>NC_087221.1:35215084-35252584 GCF_015104395.2 Macrobrachium nipponense | reverse complement strand
CAGCTTGATGTCGTCCATGACAGATGGTTGATTCTGTTGCCTCTTTTCTTGAGTTGGTACCCGGCATCCATCTTCTGCAGTACTTTTGTCATGGGAATCATGGCTACTATGAAGAGTAGTGGGGACAGTGAGTCTCCCTGGAAGATTCCTCTCCTGATATTAACCTCTGCTAGTCTTATTCCAGAGCTTGTAAGTATTGTATTCCAGTTGCGCATTGTATTTTTGAGGAAGCTGATGGTGTTTTCCTCTGCCCTATATATT
Source organism: Macrobrachium nipponense (assembly GCF_015104395.2). Classification (NCBI taxonomy): domain Eukaryota; kingdom Metazoa; phylum Arthropoda; class Malacostraca; order Decapoda; family Palaemonidae; genus Macrobrachium; species Macrobrachium nipponense. Next base: position 35,252,323 of record NC_087221.1, on the reverse strand, counting down.
TTCAGGCATTCTATTAGCCATGTGTGTGGTATCATGTCGAAGACTTTCTTATAGTCTATCCATGCCATGCTTAGGTTGGTTTTCCTTCTCCTACTGCTCTTCATTACCATTTTGTCTATCAGGAGCTGGTCTTTTGTGCCCCTATACTTCCTTCTGCAGCCTTTCTGTTGGTGGGAGATGGTGTTTGTATCCTCTAGGTAGTTGTATAGCCTTTCACTGATGATACCTGTTAGTAACTTCCACATTACTAGTAGACAGGTGATAGACCTGTAGTTACTGGCTATATTTCCCTTACTCTTGTCTTTTTGTACTGAGGATGCTCTTCTGGTGGTCATCCATTTGGGCGCATGGTGATTTGTGATACAATACTGGAGTTGTTCTATTCGTGAGTGTAGAGCCTTGAAGTTTTTGAGCCAGTATCCATGGACTTCATCGGGACCTGGGGCTTTCCAGTTGGGTATTTTCTTTAGTTGGTGTCTGGCTGTCGTGATTTCAGTGAATCTTTGTTCTATTCTCCCTGTTTCCTCTTCCATAACTTCCTGGAGCCATGTTGCATGCTTGTTGTGTGATACCGGATTGCTCCATATGTTTTCCCATAGTCTCTTACTTGGTCGGCTTCAGGAATTTCTCGGTGGTAGTTGGCTGTATAGTCTTTTCTGGTTGGTTCCGAATAGTTTGTTGGTATCCGTTATTGCTGTTCAGGTACCATTGTATCTTATGTGCTTTGGCCTTAAGCCTCTGTTTTACACCTTCTATTGTGTTGTTTAGTCCCCATACCTGTACTTTGTATTTTTTTCTTGCTTCTTAGCCTTTTTTCTGCCATCTCTTTCAGTTTACTCAAGTCAGACCTCATCACCATGATTTGCTTTTCCAGGCGCCTTTTCCCAGGCGGTTGTTGTTTTGGTTTCTGTTGGGTTGGTTGTGCTGGTGGTGTTGGTGTTCGTATCTCCATCAGTTCTGCTACTAATCTTGCTCCTGCATATGCCAAGTTATTTGTTGCTGTGATACTGGTGGTGTGTATTATGCCCATTATTTCATTGACCTCACTTGTTATCTAGTTCCATCCATTGTCTGATCTTTTCTACCCATTCTGTCCTCTCTGTTACTTCGTCGGTGTTTCTTCGTATGTCGTTGTTTGATACCTCATCATCCCTGTCGTCTTCTGTAGCATCGTCTCTCAGTTAGTCTTCTTGTAATTCGTTGCCGTGTGTCATTTCCCTTTCCAGTTCTTCTCTTTATTATTATTATTTTTTTTCTCTATCACAGTCCTCTAATTCGACTGGGTGGTATTTATAGTGTGGGGTTCCGGGTTGCATCCTGCCTCCTTAAGGAGTCCATCACTTTTCTTACTATGTGCGCCGTTTCTAGGATACACTCTTCTGCATGAGTCTTGGAGCTACTTCAACCTCTAGTTTTTCCATTATTATTATTATTATTATTATTATTATTATTATTATTATTAACCACTGCTTGCTTGAAAAGAATTCACAATCACCAAGGAAAATATTATAGTAGCAGCTGCCAGAGGGAGAGGAAGGAGAAGGGAGAGAAGAGGGAGGAGAGGAGGGGCGAGAGAGAGAGAGAGAGAGAGAGAGAGAGAGAGAGAGAGAGAGAGAGAGAGAGAGAGAGAGAGAGAGAGAGAGAGAGAGCAGGACCTCACCTTGAGCATGCGTATCTCCCTGAGGGCGATCTTCTTGATGAGAGGGTCATCCTCGGACTCGACGAACTTCTTGATGGCCACCAGCTGACCCGTCTCCCGATTCCGGCACTTGTACACCACCCCGTAGGAGCCCTCGCCGATCTTACTCAGTTTCTCGTACTTCTCCATCAATCGCGAAGAAATACGGGAGCGTCTGTGGAGGAAGAACAACGCTCGTCAGGTGGCTGTTGGAAGCGAAACGTTTGAGAGTGAATGTTTTACGTATACTCAACGTTTGTTATGACAGAAGGGGGACGTCCAAATTAAAATAGTTTCGTAAAAAAACGTTCACATTGATGATAAAATATTCAGTTTGACGTGAAAACGATCGGTTTGATAAAAAAAAAAATTTCAGTTTCATGAGAAAAGGTTTAGTTTCGTGAAAAAACAATTTGTTTTATTTGACGAGGGAATTTTTGGTTATATTTACGGAAAACATTTATCAGTAATGGATATAAAACGGGGCTCTGATATTTTGCTGATGGTTTAAAAATTAGACTTGAAAAAAGCACAACTTCAGAGTAAACAAAACTGGTTATAAAGAAATGAAAACACCAAATCGGGCTATAAATAGCAGTACAGTACTAAGTTAGGTTACAACGATATTAGAATAGTAAATGAAGTCATTAAGAACCCAAAGCATTTAGTCACTTTTAAAAATAGACTTTAATAAGTAGACTAAAGTTAAAAATGGCTGTCTGAATATCTGTATTTCTTAGGCAATACAAAATCCAATCATTTACGAGGCATTAACTACTTCAATTTCAACGGGGTTAACAGCGCCAGAATTGCTTTATAAGTTCAACGCAATAACGTCAAATTCGACCTACGTGAAACAGTGGAGAATTATTGGTAATACTCGATAGAATAAAAATAATGCCAATAAAAAGGATATACACATAATTATAGATTTAACGCTTATTCTTTTGGCCGATTCCCAGACATCCTGTTATTTCTAGAATGTTTTTCCTCGGGGTCTTCTGAAAAAGAAGCGACTGAATTGATAACGAGATTTAAAAATGGACGGTGTGTTTTGCTCGAAGGAGGCCACGCGTCGGTCAGCCACCGCCACAAAAAAAAAAAAAAAAAAAAAAAAAAAAAAAAATCTCGTCTTAAACCCGACGCAAAATAAACTTTGGAAAAACGAGAGAGAGAGAGTGATGGACTTACATCTGGACTTCCATCATCTCCGAAATAAATGATCCCCGGGTCAAAAGGAAATGATCTTCGGCGGACGAGATCAAGACGAAACTCGAAGTCCGAAAATAGATCCCGTCATGGGGACGGCCCAGAGCTAAATACTGAAAGAAACTCCTGCAGGATTCCTTAATCCTACGATAGATCAGGGCATTCCTGGGGCATTATCCCTGACTTATTAGCCCTTATCATGGAGGCATGAAGGGAGCTGCTCCTAATTCCTTTCAGACTCAAAGCGAAAAAAAAAATAAAAATAAAAATACAAAAGATAAACCAAATCATGTCATGGAGGAATTAAAATGAATGAATAAAAGGTTAAAAGGTCAATCTGCGGGCAGGAGATTAAGGTTAAATTGGTCGCGGCGGGTATAACGGTCCCACTAACCCACCCACCCCCACCAACGAGGCCCATTTTGGTAGGCAGCGATGCATCTTAGGTTAATGAATACCATGACTCAGCAGATATTGGGTTTTCTGTGTTTTTTTTTGATATAATATATTATTATTTTATTATATATATATTATAATATATATATATATATCTATATAATATATATATATATATATAATATATTATTATATATTATATAATTATATATTATTATATATATATAGATTATTATATAGATATATATATATATCTATATATTATATATATATATATATATATTATAATATTTTTTATTTACATCATACACATTTTTCCACCTCGCAAAGTGTGAAGCCAAAAGGTGCTACCCTTCAGATTTGTAATATAAATGTTTGGAGTGAGGTTGCTTGACTCACACCCTGCTTCAAGAAGTTTTTTTTTCTTTTATTATCAAACAACTTGGCTACGGTCTTGAAACCACATCAACACGCACCGAATTCCAACAGTCCGCCATTCAACAGATTATAATATATATATATATATATATATATATATATATATATATATATATATATATATATATATGTGTGTGTGTGTGTGTGTGTGGGTGTGTGTGTGTGTGGGTGTGTCTTTGTGTTAATGCCTTTCAATGTAATCCATCATCATTATACGAAATTAAAAGACCAATAAAAACCATACTAAAAAAACAATATTTTGATTGACAATCTCCTCCACTAAGCCATGTGGTACTGAAATGAATATTTTAAAATCCACGATCGACATGTGATGCTACTCCATTTCGAAATTCCAAATCTACATCCACCATGGACATGAGATACTGGATTCCAGAATTCTAAATCTACATCCACCGTGGACATGAGATGCTGGATTCCAGAATTTCAAATCTCCGTCCATCATAGACATGAGATACTGGATTCCAGAATTCCAAATCTACATCCATTATAGACATGAGATACTGGATTCCGGAATTCCAAATCTACATCCATTATAGACATGAGATACTGGATTCCAGAATTCCAAATCTACATCCATTATAGACATGAGATACTGGATTCCAGAATTCCAAATCTACATCCATTATAGACATGAGATAATACCAGGATTCAGGATTCCAAATCTACATCCATTATAGACATGAGATACTGGATTCCAGAATTCCAAATCCACATCCACCACAACCACGAGGTGCTGGATCTCAAACTCCAAATCCACATCTACCATGGACGTGAGATACCGAACTTTAGAATTACAGGCCCACTATAGAAACATGATTCGGGATTTCGGAGTTCCAGGCCCTCTATGGAAACCGATTCTGGATTTCAGAAATCCACACTCACTCGGGGGGCGGGATACCGAATTCCATCATTCCAGACCCAAAACGGACGCGTGATGTTGGATTGACAAGCCACGCAATCATCCACAATCGCAGTGAAATGCATGGAGGAATCAGTGAAAGACCAGGTAATTAAAAAAAAAAATGGGGATTCCAGCAGGCAAAAGTAGGCCATGAACAAGAAGGCCCCGTTTGCGTGTTTGTGAAATGGAAAAAAAAGATGAAGGCTAAAGAAAAACACCAGAGAAAATGCGAGCTGCATCTCGTGTTTTGACGAACGGGGAGGATTATTCATGCTTTAGCCTTTAATAAAAGACCAAGACACGCGAGGTGGTTTCTTGCTGATACACCCCCTCCACCCTGCCCACTACCAACCCCTCCCCCCTCCCGGTTTCGTTGACTCTCCCGTCTCCTGCATCTTCTGTCTTACTTTAATTAGCTCAGTAATTTCTCGTTTTTTTTTTCTCTTTATTTTTGAGTTCCCATTTCTCTACCGGCATTCACTGATTCTCGGTATTTCTCGGCATCACATTGAAGTTTCTTTAATCTATCACTTTTCGACGATGAACTGATTACGAAATATTTGAGCCATCATTCTCGATCGTGTTTAAAAAGTTGCGTGAGGGTGTATTACTCTGTTTTTTTTCTCTCGTCAAAACAAGATTTGCGTGTGGATTACTACCTTATATACAATTTATAATTTTATATTTTCCCTGAAGGACGCGTCATATGCCACATCTCCAAACAGCGGACTATTCCCGTCACATCGCGTTCGTAGACACTAAACACGAACGTCTACTATCCTACAGCAACACGAAATCAGACGATGCACAACAGGAGACGCACGAAAACGTGATGCATACCCTCATGGCAACAGCCAAAAAAAAAAAAAAAAAAAAAAAGCCTTGAAAAGAGAGAGAGAGAGAGAGAGAGAGAGAGAGAGAGAGAGAGAGAGAGAGAGAGAGAGAGAGAGAATAACAAACAGGAAAAACAATAATATTATCGCGTGATCCACAATCAAATCTAAATTGGAAGTCAACCCTGGATGACGATCGATTGCCCACAGTCCACATTCAGGTGGATAGGGTATAATATTATCTACTCATACAGACGTATACACAAACATACAGGACGCCCACGCATACACACCAACAAACAAAAGACACCCACGCATACAAACACATAAACAAACTATACAGCAGGCCCGCGCATACAGACATATACATACTATAAGGACACCTACGCATACTGACATACTAAAACATACAGGACACACACACATTTACAAAATGGTCTTCAATCACCAACATAATTCGTATTTGTTTACATAGATTTCAAGTCGTTGGTATGATATTGATTTGATTGGTTTTGAGAAATTTAGGCTGTCTAGCCAAGCACCCGGCCACTTTCGCCCTATCGGTCTTAAGACAATGATGAAATGTTTCTTGAGTGGTTGAGCAGCAAGATAAGGAGATCCAGATAATGAGAGAAAGTAGAAATCTAAAAGTAGGATTGGGAAAAAAATCCACAGTTACACTAAAAATCCACAGCCAGAGAGGTTGGACAGTAAGACTGAAAGCAAGGAATGGAGATAAAGGTAGACTTCCTATCGTGTTGAGGGTATATGCACTGGAAGTTTTCTGTCCACTACAACTTCTGGGATTTTGTGAAAGTTGAAACCATCGACTGTTTTGTTACATTGTCCCAAAGGCCATCACGTCTGCCAAATACAGGTCGTGTCTTTGTTCTTAATAGTATTCCCACATTCTATTATTAAGCATTTAATATAAGAATACAGTAAGGGTGTTGGAGTTCTAACAAATTTATAGACATTTAGTCTGGTACCTCTTGATATTCAGTACCTTAGCTTCCGGAAAAGAGGAAGAAAGACTGTAAAGAATGAATTCCATTAATCTCTTTGCAAGAGTTAATGTAACCTCCCATAGCAATCCTTCAAGACTGGATATTAACCCTTACTTCCTCCTCTCAATCTCAGAAGACAGGAAACGGGTGCGCCCTTACTCATGCCAGCCCCTAGGGAAAATTGGCAACAAATCCTTAATTCATCCAGTAATCCCTAGAAAAGGCAGTAAACGAGTTCGTATTGTCCGGTAATCAATGCCGAATGAAAGTCATTTCCACACCTCCTGGAAATCCCCTCCTCCTACCCAATAAAAAAAGATGAAGGATGGAATTGACCTCATAACTTCTTCCCCCGGCGACTCCTTAACCCTAGAAATAATTCTGGACGCCTCCCAGGAGCCTTAAGAGAACTGACTCGTACTTTCCCAAGAGGAGACTGGAAGCAAAATCATACATTCTCATGAGAGGACTGGAAGTTAACTCATATCTTCCCAAGAGGCAAACTGGAAGTAAACTCATACCTTCCCATGAGAGGACTGGAAGCGCAACCTCATACCTTTCCAAGAGGAGACTGGAAGCTAACTCATACTTTCCCATGAGGCAAACTGGAGACAAACTCATACCTTCCCATGAGAGGACTGGAAGCTAACTCATACCTTCCCATGAGAGGTCTGGAAGTTATGTCATACCTTTCCATGAAAGGACTGGAAGCCCTAACTCATACCTTTCCAAGAGGAGACTGGAAGCAAACTCATGCCTTCCCATGAGAGGACTGGAAGCTAACTCATACCTTCCCATGAGGCAAACTGGAAGTAAACTCATACCTTCCCATGAGAGGACTGGAAGCGCTAACTCATATCTTCCCAAGAGGGGACTGGACACAAACTCATACCTTCCCATGAGAGGACTGGAAGCTAATTCATACCTTTCCAAGAGGAGACTTGAGGCAAACTCATACCTTCCAATGAGAGGACTGGAAGTTAACTTATACCTTCCCTAGAGAAAACTGGAAGCAAACCTATACCTTCCCAAGAGAAGATTGGACACGAACACACGCCCCTCACACGAATGGGAATCGGGTGTGGGCGGAGAGGGGATTCGGAGTAGCCACCCAGCCCTCCATATTGATGCGGCAAACGACGGCCTCGACCGCAAGAGGCCCGGCGGAGGCAGCAGAAGGTCGAAGGTGAAACTGACATCGATTCATCTGAAATGAACCTCCTCTCCCTCCTCCCACAACCGCCCGCCCCCGACCCCACCCTCCACAGTCACCTCTGGAGGAGGATTGATAGGAGCGAGAAAATTACAATCAGACTGATAAATAAATATCAGACTGTTAGAACAGAGAAAGAAATAAATTAAGAGAGATAAATAGAAAATATATTTTAAAATACATTCACGAAAAGTTGGAAAATAGCTTAAAAAAAGCGCAATTTACTAATGACATTACAAATAACAATAGTGCATTCTTTTATCAATTAAGGGCTTTACCTAAGCAATGTACCTACAGTACTTGGAAAAAATATAATATGCCAAAATGGATTTCCCTTCCCTACTAATTTAAGTTAACTCTTCCCAAAATCGTCCACCTACATGAGAGAGAGAGAGAGAGAGAGAGAGAGAGAGAGAGAGAGAGAGAGAGAGAGAGAGAGAGAGAGAGAAATGTAACAAACTTTCTTTTTCTGTAAAAAATTCATAATCATTGATTGCATCCAACACAAAGGTATTTACCACCTTGAAAGTAATCTTCGCTTTCAGTTTCCGTGATGTTCCCGAGGAACAGAGACCAGCCATTCTATTCTGGGTCAATTCGCCACGCAATTCCGTGACCTCACTTATTATGAATAATAATAATAACCTGAAAATTGGTCAATTATAAATGCTCCTTCTTCAAATAGGTAATTTTACTCGCAGATTTTAATTTCATTGTCAAAAGATACTAGAAGATGAAGCATCGACTATATTATGAATAATGGAGGTCTCATGTTAATAAAATCCAGGCTGTCTGTGTCTGTCTCTCTTACTACCTATACTACTATTTGCTTAAGGCTGATGTGTTTTTCCTGCAATATTATATTGCAGGGAATACCAAACAAAATATCAGCATTCTTGTAAATTACAGTCTTTATTTGAAGTGAAGTTACTGATTTAATATGTAATGTAAATGCATACACATCCATACAGACTGTGTGGGGTTGTATGTATTTGTATTACAGACATACATAGTAACAGCACTGCTAAGAAACCAGAAGCCTGTGCTCTTGTCACTACCTCCTTAAAAGGACGTCTATCTATCTATCTATCTATACATATGTATAATATATACATATACATACACAAAAACATATATATTTAGAGTTAAAACCAGTCACCGTGAAATCAACGTAATTTCAGCTCACGACATCCCTCTCCGAAGCAATGACGTAATCACAGGATAGGATAATAATGATTACTATCATTGCCAAACTTTTCCTCGCAATTCGGAGTTCATTTTTATATATGATTTTCATGACTCAAAAACGTTACTTACTCCATTCGATTTTGATTTACCTAATGACCATTTTAACTCTCGTTTTGCATTATACAAGAGGGAGTTACACGTCTTTTATCTGTGACTTGGCGGGTTACTTATATTCCAAAGGGAGACTTTCCCCTCTCACTTCATATACCATCGCCCATTTTTCCCCTCTTCTCCCCTTTGTCTTCTTCCCTCCCATTATGTCGGTGATTGCGTATCCCCTCTGGGAATACAAAGTCGCATGCCGGCTAAGGGAGAGCGATCATCATCATCATCATCATGGTAGTGGCTCGATCAAAGTCATGCTGGGTCCTCCAAGGTCACCGGGACTTGATCAGGTCAATGCAAGGTATTACCAGAGAGCAACGTCGCGTAATTAGTCCGTCTATCAGCCTCAGGTCTTACCAAACGCTTCCGCCGTTTCTGCGAAAGGAGAGGAAAGAGGGAGAGAGAGAGAGGAGAGGAGGAGGGGGAGAGGAAAGAGGGAGAGGAGATTGATGTGACGGAAACCCAGATCTTCTAAATGAAAGCCCAAGAATAAGAAGAAGAAGAACAAGAAGAAGATGAAACGCATTTCCTTCTTCGTTTTCTTGGGCTTTCGTTTAGGAGAACTGGGTCTCCGTAATATTTGTCTTTTCTCCCATTTTCCTCGTCTTCATTTGGGGACGTAATAGTTCTTGGAATGTATCTTTGAAATAATACGCTTGTTACGATAGTCTTCTGTTACTTTTTTAAAACTCTCTCCAATATTTCAGTCTGAAAACAAAGGAGTATCGGCTTTCACGCACGAAGTAGGCCTGGGAAGCAGTTGGAGGAACCCACATCCACTAAACTATTAACTCTATAAACACCTAAACCAACTTAATACGAAAGCAAAAATGAAAGCACCAATCACAGTACAAATTTCAAAGTTCAAGTCCCTTGATCTACAGAAATGTCAAGCCTAGATCTATCGAGTCAGTTTGATTTTTAATGTAAAAAAAATATATTTTCAATTTTTGGCGGAAGTGCGATGGTGAATTTTTCTCTACCAAGTACCTAGATCTAAAGGAAAGTTCAGTCCAGATCTATCGAATCAGCAAATATTTTTATTTATTTTTATTTCCCGCAGAAGTGCAATGAATTTTTTTACCAAGTCCCTTGATCAAATAGGAAGTCGAGTCAAGAAGTTATTTTTCTTCTTCAATTTATCTTATTTTTCTTATTTCATGATTAAGTTGAATATAAAATTCAGGCCAAAGGCCAAGCACTGGGACGTATGAGGTCATTCCGCGCTGAAGTGGAAGTTGGCAGTAAAAGATTTGAAAGGTGTAACAGGAGGAAAACCTCAAAGCAGTTGCACTATGATACAACTGTTAGTAGAGGGTGGAAAGTAAGATGGAAGAAAGAGAATATGAAAGGAGGAGCAGTAAGAGGAACGAAAGTGGTTGCAGCTAGGGACCGAAGGCACAATGCGAAGAACCTCAAGTAATGCCTACAGTGCACCGCATGAGGTCTATTTCATAATTTCCCACGGAAGTGCGTTGAATTGTTAGACCTGAATCGAGTGACCTTCTGGAGTGAAACTAGGATTTGCAATGGATAGCAATGGATATATTTAGGACGAAAATATCTCATGGATATTCCATAATCGAACAGGTAGCGTGACCTACCTACCACTCGGTGGCACAATGATATTAATAGATGCATTTTTGGCCTCATCTTTGTTATCAGCTTAAGGTTGAATGATGACTCTCAAAGGTTTAAGCGTCTTTTTTAAAGGTTAATTTCAGAGGATAGGGGATGGATACCGGAAGTAAATATTTAAAAAAAAGGGGAAAGAAAATGTTGATAGAACAGTTTTGGAAGCACAGGATCATGTTTTTCCAAACGATTTCCTCCTCAGTTATTTATTATCATACCAAACAATCAAGACATATTTTTATTGTATAAGATTTCATTGTAGCTCATGCATTTATATATATATATATATATATATATATAATATATATCACATACATATATATATATTCTACTATCTGGATATATATATATATATATATATATATATATATATATACTATATATATATACTATATATATATATATATATATATATATATATATATAATATACATATATATATATATTATATATATATATATACATATATGCTTAAAAAATCACAGTAGATGCACGTGACTTCATAAATAAGCGAATACCACGGGAAATGATAGACAGGAATCCAAGCGCTTTCGTCTTTATTCAGACATCGTCAAGGAGCTACTAAAGTACAATCGGAGAGGAAGGCCTCAGGTACAAACAAGATCAGGAATACCAGATGGTTAATTATCAAAAGGGTAAAATTAAAAGGGATAATCAGGATTATCGGATATCACAACGGTCACAAACTTAAACAGATTCTGACCCTAACCGAAATTACAAAGTATCTTTACAGTCCAAAACATGTAAAAACTGAATATATTAATTTTGTTGCTTATATTTATCTACAACTTTTTTTCATTATGAAAGCATCAAGTTTAAATAACAAACCAAGAAACTTTAAATTAGAACATTTCTATTATTTGACTTGATAAAACAAGATTCAATGATATTCCTTTTAACTGTGTCATTACATGGGACTAAGGCTCTTGCTGACTCCAGTTAATAGGATGGTCTAAATCTCTCATATGTACAAATAATGCATTCGATATTTGCCCAGTTCTCACAGAATATTGATGTTGCTTAAGACGCTGTGAAAGAGATTTGCCAGTCTGTCCGTAATAGATTTTATCACACTTTTTGCAAGGAATTTCATATATGCAGCCTGGAAGATCTTTAGGAGAATTTTTGATTACTAAACTCTTGACATTAATATTACTGAAAACAACATTTATGTTAAAAAGCTTTAAAATTCTAGGAATATCTAAAAACCTTTCATCATAAGGTAATTTGTTTTAGAATGTTATGCTTACTAAATTCAAGTTTGTCATTAGTTGAATAAAATGTTTTTCTAGCTCTTTTCCATGCCACATCTACAAAAGTCCTTGGGTATTTACAGTTTTCAATGCAATATCATAAATAGTTTTAATTTCAGCGTCAATAAACTGCGGGCTACAGACACGTAAAGCCCTTAGGAACATCCCAGAAAAAAACAGAGAATTTAACATTTTGATGGTGATTGGAGTAGTAATGAACAAAAGAGGCAATATTAGTTGATTTTCGAAAGACTGAAAAGGTGAAATTTCTATCATTTCTATGGACAGTTACATCAAGAAAATTCAAATTACAATTTCTTTCTTCTCTACAGTAAATTTATAGAAGGGACTAAATTATTGAGATTATTAAGGAATTCCTGGAGGTTTTCGTGAACTGGCCAAATACAGAATATATCATCCACGTATCTAAACCAAATAACTTTTTGGGGCAAAATTCTTGGTAAGAGTTTTGTCTCCAAAAATTCCATGTAAATATTGCTAAGGACAGGAGATAAGGGATTACCCATGGCCATGCCAAACTTTTGTACAAAAAATTCCCCATTGAAACAAAATTTACTATCTTTGATACATAACCTTATGAGACTAATGAGATTTTCTACACTTAAGGGAATGTCATGACGCTCTAATTCCTCTTCCAAATATTCAAGTAAGTCATCTACAGGCACTTTTGTAAATAAAGAGACAACATCAAAACTAACCATATTAAAATCATAATTCAAATTTAACAAACTATTCAATTTGTTTATAAAATCAACATTGTTTTTAACATTCGTGTTAGAAATATTTCCTACCAAAGGAGTAAGAATTTTTACAAGCCATTTAGATAAATTATACGAAACTGAGCCCACTGAACTAATGATTGGTCTGATAGGGTTATTGATTTTATGTGTCTTGACTAAACCATACATGTAAGGTAGGAAGGGCGCATTGCGGTGTAAACTGTTTAATTAAATGGTCCAAGCCCTTCAAAATGGATTAATTTGTTTAATAAATGGGAGTTAACTGTCTGTGTAGGGTCAGACCTCAGTTTCGTATAAGTATCAGTGTCATTTAGCAATGTCATTATTTTACTTATATAGTCACTTTTATTCATAATTACCACTGCATTAGATTTATCTGCTTTTGTCACCTTCACTGTTTCGTCTTCTTTAATTTTCTTAAAAGCCTGGAGAAATCTCACGGGTACATTAGGGGGAGAAGGTTTACTCATAGCACCATACACAGTGAAGGTGACAAAAGCAGATAAATCTAATGCAGTGGTAATTATGAATAAAAGTGACTATATAAGTAAAATAATGACATTGCTAAATGACACTGATACTTATACGAAACTGAGGTCTGACCCTACACAGACAGTTAACTCCCATTTTAATAAACAAATTAAATCCATTTTGAAGGGCTTGGACCATTTAATTAAACAGTTTACACCGCAATGCGCCTCCCTACCTTACATGTATGGTTTAGTCAAGACACATAAAATCAATAACCCTATCAGACCAATCATTAGTTCAGTGGGCTCAGTTTCGTATTTATCTAAATGGCTTGTAAAAATTCTTACTCCTTTGGTAGGAAATATTTCTAACACGAATGTTAAAAACAATGTTGATTTTATAAACAAATTGAATAGTTTAAATTTGAATTATGATTTTAATATGGTTAGTTTTGATGTTGTCTCTTATTTACAAAAGTGCCTGTAGATGACTTACTTGAATATTTGGAAGAGGAATTAGAGCGTCATGACATTCCCTTAAGTGTAGAAAATCTCATTAGTTCATAAGGTTATGTATCAAAGATAGTAAATTTTGTTTCAATGGGGAATTTTTTTGTACAAAAGGTTTTGGCATGGCCATGGGTAATCCCTTATCTCCTGTCCTTAGCAATATTTACATGGAATTTTTGGAGACAAAACTCTTACCAAGAATTTTGCCCCAAAAAGTTATTTGGTTTAGATACGTGGATGATATATTCTGTATTTGGCCAGTTCACGAAAACCTCCAGGAATTCCTTAATAATCTCAATAATTTAGTCCCTTCTATAAAAATTTACTGTAGAGGAAGAAAGAAAGAAATTGTAATTTGAATTTTCTTGATGTAACTGTCCATAGAAATGATAGAAATTTCATCTTTTCAGTCTTTCGAAAATCAACTAATATTGCCTCTTTTGTTCATTACTACTCCAATCACCATCAAAATGTTAAATTCTCTGTTTTTTCTGGGATGTTCCTAAGGGCTTTACGTGTCTGTTGCCCGCAGTTTATTGACGCTGAAATTGAAACTATTTATGATATGCATTGAAACTTAAATACCCAAGGACTTTGTAGATGTGGCATGGAAAAGAGCTAGAAAAACATTTTATTCAACTAATGACAAACTTGAATTTAGTAAGCATAACATTCTAAAATTACACCTTATGATGAAAGGTTTTTAGATATTCCTAGAATTTTAAAGCTTTTTAACATAAATGTTGTTTTCAGTAAATAAATTAATGTCAAGAGTTTAGTAATCAAAAATTCTCCTAAAGATCTTCCAGGCTGCATATATGAAATTCCTTGCAAAAAGTGTGATAAAATCTATTACGGACAGACTGGCAAATCTCTTTCACAGCGTCTTAAGCAACATCAATATTCTGTGAGAACTGGGCAAATATCGAATGCATTATTTGTACATATGAGAGATTTAGACCATCCTATTAACTGGAGTCAAGCAAGAGCCTTAGTCCCATGTAATGACACAGTTAAAAGGAATATCATTGAATCTTGTTTTATCAAGTCAAATAATAGAAATGTTCTAAAAATTAAGTCTTGGTTTATTTAAACTTGATGCTTTCATAATGAAAAAAAGTTGTAGATAAATATAAGCAACAAAATTAATATATTCAGTTTTACATGTTTGGACTGTAAAGATACTTTGTAATTTCGGTTAGGGTCAGAATCTGTTTAAGTTTGTGACCGTGTGATATCCGATAATCCTGGATTATCCCTTTTAATTTTTACCCTTTTGATAATTAACCATCTGGTATTCCTGATCTTGTTTGTACCTGAGGCCTTCCTCTCCGATTGTACTTAGTAGCTCCTTGACGATGTCTGAATAAAGACGAAAAGCGCTTGGATTCCTTGTCTATCATTTCCCGTGGTATTCGCTTATATATATATATATATATACTATACATATATATTATATATATATATATATAATATATATATATATATGATATATATATATATATATTATATATAATCAGCGTCATTCTTGTTTGGTTATTTGAACAAACAACCCTCAAGAAAAGAAGATTCATCTTTGCCACTAAAGAAGGGGGAAAGGCTAAAAACGAAGATCATTCCAAACCGCTCCCCCCCCACCCCCTACACCGCCCCATGCCAATAAGAACCCTCCCTTTCATCCAAGACAGATAACGGAAGAGAGGGGGGCCGAGAAGTAACTACTCCAGATTAGATGGGAATTAACGTAACTTCGAGGATGACCTTGAGTCTACGTGTATGAATGGCGTGCGCAATTTTCTGCACCGCGAGTAATTATTGCGCAATAAATAGGGAGAGAAAGGAGAGGGTGATGATTGGATTGCGAAAGGGTTGAGAGGAATGCTGCTGGAAATAGAAGGGAAGAGAATGAAATCGACTTCCAGTCTGATAAGATGGATTTTGCAGGTAATGCATTAATGTCGAACGAAAATTCAGCAAAGCGAAGTCAGTTCGTTGGTAAACTAACCTTATTTATTTAATGTTACTGAAGATAGAACGAAAGAAAGCGGAGCCAGCTTCCATTTTTATAAGAAGCATCAAGTGAATAATGTATAGATGCCAAAAACAAGTTCAGAAAAACGACTTCAGTTTATTGGTATAAAACACCTAATTTATACAGTCAAAATACCTCAGTTTAAAGGTCAAAGATAACTAATGTGAGTGCCAGTAACAGCTGTCTCACCTGTAAAAATATCTAACGTGAATAACTAAGTCAATATTGGCTTAAAAAATTAAAACGAAAACGCTGGAATAAAAAATACAATATATAAAGTATTTAAAAATATGACAGGAAGAAATAATAAAAAGAACTAGAGCTCTCACCTACAAGAATCTAAAATGAAGTACAAAATGCTTCGCGTCTGTATCAACACATTGAATTTATAGCTCACATAGGCATTAATCATTTCCAGATTTATGTAGTGTAATCAAGAGAAAAAGAAAATTCAAAATGAACTGGGTGCTTGATTTTTAGTTTTACTCTTAATCCTCTGTAATTTGCAATAAAGATTAAGTCTTTGTCATTTGCAATGAAGATTTAGCCTTTGGCATTCGCAATGAAATGCATCCATTGTCATTTGCAACCAAGATTCATCTATTGTCATTTCAATCAAGATTCATCCTTTTGTCAATTCAATCAAGATTCATCCATTGTCACAGTCAAGATTCATCCATTGTCACAGTCAAGATTCATCCATTGTAAATGCATTAAAGATGAATCCAATGTCAATTCAATCAAGATTCATCCATTGTCATTGCAATCAAGATTCATCCCTTGTCAAAGCAATGAAGATTTATCCGTTGTCAATGCAATCAAGATTCATCGATTGCTAATGCAATCAAAATTCATCCCTTGTCAATTCAATGAAGATTTATCCGTTGTCAATGCAATCAAGATTCATCCAATCTCAATGCAATCAAGAGTCATCGATTGTTAATGCAATCAAGATTCATGCATTGTCAATACAATCAATATTCATCCATTGTCAATGCAATCAAGATTCATCGATTGTTAATGCAATGAAGATTCATCCATTGTCAATACAATGAAGATTCATCCATTGTCAATACAATGAAGATTCATCTATTGTCAATGCAATCAAGAGTCATCCGTCGTCAACGCAATCAAGATTCATCCACTTCATTCGCAGACATTCTCCCTCCTTTATCGACTTTTTAGATACTAATATGGGCTTAATCTTTGCTTACGGTATTCCAAGCGCTTCAGTGTTGTAATTGGTTTCCTTCATTCCAGTTGAAAGGTCTTTAAAAAGGCTTTACATGACTTGTCTGTAATTTAATTCTGGTCCTATTACACTACACATCTTAATTTGTTTTTGACAAGACTTAATCAGAGACAATTCATTTTTTCAGTTCTACAGATGGACTGTTTGTTTCAGTTCAATTATCCTGAAAGTTCTGACTCGATGAAAGGCACTTCACTCTGAAAGATGACAATATTACAACCCCCTGAAGGAAATCTATTTCTGTTAATTCACCTTTGGGGTATGACAATATTCCCTTGTGTTTTCCGTGACTTACATAACGAACCTTCTTTTCAGCGGCATGTATGTCTCTTCATGAAAAGCTGACCAAAAGAAGAAGAAGAAGAAGACGAAGACGAAGACGAAGACGAAGACGAAGACGAAGCAGAGAGAGAGAGAGAGAGAGAGAGAAATATGAAAACTCAATAGACGTCGAGCAGGTAAAACCAACACCACGCATAAGACTTAACATATTTCGCGCTCAAGCTGTCCTTTGGAGGCAAATATGGACGTATTGAATGAGTACTGTTGCTAGTTTTTTTTATTTTCTTTTTTCACAGTAATTCTGCCAATAGCGATACGTCTAAGAAGCGCGAGTAGTGTAGGGAGGGAGGAAGTATTGACTCTTATGAAGGGAGCCAAGATGTTTTATTACTTTAGTGCCATAAGAAGTGTCTCTCTCTCTCTCTCTCTCTCTCTCTCTCTCTATGTATAAACAACTACCAGCTGTGATTAATACCTTTCAATATTATAGATCCTGGCTTCAAAGAAACGGGGCTTCTCAGCAAAGACAAAGAGAAAATAGCATAAATAAATCATTCCCCCAATTCCGTAATCTTTTGTTATTTGTCATGTGAAAAATACAGTCGAGATTTATTTCAGCTGTTAATCCCATCGGTCCTTCAGGTGAAATGATGAAGTACCTTCGACACATAAAGAACTACTGTCATGAATCCTTGTCTGAACGAAATTACTCTATTCGAAGCCGAGTGGATAAAGCCTCGAAATGAAGATTTGTTTATGTAAATAATAATTTGAATGTACGTATATCAATAAGGCATCGAAATACTGATTTTTATTATGTAAATATTAATTTTAATGTATAAATAAATAATTATGTATAGATTATGTACAGTACATAAACTGTATGTTATGTAAAGACACACACATATATTATTTATATACTATGCAATGTAGATTTATGTACAGTACATGAACTGTGCGTTAAGTAAAGACACACACATATATAAATATACCCATATTTACATATGTAATGTATATATATCATATATAATACATATATATATACATACTCATATATATAAGAAAAACACAGCTGCTTACAGTTACCAAAGCCATAAAAATGTGTAGGGGCTGAATAAGTTGCAACTTTATAAATTCTCACATATATATATATATATATATTATATAATATATATATATATATATATATATAATATATATATATATATATAGCCTTTCTACTTTTTGCTACAAACTTCACGACGGCTTCAAATCATGTTTCCATTTTCCGAGAATTATGATACGTCAAACTGCTGAAGAACTCACAAACTCGTCGCGTATGAAATCGATATCTTTCTACTTATCGTCAATGAATATATTAAGTGCGTAGTAACGACCGCTTAAGAGAGACCGTTCACTCCGTTCACTCCACGAGACACTACTCAAAGCTGTAGTCAATTTGGGAGTGTCTTTGTCATCATTAATTGCGTTTAGTAATAACGGCACTATAGTAGATTCACATCAAGCGCGCATATGATGTCTAGGCCAGTCCCTTACGACGCTCCTGATTGGCCCTCAAGAGAGGTGGAACATACATTCTGGGCTTATGTGAACTCTCATGAGAGAACTGAGAGTTTCCAGCCCTGTCATTGGCTTATCAACAGCGAATCAGGAGCGTCGTAAGGGACTGGCCTAGACATCATATGCGCGCTTGATGTGAATCTACTGTAGTGCCGTTATTACTAAACGCAATTAATATGACAAAGACACTCCCAAATTGACTACTCCCAAAGACACTACCATTTGGCCTAGACATCAGATGCACGGTTGATGTGAATCTACTATAGTACACCCCTGATACTTTCTCTTGTACAGAACAGTAACTCTTGTATATATGTCAGCACTGCCAACGGCCACATTTACGGTAATAAAATGACTAGATCCAAGATGACATTATTGTGGATTCGGCAATAAGCCAAGCGCTGGGACCTGTGAGGTCCTTCAGCGCTGGAAATACTGCTGAGACTGTTATAAGAAGGCGGGGGGGCGCGGTGGGTGGGGGGGAAGTAAGATGGAAGAAAGAGAATACAAACAGAAGAACGGAATAGGGAACGAAGAGCCTACAGTGCATCGCGTGAGGTGTACTGACGCACTACACCCCCACGAAGGAAACTATCATATGCATTATGAAATTAATACGGATAAGATGGTGAACTGATTGGACTGGAAGTGATTTTAGATATTAGATGATATTATTATGCAACTTTTAGATAATAAAAGATGGGATGATTGTAAGACGATGAAATGAATGGATGTAATATAATGACCATCAATAGACATAAGATAATCAAATGCTAAGACATAAGAAATTTCAATTACCCTACATTACCTTATCACCTTAAGTAAAAAAAAATTAAAATATATATATATATATATACTTATATTATAATAGATATAAATATAACATACTACATACATACACAGGACACAGACACACACACACACACACATATATATATAATATATATATATATATATATATATATATATATATATACATATATATCTATATATATATATAATATAATATATAATATAATAAATATATAGATTATATATTATTATATATATATATATAAAACTATAAATATATAAAAATTAATTAAAGAAATGAAATTAATTTTCTTACTGCAAGCACAGTAACAAAAGTCCAAGTGAAAGATATTGGAACAAACTAGTAATAAACAACAACAACAAAAATAACCCAATATGACAATCACAGACGCTTCACTACCATTCTACATCATCGATGGGTCAACGTCCTATTTCCTTAGAGAACGAACACATGTGTACGCCTCTGTAAGGCGAAACACATGTCATGAATTACAACTGTATGTGTGTGTGTGTGTGTTTGTACTATTGCGCATGAAACTGAAAGGGTCGACTTTCACTCTTAACAAAACAAGATCCATTAAAGGATTTTAGGATGATGTCGCGATTTAACTATACACTACGTCGGGCCAATGCTTGGACGGGTAACCACAAGAGACTACTAGATGCGGTGGTACGTACGTGTATTACCTTGATCATCTGAAGGAGCTGAGAGTAGTGGGTCGTGGAGGGGCGGGGAGATGGGGGAGGTGGGGGTGTGGAGGGTGCGTGATGAACATAGGTCTAGCAACCTCATCCGATAACCTATGCTCAGACAGTACAATTAATCAAGGTCCTTGCAGTCATTACTCTTTATTATACATAAAGTTTGATTCTAATTGAGAGAACTCGTATACAGTTAGCTTCAAGACAAATGCATGATATAGCGAATATACTTTACTCTGATCCTACCTAGCAATAAACTTTCCAAAGACTCTATTGCACCACGAGTTAGTGCCTCTTGCCGAGGCGCCGTTGCAAAGGCAAAGCCTCAACCCTGAACCTTAGACCTATAGACTGCAAATCAAAACCCAGACAAACAAAGATCCCCCTTTTGTTTGACCAACAAAGAGCGAAACAACCCCAGCACACAACCTTTCACTCTCCGTCCACCCCAACACCACTCCATGATGAACCCCACCCCTAAGCCATAAGCAACCCCACCACCAGCCTCCCCCTTCACAAACCCCTTGTCTCTGCTTAAAGGTATATTAGACGTGGTCACGCCACGGTGCTACACGAGGAAGGAGCGTGCGTGCACCAAACAATGGCGGGGACAGGGAACCACCCGACTCTGCGGGGAGGGAAAAAACACGACAATCCTCGTCCAATGGTTCAGGAGACTTCTCGCTATACTCACAATATCGAGTGATTGAATACTATCTACCGGTGGTACAGCGGCTGTTATCACAGCCGTTACTTAACAGAGTGAGTGATTGAATACCATGAACTGGCGGTACAGCGGCTGTTATCACAGCCGTTATGTAATAAAATAATGATTTTATACCAGAAACTGGTGGTACAGAGGCTGTTATCACAGCCATTACTTAATAGAATGAGTGATTGAATACCATAAACTGGTGGTACAGTGGCTTATCACAGCCGTTACTCAATAGAATGAGTGATTGTATACCAGAAACTGGTGGTACAGCGGCTGTTATCATAGCCGTTACTTAACAGAGTGAGTGATTGAATACCATGAACTGGCGGTACAGCGGCTGTTATCACAGCCGTTACTTAACAGAGTGAGTGATTGAATACCATAAACTGGCGGTAAGCGGCTGTTATCACAACCGTTACTTAACAAAATGAGTGACTGTATAGCAGAAACTGGTGGCACGGCAGCTGCTATCAGAGCCGCTACTTAAGGGAATAATTCGCTGCTCTGTGTAGATTACGGGGTACAAAATGAATAAGGGTAGTATGATCAATGTGAGTAGTGACTATTGTAGGACAAAGGGTTTTTTTCTGAAGAGCTACAGAGAAAAAAAAATGCTGCACCGACAAGGAGGGTAGATTGATGACTGTAAAAGGCATTGAATAAGGAAGTCATACGCTAATAGCACCGGCTATAAATACACTGATGAATTGGTCATACACACAAACAGTTGAAGAGATATATTCAGGAAATCCACATACAGTTTCGGAGCGTCATGCTCCTCTTTGGTGGCTTGACACTGACGATGAAGCAAGTAGCTCGGAAATTGTATGTGGGTTTTGAATATTTCTTTATCTCCATTTAGTATGTGTGTGTGTGTGTGTGTGTGCGTTTTAAGTTTCAAAGTTCGATACTGATCTGCTACCATCATCGACCTTCGAGAATACGATCAGTTTTTTCCTGAAAGCGAACGAGATCACGCAGTGAAAGGCATCATATTCCATGTTTTAGAATTAGACTTACATGTCAACCCGTAATGGATTATTCTCAACGACGTCAATGACAGCATTCACATCGCTGTCTCCTGTAAGATTTCCTGGAAATGACTAAGAGACAGCACTGAAAATTAACAGAATTGACAGCGCAAGACTCGATTAACTGAACTAGCATCCACGTCGAATACGCCAGTAAGGTTTTACTGAATAAGACTATAGTTGACTGATTTACGAAAATTTGGATATAAGGCCAAACGTCAGGGCATTTCCAGCCACTCAGCGCTTAAGGTGAAGAGAGGGAGTTTTAATAGTTGGACAGCAAGATCAAAGAAAGGCAGTGGGGACAGAGATAAAAGGTTGAAAAGTGCACCTCGTAGCCCAAACCACTTATACATCCTTAAAAAGCATTAGTCTACTCTAGCATACCGTTGTCATCTGTAAGATTTTAACTGAAATGATCATACACGCCAAAATTCGCAGGTGCAGTGACAATGACATGAATACTCGGAAGAAGCTTGATTTGGCTCCGATGAATCACTACCTATTAATTCTCTAGACGTACAATATCATGTAACACCGTCAGGTGTTGCAGGGGAGAAAACCACCCAGAGCATCTAATAACTGCGAAAGCAATGGCGGAAGATCCACAAGTAGTATGGAATAGCAGGTAATCCCTTAGTATGATGCAATAAGTAAATAGTTATGAGGAAACGACAGACAGAAAATTTATCTTATATAAATCTTTTATGATAGGAAAATATATTTGATTAGAGTGGCACTAGACATTATGACGGATAGTAGTTCATACTCTAAGGCCTACGCGTTTACGTATCACACGAAAGATATCTTGCTCTAAAGATAAGGGAAAAGAATGAAAAGAACAGTCAACACTGAAGAAAAAAAAACATTGTACATGTAATTGATGAACCATTGCAGAGATGAAGCCTCCACGATGCAACTGAAAGTGAACTTCAGCACTCCAGGAACGAAAAAGGGAGCCGTTTCAAAGGCAACTCCCTGCCACTACTACTACTGGATCTTCCAAATTCTGGGAATTCTTAGCTACAAAATAATTCATGCTGAGAGCGACTGAATCACGTCGTTTGTTCAAAGAACAAAATTCATACATTGTAAATGAGGGAATTACACAGAATCCTTGTTTTAAGGTCACAAAGAGGGAAAAGGAATATTTTAAGAATGCAAGTGTATACACACACACACACACACACACACACACACATATATATATAATATATATATATATATAATATATATATTGTATATATATACAATATTACATACATATATTTATATATATATATATATATATATATATATATAATTTCCATTCATACTTGAACAATGAAAAGGCAACAATCACTGATCCATTCACACTCAATCTGTAGTGTTAAGGATGAATCCCCGTGCATCAAATTCTCCCAGCACCAACAGCACATCGAAGCCCTCTACGCAAACAATGCCGAAATCTGTATTTTCCAGACTCATTTTTTTTTATTGGACATTAAAGTTTCTTTTTCAACACCCTTCCAGTTTATCTATCTATCTAATCTATCACATTCCAGGTCTTTTTCTCTCCTCCCTGCTAACACTTCCGAATTACATACACACACACACAATTAGTTGCAAACAAAATCTTAATTTTTTTATTTCTTTTATCTTCAATGGGACAACTTATATATTGAGGAACAACTATATATATATATATATATATATATATATATATATATATATATATATATATATATATATATTATATGTACTGTATATATACAATACATACATACAGACACATACATGTATATGGTTTTCCTGGATAAACCGACCCTTCCTTCCAGTACCTGCTATCAATTCTGGGTCTTCCTCTCTTCCTTCTTCCCGACATGGCTGAATTATACACTTTTCACCAAGTTATCGTTCCCCATTCTTTCCACGTCATCAAAGCGTCTCTCTCTCTCTCTCTCTCTCTCTCTCTCTCTCTCTCTCTCTCTCTCTCTCTCTCTCTATATATATATATATATATATATATATGTATATATATATTATATATATATATATATATATATATATATACATACATACATACATACAGAGAATCATTACTCAAACAGATAATTAAATAGCACTTGTGAATTTTTACCGCACGATGTAATGCAAATTTCCCATTTGTAGTACTAATATGAAGCATATACAGGAGGAGACACACCATCACTATGGATTCCACCAGCAAACTAAAAGTAATGAAATTAGGCTCTCAATCGACATACAACAAAAAACAAAAAAGACAATTTAAATGTTTATTATATATAATTATATATTTCATGTTCTCTGTTCATCAACGTTGTATTAGTGTATGGCAGAACTGGTGTTTGTGTTCTTAGGAAGGTGTTACATATATATATATTCTTATGAGGGTGTTGCGTACACTAATATGTGTGTTATTAGGAAGGTATTACTTATAGTGATATGTGTATTCTTAGAAAGACGTTCAATATCGTCGTATTTATCACCAATAATCAAGTACAGAACGAAGCGTAGTAGGCCTAAGCTGGCCTAGTGCTGGCACCTTTTGGTTATTCGTTCTTTAAAAGTAATTGTAAAAGAACCTTTGGTAAAAACAAAAAGTCTATGGAAAACGGTACAAACACCTTTAAATACATTTGTCCCAAAAACACTTTTCTAAAAAAAGAAACTGAATGTCAACATTAAACACATTTAGGCTACTGCGAAAGGAAATGAACTTACCTGTCTGTGACCCGACCGAGAAACGACGTCATGTCCATTACTTTTTAAAGAGGTTTCTTTACAGAGGAAGACTTTCTTGGGAAGACTTGAGTCTTTACTTAAAATCAAATGGCTTGTGATCTGAATAGACTCAGTTTGGGCACTTTCAGGTGGCGAAACAGCCACCGTTCTCTCTCAACTCTTACCTATTTCATACACATATATTTCGAGGCTTAGGTTCTTATAGCGTCTTTTTCGTGGGACACTTGGGACCAGTCCCATTACACAGACGGGAACGCCCCCCCTATAAACACCCCCAGAAAGGCCCACGACACGCCAGACCTCCTGGCTACGACGCTTACTCCGAAGGGTGCGTTCGATTTCTTATAGGTGTCCATGAGCACACTTCTCCACTGGGTTCATTTTGTACGCCATGCACACGCTTCTTGGCCCAAGTGCTTGTCTCTTCTTTTCCCTCAGAGAAGCAAAGTTCTTTTGGAAATGTACTGATTTTTTCAACGGCATCTCAGCAGTGTTCATCCGTCAATTTCAGTATTCAGTCACACGTTCGGTTCTACAAGATGGAGGCGTTTGTTATATACAATTTGTGGTAGAACACACCAAACACGGCATTTGATAAAAACTGAGATTGAAATATATCAATAATCATTCTAACCACCACAAATTCAGCTTATAAAGTATAGAACGAAAAAGCCAAAGTTTGTGAATCAATCTAGTGCGAGATTGTTTATACTATAGATATTTCTTATGGATTCAAAGTAAACAGTGCAAATACACAACACGAGCAGTGAGTCATTCATGATATCGAATTGTCGTCTGTGAAGGAATTGTAAATTGTGTCTAGGAATTTGTCCTTATTAAGCATCTTCACTATAGTTAGTTTCAAGCTTCAAACGACACACGTAAATTTAATGTGAAGGTGTTTGCGAGCATGCGCGCGCAACTGTGTGAGTGCAAATAAACACAACTGTGAACATTCTAGAAACACGTAGACCAATGCGAATCTTTAATAGGTTTCTTCTTATGGCCTTAAGGCAGTTATAGCTTCCATATATACAAATACACAATTCATCAGGAAACGATTCTGCCTTTTTCATCATATATTATTTTATATATTTTTTTTTATTTCTTCTCTTGATCAGATTTTCGTATCACAATTACAAGCAAAGCTGTACGGTGAACTTTTTATTGTGTGCATCCAAACCAATCAGTGCATGTTTTTCACACCAGGTGCTTTACAAAGCACGACATGAAACGGACATTTTACGCTGAGGACATTTGCAATGTGGCAGAAGTTTGAGGTAATCCTAGGCCTATTTTTAAATATCGTAAACGTAACATGGTTTGAGCTAAAACATGAACTTCGAATTTCGCATAGTAACTTCGAGGTAACCTTAGGCCTATGTCTTCTACATCAAATAACATAAAAATAATCTTGGGGAGGTCTAGACTTCAAATATCGCAAATCTAATCTCGAAGTAAACATAGGTCTATATCAAGAACTTCAAATATAGCAAAAGGCACCTCGAAAGTTCTAGGCATACCTCAAAAAAACTTCATAACAGCGCAAAAGTAGACATCGAGGTAACCCTAAGTCTATCCCTCGAGAACTTCAAATAAGTATACTTCAGGGAGACCTAAGAAAACCTCACCAACTTCAAATTGCGTAAAAGTCACACCTCGAAATGAACGAGGCCTACCTCGTGAACTTCGAAAAATGCGGAACGCGGAACATTTTCACGGTTTTACTTCCGCAAATGGGCAATGCTACGATGCTTACGCTCCCGGCTGTCGCCTCAAAGTGAGCACGCTTCCCTAGTCACTAGTCAGCCTCGTGTAGCCGGCTTGGCTCTCTCTCTCTCTCTCTACGCTGGGCGAGAAATTCTACGAATTTCGATAAACAGTCAACACTTCGGCGTGACTTAGAGGTCATAAGGGTCAGTGCTCCCAGAGAAGCCACCCCCAACTTTGGCGTTCGGTCCTTTGCATTATTGATGGCGTAGCCGGAAGAGCGGGGGAGTGGGAAACACTACTGTGCATGGTAACAAAAGTAGACGCATTCTCGTCAATGTATGGAGCGCTGTTGGTGATTTACTTAGCGCGTCACCGTTTCTTTGTTGTCGTTTTTATGAGGCGTTGTTTGTGATTAATTTAACTCAGTCTATGATTAAGCTATGGATGGATAAATATGGTTTCACTGTATTAAGTCTAGAAAGGGCATATAATATGGAGGCGTTATTGATTCTTTGAGGTGACAGTTTTTTTTATTCATCTCAAAGCCACGGACATTTTTTTTAACTTGAATCTGCTACACGCAATAAATAGCCCTGGATATAACTTAGTGTAAACCCTGAATTTTAACTTAATTTATTAAAAAAAAACCCTCCCCTTAATGAGCTATTCTGTTTTATAGGCATAATGCTGTGAATTCACTTATCATCTTACATACGTTTACGAAAACCTGTTACCATAAGGTGATTTATAAAATACCCGTAAGGTTACTTCATATTGGAACAAATCTCTTTGAATAAAACAGTATGTTATTTATGAACTTCAAAACTGAAAATAACAAACTGATGAAAATCTGTTTCTCATTAGACTATATATGTAATGAATGATACTGGGGATATCAGAGTATTAATGTAGTTGGTGAGACATTCGTGCTTATTATTTTAATAGAAACCAGCAAACAATAAAAAAAAAAAATAAAAACGTTTGATAATGCGTGTTTACCCGATCCCTTACCCCCCTAACATAGCCACGAGGGAAGGGGGTGGGGGCGGTTGGAGGGGAGGGAAAGCCAACCCAACCAAGAACACACACACACACACACACACAGAGCGAGAGAGAGAGAGAGAGAGGAGAGATCCAACTCGGTGTTTGTCTCAAGCCCGGATGAGCGTCCGGCTGTAAAACATCCGCCATAATTATCTATGAAATGAGGAAACTTGTTAAAAACAGCGACCCCGACAAAGGATTCAACCGAGGAAAATATAAGCTGACCTTTAACACTTATTCTAATACGGCAAAGGAAATATTCATTTTGTTAAGATACCATCCGATTAGTATATTAGTATATTAGCCAATATACTAAATCTTAGAGAAGAGATTGTTTTACCTAACAGAGGATTATTTTTAAAAATTACACTAAATCCAAATTCCGAGATATGAGAGTAGGATTCTGAAAGACAGTTCGGTAGATATACATACATGTGCGCTCGTCTTTCTCCACAGCATGTCTTCTCTTGACAATATATTAAATGCAGTATAGTTTTTCAGAATAATAGCTCGACAATCTAATACAGGAAACTAAACCATAAAGAATTACAGAAATGGCCCAAACAGTCCAACGACATAGGAAAAATATCTTAGAAAATGACACAAATTACGTCAGTAACCTAATTCTCGATCAGCTGGTCAGAATAGACTAAGCTGGTCTCAGCCGAGAAAACGAAATTCATAAAAAAAAGGAAAAAATTACAAACAGAAACAGACAAAAATGACATTTAGTTACCCAGATGATCAAGAGACCACATCTGAATAATATTTTGCAACGATCACACATTATGCCTAAGTAGATGAGATCGCTTTCCTTCGATCACGAGAGTGCCTGTAAGTTGACGAGTCGGTTTCCACATGATCTCAGGAGAGATAATGAAGAGACCATTTTACTACTATGATCATGAAATGGAGTGGAGTGGGCGTGATCATTTTGTCATGAAGGCAATATAACCTTCGTTGTTTCGAAATGGAAGCAACTCAGACCTTGAAAGCGGATATAAAGCGTTATGCGGAAAAACGCGCCAATATTAAGGTAAATAAAAAAAATAAAATACGAGGGTTTAATTTCAGTTAACGTTTGAGGGAAACATTATTATTATTACTATTATTTTTATTTATTTATTTTTTTTTTGCTTTATCACAGTCCTCCAATTCGACTGGGTGGCATTTATAGTGTGGGGTTCCGGGTTGCATCCTGCCTCCTTAGGAGTCCATCACTCTTCTTACTATGTGCGCCGTTTCTAGGATCACACTCTTCTGCATGAGTCCTGGAGCTACTTCAGCCTCTAGTTTTTCCAGATTCTTTTTCAGGGATCTTGGGCTCGTGCCTAGTGTTCTTATGATTATGGGTACAATTTCCACTGGCATATCCCATATCCTTCTTATTTCTATTTTCAGGTCTTGATACTTATCCATTTTTTCCCTTTTTTTCTCTTCAACTCTAGTCACCCATGGTATTGCGACATCAATGAGTGATACTTTCTTCTTGATTTTGTCATTCAACGTCACGTCTGGTCTGTTTGCACGTATCACCCTATCTGCTCTGATACCATAGTCCCAGAGGATCTTTGCCTGATCGTTTTCTATCACTCCTTCAGGTTGGTGCTCATACCACTTATTACTGCAAGGTAGCTGATGTTTCTTGCACAGGTTCCAGTGGAGGGCTTTTGCTACTGAATCATGCCTCTTTTTGTACTGGTTCTGTGCAAGTGCCGGACATTCGCTTACAATGTGGTTTATGGTTTCATTTTTCGTATTGCACTTCCTACATATGGGAGAGATATTATTTCCATCTATCGTTCTTTGGATATATCTGGTTCTTAGGGCCTGATCTTGTGCCGCTGTTATCATTCCTTCAGTTTCCTTCTTGAGCTCTTCCCTCTGTAACCATTGCCATGTGTCATCGCTAGCCAGTTCTTTAGTCTGTCTCATGTAATGTCCGTGCATTGGTTTGTTGTGCCATTCCTCTGTTCTGTTTGTCATTCTCCTGTCTCTGTATATTTCTGGGTCTTCGTCTACTTTTATCAGTCCTTCTTCCCATGCACTCTTGAGCCACTCGTCTTCACTGGTTTTCAGATATTGCCCCAGTGCTCTGTTCTCGATGTTGATGCAGTCCTCTATGCTTTGTAGTCCTCTCCCTCCTTCATTTCGTGTTATGTATAGTCTGTCCGTATTTGCTCTTGGGTGTAGTGCTTGGTGTATTGTCATATGTTTACTAGTTTTCTGGTCTATTTTGCGGAGGTCTTCCTTCGTCCATTCCACTATTCCTGCGCTGTATCTTATTACTGGCACCACCCATGTGTTTATGGCTTTTATCATATTTCCGGCGTTGAGTTTTGACTTGAGTATCGCCTTGAGTCTCGTGTCCTTCATCTCTTGATGTTTTCTATCCCCTCCTTCCATTATTCCCAGGTATTTGTATCCCGTCTCATCTATGTGTTTGATGTTGCTCCCATCTGGCAGCTTTATCCCTTCAGTCCTTGTTACTTTGCTCTTTTGTATGTTGACTAAGGCGCATTTTTCTATTCCAAACTCCATCCTGATGTCCCCAGATACAATCCTTACAGTCTGGATTAGGGTATCTATTTCCTTGATGCTCTTACCATACAGCTTGATGTCGTCCATGAACATCAGATGGTTAATTCTGTTGCCTCTTTTCTTGAGTTGGTACCCAGCATCCATCTTCTGCAGTACTTTTGTCATGGGAATCATGGCTACTACGAAGAGTAGTGGGGACAGTGAGTCGCTCTGGAAGATCCCTCTCCTGATATTAACTTCTGCTAGTCTTATTCCAGAGCTTGTAAGTATTGTATTCCAGTTGCACATTGTATTTTTGAGGAAGCTGATGGTGTTTTCCTCTGCCCCATATATTTTCAGGCATTCTATTAGCCATGTGTGTGGTATAATGTCGAAGGCTTTCTTATAGTCTATCCATGCCATGCTTAGGTTGGTTTTCCTTCTCCTACTGTTCTTCATTACCATTTTGTCTATCAGGAGCTGATCTTTTGTGCCTCTACACTTCCTTCTGCAGCCTTTCTGTTGTTGGGGGATGGTGTTTGTATCCTCTAGGTAGTTGTATAGCCTTTCACTGATGATACCTGTTAGTAACTTCCACACTATTGGTAAGCAGGTGATAGGCCTGTAGTTACTGGCTATATTTCCCTTACTCTTGTAATTTTGTACTAAGGATGTTCTTCCTGTGGTCATCCATTTGGGTGCATGGTGATTTGTGATACAAAGCTGGAGTTGTTCTGCTATTCATGGGTGTAGAGCCTTGAAGTTTTTGTTATTTATTTTTATTATTATTATTATTATTATTATTATTATTATTATTATTATTATTATTATTATTGTTGTTGTTTTGTTGTTGTTGTTTGATAAAATTCTTGAACAGAACTGATTTTTCTCAAACTCGTACACGGAAATGAAAATTCTTTCAGAGAGAGAGAGAGAGAGAGAAGAGAGAGAGAGAGAGAGAGAGAGATTACGTAGTATCGCATAAGTTCTCTATTTGTTCATTTATAAAATTCTTGAATAGAAAGGATTTTTCTCAGACTAGTACACGGGAATGAAAATTGTTTCATAGAGAGAGAGAGAGAGAGAGAGAGAGAGAGAGAGAGAGAGAGAGAGAGAGAGAGAGAGAGATAATCCTTTGTATGACACAACAAAAGTTCCTTTATCATATGTTGTCTTCATGAAATTCACGAGGAGGAATGATGTTCAAGAATGATTGTTCTCACACTCGTACACAGACAAATAAAATAACGTGCACATGTAAACCTCGTACTGAGCTCGGGATTATCTGCTGTGGCATGCCACCTGGCCGAGAACATGACACGTAAAAAAACATAACGCGTCACATAACATAACGTAATGCTCCGTAATGCAGGCCCAATACGGACTGAAACATCAACTTGGTATGCCGCTATAGCGCAAATCTGCATTACGAAGGATACGGAATATCAACTGTCATGGAAACCCAACCTCCTCCCCCTACCCCCCACAGAAAAAAAGAAAAAAATGGTTTTCATTGAAAGTTATAACCCAGCCAGTTACCTCCACTATTCCAACAAGAGAAAATATGTATTATAATAATAAAAACTTTAGCCCTGTGGGAATGAGATGGATAAAACTTCAAAGCTTTGCTACTGCGTATTATTATTATTATTATTATTATTATTATTTATTATTATTATTATTATTATTATTATTCTTATTCTTATTCTTATTCTATTATTATTATTATTATTATTATTATTATTATTATTATTATTATTATTATTATTATTATTATTGATTGCAGGTCCACAATAATATCGCATGTGAAGTATAAAGTCTTTAATAATAAGAGCTTTCGAACCTTGTACTAAGTTCATCTTCAGTCAAGTGAACATTATGAATTTAAAAATCCGTCGAAGTAAACTTCTGAACAGGACAATTATTCCACTATGACGAACGCAAAATTGTCCTGTTCAGAAGTTTACTTCGGACGATTTTTAAATTCATATGTTCACTTAACTTGAGATGAACCTAGTACAAGGTTCGAAAGCTCTTATTATTAAAGACTTTATACTTCACATGCGATATTATTGTGGTACCTGCAATCATTGTCATCATTTTCGACAATGAAAATTGTGCCCATTATTATATAATTATTACTATTATTTTTTTTTTTTTTTCACAGTCTTCCAATTCGACTGGGTGGCATTTATGTGTGGGGTTCCGGGTTTGCATCCTGCCTCCTTAAGAGTCCATCATCTTCTTACTATGGGCGCCAGTTTCTAGGATCACACTCTTCTGCATGAGTCCTGGAGCTACTTCAGCTCTAGTTTTTCCAGATTCCTTTTCAGGGATCTTGGGATCGTGCTAGTGCTATGATTGATGGGTACAATCCACTGGCATATCCCATATCCTTCTTATTTCTATTTTCAGATCTTGATACTTATCCATTTTTCCCTTTTTTCTTTCTCTTCAACTCTGGTGTCCCATGGTATTGCGACATCAATGAGTGATACTTTCTTCTTGATTTTGTCAATCAACGTCACGTCTGGTCTGTTTGCACGTATCACCCTATCTGTTCTGATACCATAGTCCCAGAGGATCTTTGCCTGATCGTTTTGTATCACTCCTTCAGGTTGGTGCTCGTACACTTATTACTGCAAGGTAGCTGATGTTTCTTGCACAGCTCCAGTGGAGGACTTTTGCTACTGAATCATGCCTCTTTTGTACTGGTTCTGTGCAAGTGCCGGATATTCGCTTGCTATGTGGTTTATGGTCTCATTTTTCGTATTGCACTTCCTACATATGGGAGAGATATTATTTCCATCTATCGTTCTTTGGATATATCTGGTTCTTTAGGGCCTGATCTTGTGCCGCTGTTATCATTCTTCAGTTTCCTTCTTTAGCTCTCCCCTCTGTAACCATTGCCATGTGTCATACCTGGCCAATTCTTTAGTCTGTCTCATGTATTGTCCGTGCATTGGTTTGTTGTGCCATTCCTCTGTTCTGTTTGTCATCTCCTGTCTCTATTATTATTATTATTATTATTATTATTATTATTATTATTATTATTGAGAAGATGACCTCTACTCATTTGCGAAAAGCGCACAAGGGACCACTGACTTGGAATTCAATCTTCCAAAGAATATCATGGTGTTCATTTTTAAACAAGAAAAACTAGATTGGCTATTATTATTATTATTATTATTATTATTATTATTATTATTATTATTATTATTATTATTATTATTATTATTATTATTGAGAAGATCACCTCTATTCATTTGGGACAAACCCACAATGGACCATTGACTTGAAATTCAAGTTCCCAAAGAATATGTTGTTCATTTGAAAGAAGTAGCAGAGGTTAATAAGGAATACAGAAAGAAGAGAACACTTATTAGAAACAGAAAAAATACATTGACAAATTAATAAATAAAAAGATAAAAATGTAGGTAAACTATAATACACTACAAGGAAAATTACTTTGGGGTGTTAATGATATTTGAGGAACAATACGTCAATTGGACTGTACGAAGATGACCTTGAATATAAACAGGTGGAAGGTCATCTGGAGCAACAGAAGATCCTTGTAAGTCTTCAACCTTTGACCTTGCAAATTAAGTACAGTTTACGAGGCGCCTAAGGTCAAAACGTTTACAATATCACGAACACCACTGACAAGACGATTCCCAAGAAGTATTTTATAAAAGGGAACGAAATGTAAACTATTCTCTTTAACCTTTATAGCCAAGACTTTGCTAAAGGGAAAGAGAAGTCAAGAATACGAACACCAAATAAAGTATAAAATACATCATAAAAGGTGACAACTTGAACAAGTATTTTATAAATAGAACAAATATAAAAGCTATTATTTTTAAACTTTATACCCAAGAACTCGCAAAAGGAAATAGAAGATAAGAATACGAACACCGAATGAAAGCATAAAATACATCATAAAAGGTGACAAATTGGACAAGTGTTTTATAAAAAGAACAAAGATAAAAACTATTCTTTTTAAACCTTATACCCAAGAGCTCGCAAAGGGAAATAGAAGCCAAGAACACGAACACCGAATGAAAGCATAAAATATATCATGAAAGGTTAACAGCGACAAATTGACCGGCGCATTCCCACGAAGCAATACAATACGGGGGGTCGGGCGGCCGGGGGGTGGGGGGGTGGGGGGTTGGAGCGTGGAGAGGATTTTTAGCATAAAAGCCAACCAACAATTTAGTAACCTACGAGCAAATAGCGTTAGAGAGAGACATTAGTCATAAGACAACGACAAGGACACACGAACCAATGGTGCTTTTGAATGGTGTATCTTTCTTTCGGTTTTTTTTTTTTTTTTTTTTTTTTTTTTTTGGGCGAAGTTCGTGTCAACAAGTGCCAGCGGGAATGTCACCATTAGGGGTATTCTGGTGGTGTTCTATTTTAACAAATTACTTACGGTAATTTAATATATATCTATATATATATATATATATATATATAGATATATATATATATATATATATATATAGATATATATATATTCCAAATACATTCTTGTCTGAATAGCAACTTTTACACACGTACACACATTTATACATAGATACAATATATATACATATACATACATATATATACATATATATGTATATACAGTATTTTTATAAAGTTTCTAATATACTACATTCTTGTCTGCATAGTAGCCTTTACATTTAACCAGCCACTCCCCGTCCGAATATTTCAAACTTCGTACCCATCACGAAAACTGAACCATTCTGAGCATAATGCCTTCTACACAAGACATCCTCCGCTATCTAATATTGCTTTGCCACATTCCTTTCAAACACCTTGCACTGGAATATAAGTCCTGTTTCTTTCAAAGTTTGTCCCGTTACCCGACGCGCAAATTCCCGTTGAAAATACGACCCAAGTAAAGAGGAGTATAACATTACACTCTTTCGTGTTAAAATGCACTTGACCTTCGTATTAACATTCAACTGTTGTTCCTAAAGTGGCTGCTATTTGTGTTGCATCTAATATATCGCATACATCACTTTCTGGAGCTATTCAGCAGTGAATCCATCTCGTACGTTCAAGGAAAGATCCAGAATATTTCTGAATATTTCTGCCTGTTTGTATCTAATGTAGTTATTGTTATCTTAATAACAAGGACTTCCGACACCTAAAAATACTCATCAAGGTAACGAAGGTCTGGATAATCCTTTTTTTGTTTATGGAGTTCCGGATTTATTGAAAATGGAAATAGCTTGTTTTCATTTCACATAAGCATTACTAGGCCCTCCCTCAAAAAAAATCTCCAAGTAGAAGCATACTGAAATAAACATTATAAAAATTCTTCGTTTGAAGTTTGAAAAAGGTTGTTATTTACTGAAAATGGAACTAGTTTGTCTTCATTTCACATAAGCAATACTAGAAAAAAAAAAAAAATTTCCAAAAAAAAAAAAAAAAAAATTCCAAGTGGAAGCATACTGAAATAAACAATATAAAAATTCTTCGTTTGAAGTTTGCAAAAGGTCTATTATTTATCGTCAAGTCTTTATCAAGGATAATAAATAAAACAATGAAATTAGCTCCGTCACGGTTTGCAAAATAGTAAATATAACAATTATAATAATGCTAATTTTGCTTTGTATTTTCTAGCTGCTAAGAACGATAAATAAAATGTAAATAAAATAAACGCCTGGACAGAAACATTTTCGCTAAGTAAAGAAAATTCATTAAAAAAAGGGACGAAGCTGTCGAAACGGAATTTATACATAATTAGACAATCATTAGGTAAATATTTTTTTTCTTTTGTAATATCTC
The DNA here is from genome assembly GCF_015104395.2 of Macrobrachium nipponense. Classification (NCBI taxonomy): domain Eukaryota; kingdom Metazoa; phylum Arthropoda; class Malacostraca; order Decapoda; family Palaemonidae; genus Macrobrachium; species Macrobrachium nipponense. Next base: position 35,216,413 of record NC_087221.1, on the reverse strand, counting down.
CCACCAAGCACTGTTCTAGTCTGCAGTTTCGATATAGGTAAATTCTTGACTTTCATCTTATATCCGAAAAGTTTTATATTGAAATAAAATAAAATAAATAAGCTAAATTTGAAAAATAGCGCACCCACAGAAAGTTATCTCTACCAAAATAAAGAAAAAATATAAAAACGAACGATCACAAGTGAACATGGACGATCATGACATATTAAGTCCCGGACACGCACAGGAGATGTTACTTTGGTAACCGTAATATCTAGGAGGGGGGTCGTAAGCCCCCTGCGCTATCGATTACCGACGGATCCTTAATAACAACAGCTTCAGGAGCGACAGGTCATCGGAGTTATGAAACGGACCTAGAGAAGAAGAGGAGATGGTGACGATGGGGAATTAAGATACAGGAATAACTTTTGGCTAAGAGTAAAGGTCCCTCGGAAAAAAATTATGAGAAAAGATACGAAAAAAATATTTTGAGAGGACAATTAAGCAGAAAAAATAAGAAAAAAATTTAAAGAGAATTAATCAGGAGAACAAGAAAAAATAAGAGAAAAATGCTATTGAAAGCGAAATATTCAGAATAAAATCAATTCTGAATATTTCCCTTTCAAATGAAATTTTTTTCTTAGTCTTTCTTATTTTACAGATTAATTCCCTTTAAAATGTATTTCTTATTTTTTCTGAGTAATTGTCCTTTTAAAAATTTAGTTTTCATATTTTTTTTATGATAAATTCCCTTTAAAAAGATATTTCTTAATTCTTTTTCCCTGATTTAATCCTTTAAAAAAGATATTCCTTATTTTTTTCTGAGTAATTGTCCTTTTAAAAATTTAGTTTTCATATTTTTTTCTGATAAATTCCCTTTAAAAAGATATTTCTTATCTTTTTCTGATTAATTCCTTTAAAAAGATATTTCTTATTTTTTTCTTATAAATTCTCTTTAAAAAGAATATGGTTTCTTATTTTTTTCTGATTAATTCCTTTAAAAAGATATTTCTTATCTTTTTCTGATTAATTACCCCCAAAAGTTTTTTCTTCGCATTTTTTCAAATTAATTCACTTTGAAAAAGATTTTGTGTCTATTTTCTAGACCAATTTTCTAATTTTTTTCTGGCTAATTCCTTTCAAAAAGACTATATTGCCTTAATTCCTTTCAAAAAAGATTCTATTGTCTCAATTCCTTTTAAAACGATTATATCATCGTATTGTTTTCATTTGATCTATTTTATTCTAAGCAATTTTTCAACTCTACTTGTGTTGACTCCTTCGCCTTTACAAGTTTACTATTCAACTTCGAAGCTTCTAATTTATGAGTTATCATTTTTCAGCCATTTA
>NC_087221.1:35190084-35205084 GCF_015104395.2 Macrobrachium nipponense | reverse complement strand
AATGTCCCACTGGTGTAAGAATTATTATTATTATTAAAAAAGAAACCCACAAAATCACCGTGTATAACGTGTTTACTTATAAGTATTTACATCTCTTGAAAAAGGGCTACAGATATAGCCAGAAAGTACTCCAGTGTTGAGAAAAAATAAAATGTAAATATTTATAAGTAAACACGTTATACACAATAATTTCGTGGGTTTCTTTTTCAGTCTTCAGAAGAAAACTGAAAGGAGTTTTTTTGGATCATTATTATTATTATTATTATTATTATTATTATTATTATTATTATTATTATTATTATTATTATTATTATTATTATTATTATTATTATTATACATAATCTATCAGAACTATGTGAATCAATTATTAGCAAATGTAATATAGAAGAAATCTAAAGAAAAATAATGATTACAGTCGAATACCCAAAGAAATCAGAAAGCAAAAATATAGTCTAGCAAAATAAGCGCAAAAACTATCACTCTTAAAGAAGCTACCACAGCATACCCGGTCTTGCAAATGACAATTATCATCAGACAAATGTTTCACATACACACATCCGCCCCCCACACCCCCCCCCCCCCCCCCCCCCCCCCCCCCACCCCCCCCCCCCCCCCCCCCCCGCCCCCCCACCCTTAATTCAGTTGAGCAAATTTCTTGTCGAGATCGCGTCGAATCGATTTAACAACCTTGGTCATTCGGCCTCCGCCGACAGCAACCTCCTGTACATCATTAAGGTTTCACGACGAATTCGGGAGAACGTGACGTGCAAAACAAGAGGACTTCCAATAGCCGAAGGCGATTATCGAGAATCCTGCTATTTTTTTTTTTTCTTGTTTTTTTTGTAAGGGATAGAAGCTCCACCTGTCAGAATATATTATTGTCTTCTAGTGCAGAGGATAGTGCAGAGGCATCTGGGATGGTCAGACTAACGCTTCTTAAGTCTGACCAAGATCTGGTAGCAACCAAATATTAATAATTCTTCAGTTTCAAGAGTCGATCCGAAACCTGGTAGCAACCAGTTTCATGAGTCGATCCGAAATCTGGTAGCAACTAAAAATCTAAGTCTCAAGTTTCAAGAGTCGATCCGAAGTCTGGTAGCAACCAAAAATATGTCTTAAGGATCAAGAGTCGATCCGAAATCTGGTAGCAACCAAAATATAAGTCTTAAGTTTCAAGAGTCGATCCGAAATTTTGTAGCAACCAAAAATGGAAGTTTTAATGAAAAGTGGATCTGATTTGATTTAAAAAAAATCTTAGGGCGGCTATGCCAAGCACTGGGGCACTTACGGCCACTCGTCGCTTAAGACAGGAACTGGTAGGAACCACAAACAGAAGTTTCAAGTTTGAAGGTCTGCTTAGATTTTACGATATGTAGGCTACCATGCCAAGCACTGGGGCATAATCGGTCATTCAGCGCTTAAAAGACAGGAACTGGTAGCAACCAAAAATATTTTGAGTTTGAAGATTTTATTGATTTTACAAAATTTTAAGGTGGCCACGCCAAGCACTGGGACACTTTCGGCCGAAACTTAGGCGACCCTGCCAAAAACTGGGACACTTTCGGTCACTCAGCGCTTATGACGCGATCTGGTATCAGTCAAAAATTGTTTTAAGTTTGAAAAGTGGATCTGATTTGATTTAAAAAATGATTTACGGCAGCTATGCCAAACACTCGTGCACTTTCAGTAACCTATCGCTTAAGACAATGAAAAGATTGGGCTGAGGTTGCTGAGCAACCTTAAGAAAAAGGTAGAACTGTTAGATAGTCAAATTAAGGAAAGAAAGCAGGAAAGGAGGTAAAGTAAAAGGCTAAATCATGGGTGCAGCTATAAGCCTAAGGGACGCTGCAAGCAAACACCCTTAAGCAAATCCTACAATGCGACAAATGTATATCAGAAAGGTTCGAAAAACATCCACAACAAAATTCATAAGACCAGCGTTTGGCCTGATACATGTAAAACAATGAGTAATTTTTCTTGTCTAGAATTCAAAGCTAATTCGTAAAGATTTCAACGTATGCACACCATGGCAAGAAATCGTTAATCACATATTTCTGCCTGGGTACAGTTTTACAGTGTTCAACTTCTAAAGTAGTTTATGACAAACCGCACTCAAACCAAACCTTGGGATTGATTAAATGGTACTTTAATTCACCAAAGCTACATTTACCCAGTACAGCTCTGGACTAGAACATGAAATTTAGGCAAAACACCAAGCTATAGGACCTAAGAGGTCATTCAGCGCTGAAAGGGCAATAGAGAGCTAAAAGTTTTGAAAGGTGTAACAGGAGAAAAACCTCTCAGTTGCACTATGAAACAATTGTTAAGAAAGGGTGGAAAGTGAGATGGAAGAAAGATAATATGAACGGAGAAACAGTTAAAGGAATGAAAGGCGTTGCAGCTAGGGGCCAAAAGGACGCTTCAAAGAACCTTAAGTAATGCCTACAGTGCGCCCCGTGAGGTACACTAACGGCACTAACCCCCTACGTAAGATTACAACATTGCAATATTCACTTTTTCGACAGAGCATTTCGCTTTGCATATCAGGGCTGAGAGGAACTTTATGTTGTTTTGAAGTCACGTAGTTCACTTTTCTCAAATTCTCCAGTAGACTGTCATGACAACGCATCACTCTATAATTTTAGACCTCAAGCTAACTGTCCAAGTTAATCGCAATTGAAGATTAATTCTCTGTCCGGCAGCAGTCTAGCGTTTTCTGGAATTTCACTACTATGGGTTTATATTCTGCTTATGGGGCAATTGCCAGAGCCGTATGCTGATAATATTAATCTTTTTCTGTTTGTATTTGTGGCAAAATAAAGATGGCCTCATAATTCTAGTATTAAAAAATAATCATAAAAGCGTGAGTCTTGAAATGGAGAAACAAATCAACAGTTATGTATATGTACATATACTTCAAAGATAAATCTTTACAGAAAGCTCTCGGGAATTGAACAATTTCCCGAAAGCTTTCTGTACAGGTTAATCTTTAAAAATATGCACACAAACATAACGGTGGATTTGTTTCTCTAATACTAATATCATGAATAATGACAGAGAAAATTCTTTAGAATTTTTAACTAATTCTTAATGGCAACTTTTACTCGTAAAGTATTGATGTTATTCAGCAAGATATGTATATAAATTTTAAAATGATTTTGTTTTTAATTGTGCTGAACCGAAGTGTCTTTCGTTTTTTATCTTTTGTGGAGGAGGAGGAGGAGGAGGAGGAGGAGGAGGAGGAGGAGGAGGAGGAGGAGGAGGAGGGGTGGCAGTGACACAGTTGGTGCTGTGGGCGAAATTCTCTCCCTCAACAAGGTCTTATCGCGTTTCAATTTCGAAGTACCATCATAGAGGTCAAAGTTCGGAGATTATATAAAAAAAAAAACATTAAGAATAAAATAAGCAATAACAATGAAACGCCACATTCAGAATGATTAGCACACTTATCCCGTCAATAATGACGACAATATGCCGGTAATTGCCAAATTGTATCGTTCTTATAACACATCAAGTACAATGCATTGGCTCTCCTTGTTCAGATTTTTGGTCGTAGTTGAACGTGAGGTGCACTACCCGTAGATTGACGTTGTCAGACAGGTAAACCTATTATTAAGCTATACCTATCTTCAGCGGAAAGGTAAGCCACTGCCTCCACTAAATTCAAGAAGATTATCAGTCCGTACGAAACAAAACCGTCTGTATTTTAAAATGATTGAAAAATTGCAATCATCTCTCTCTCTCTCTCTCTCTCTCTCTCTCTCTCTCTCTCTCTCTCTCTCTCTCTCTCTAATCTCTCTCTCTCTCTTTTTTTTTTTTTTTAATTTTCTTTTTTTTTTTTTTTTTTTTTTTTTTTTTTAGGTTGCTCGTTATGTTCAACTCCGTTTTCGTCTGCACGGTGCAATCAATGCCAATATTTGCTAGTTATCATTCCGAGATAAGGAATCTTTCCCACTGAGTTCCATCATTCTCGCGTGACGTCAGAACTACGCAATACGCCAAAGACAACTATTATTATTATTATTATTATTATTATTATTATTATTATTATTATTATTACTGTATCCAAAACGTCAAAAGGTACGGTTGTATAAGAGAGGGTCAGGAAGGCAAGTCTCGCCTTTAAGAGGTCAGGTTGCCTAACCGCTACCTTACATAAAACGTCATCAACACATGGCAAATAATCGTATACATATCACAAACAAATTGAAAACAAGTCGACGACAGCAAGTGGAGAAATACTTTGACGAATGCTTGATATAATTGTATTAAGCATTCTTTGTGACAACCAATAAGTCATCAACTTCTATTCAACTTGCATGTGATTTGTTGGTGGTATGTTATTAGCGTGTTTATAGGCAAGCTTTACTACACTAGATTAACCTTTATAGGTGTCACTGAGGAGAGACTGGCCACGGGCTGAACGACGGCAAATCTCTGTATGGAGTTCGTTAACTATATACAATTATTGTTCCACACAGGATAAAAATAAACGGATATACAAATCGCTTAATCAAAATGTGCAAACACTCAAATTAATTAAATCTCAAATGTTTTAACTATATAAAACAAGCTTCTAAAGAAATTAAACGATCACTAGTTGTATACAAAATGGAACTGTACTGAAAAAAAAATAATAAAACAAAAAAGCTAAATATTTGTAAACAAACAAAAACACAGGACCTGAAACATGACAATGATGCAACGTTATTATGAGTAATGTTCTATATTTTCTTAAGCTGACTTTAATAATAATAATAATAATAATAATAATAATAATAATAATAATAATAATAATATATTACCTTAAGCTGATAATTATTTATTTTATCACATTTTCTGTGGTTGATAACGGCAATCAGCTGACAGAGCCACCAACCTTAAACAGAATAATAATAATAATAATAATAATAAAATAATAATAATAATAATAATAATAATAATAATAATAATAATAATAATAATGAAATTTCCAACCGTATTCATAATGTTTTATAATTCCTTTCACGACCTGAAATGGCTCAAGGTCTCTTTTATTTGTTTGCTAGAAGTCCTTAATCCTAAAAAATAAAATTGCTTATACTTCGATATTGCCTGCTTACCCTACTTCCTACTCGCTTTTCATTTCATTCCCACGTTAAACCTTCGTGATAACCGATGATTTAGAGATTTAGAATATTCGCACATATTAGATAACCTTGGACAAACGCCAAGGTATATTCCCTTGGATTATTTTGTATCCGAAAGCGTGCATCAAATAATTCTTTCATGGAAAAAAATTTTAAGACTGTATCCTTCAGCAGAGGTGATAGATTGTTTTATTTGGCGAGAGAGACGAACACCTAAAAAAGTATAGAGAAGTTCAGCTGATTTCTCTATATATTCTGACAATCTTTAAGTGCAGCTGTACAGTTTTTTTTTATTTAAAAAAACTACTATTTTCAGTTGACGATACTGAGACGAACGCCAGGTATATAGAAGTTCGGCATATGTCTCTCTCTCTATATTGTGACAGTCTGAATACTTTTGGAGAGCTTTGTAGCTACGAACTACATTTATTTTAGTTGATGAGATAAAAGTATTTAGGAGTTTATTACCTGATTTCTCTTCATATTCTGGCAATCTTTTGATACTCTTGTACAGATTTTTTTTAGCTACAAAACTACATATTTTAGTCGACGAGACAGAAACGAACGCCAAAAAGTTACGTAGAAGTTCGGGATGTGTCTCTCTTTTTATAATCTGACAATCATTGAAGACTTTTGTAGTTTGCCTTTTTTTGCTACAAAACTGCATTGTTTAAGTTGACGACATTGAAACTACTACAAAAAAGCACATCAAAGTTCGTTTTATCTATCTATTGAGACTACCGCAACTATTGAGATTACCACAAAAAAGTACACAAAAATTCGTGAATTTGTGATATCTCTCTATCTATTAAGACTATCACAAAAAAGTACATAAAAGTTCGTAATATCTCTCTATCTATTGAGACTATCACAAAAAAGTACATAAAAGTTCGTAATATCTCTCTATCTATTGAGACTACCACAAAAAAGTACATAAAAGTTCGTAATATCTATCTATTGAGACTACCACAAAAAAAAAAAAAAAAAAAAAAAAACATAAAAGTTCGTAATATTTCTCCATCTATTGGGACTACCACGAAAACGTACATCAAAGTTCGTTATATCTCTATCTATATTCTGACAACTTTTGAATACTTTCGTACGGTTTTGTAGCTACAAAACTGCAACCAGGAGAAATACAGACGATTGGTTCACGACCCGAGGACTGCGCTAAGTGCCTGACCTTTTCCAACTTTTCAGAACACGATGAATAAGTCCTTCAGAAGGGCAAGACCTAGATTCGTCTACCTAAGAGTCTCTGAATTAACTAAGGCTCCAATGACTCAGATATCTGCCCCAGTTCCTTTCTTCAGAGACAGAAAAACAGAGTGGGGAAGCTGAATCTATTGTCTACATTTTCTCGGTAAGTATCAAACTCACGCCTGAGAAATCTGTTGCTTACTCTGCATGTGAACGTTGTATTTTGTACACCATTCCGTCAGTATAATGTAAATTTTTTCTAGCTTATTTTCTTATCCGAAGAAACCAGCTGTACCCATCAGCGTTAGCGCCCATTTTCTATATTTTGTATTTTTAAATCATTATCGTCTTATCAACCTACCTTTTTCTCATAGGGGGTTACCTAGCATGAATGGAAATAAAAAATCATCAGAATAATGATGCTAAGTCTTACTAGAAAACTATGTATTCTGTTCCCCAAACTGCACAGAGAATAGGGGAAACAGACACTATAAAAGCACTAGGAATAATAATAATAATAATAATAATAATAAGTAAATTAATTTCTTTAAATTATTTTCACGGACGAAAGCAACGACGATGTAAAGCAGAGAAGAGATTAATTAAAGACAAGAAAAGAGAATCTGATGCTTGATAATTATGATTAATTATGATTAATTTCTAATGGCGGACCTTGACGCTTTTATTCTTTTTATTTATGCAGATAAGTATATAAATACGTATGTATATATATATATATATATATATATATATATATATATATATATATATATATATATATATATATATATATATATATTGATACACTTGCATGAACGTAAATTTAAAGATGCAAATGTATATAAATACACACATACATTGCGTTTATGCAGTTTTCTTAAGCGAAGCAGTTCTTAAAACCATGCAGAACTCAAAGCCTCCAAAAAAAAAAAAGTTAGAAAATCCAAGAGTATGATTATCAGTATGACATCAAAAACGTTTTCCACATTCACTTTAAAATGTAGTATTTTTCCTTGAAGATCTCTTACAATAGTTTGTGTAATTTAATTGAACAATATAAAAATTGTGTTCAAAATTTAAAATGCAGTTTTTTTATGCTTGAAGATCTAGTATAATAAGTCTGTATTCAATAAATATAAGAATTGCGTTGTATACTGACAAGAGTGAAATATTTTAAGTTATAATCTCGGATTTTCTTTCAGCGTCGCGAGAAGTAACATTCATTGGTCTATACGTGCCCTTTTCTGATTGAATAAAACATCTTCATCACTAATGTTATCCATGAAAGTCTCAATCCAAGACGGACGTGAAAGTCTAAATCCACGAAAGAACATGGAAAGTCTTTTTGAAACCAAGTCTTTTTTTTTATTATTAAAGCCTAGTCAGTCAGGCTGTTCTATTTCAACGTAGTAAAATGAGCGCTCCATCTCGAATCACTTATGCGATTACCACTTATAAATTATTTCTAAAAAGATATTTCTGCTTTCTATTTACTATTGCACATCTGCTGTTTCCTTATTAGCACCACGTGTTAGTTTCGAGGTGTTCATTGTGCGTTCAGTAACGGATATCCCAAATTCATGACGGTTATTTCTTCGACTCCACCATTTCTCTGGATATCACTCTAGACCGATGTCTTTCAGTCTCTCGAGATATCTCCGGTTCGCCTCTCGTAACCGATGGCAACCTCCCGCGCTCACTGCCAGATACCGACTGACCTGAAGCGAGCGTTTGAACCTTCCCAAAACACTTGCACATCTCTCTCTCTCTCTCTCTCTTTTCTCTCTTCTACTGTAGGGGGTTGAAGGTTGTTGGGGGGAGGGGTGCTTGAGGACACGTTTGATAGAAAACGTGACAGCTTCTCCTCCCGTCATTACTAATTCGGGTGATACCATTTTATCAAACCTATAATAGTCAACGGCAAGCTATATCGATCGAATAACCTTGGATACATATAAATTTGGACGTCTTTCTCTCTCTCTCACACACACACACACAGACACACACACTCTCTCTCTCTCTCTCTTTCTCTACGTGCGTGTGTGCGTGTAGGTAACGTGACAAAACAAATTTAGCACGTAACGCATCAGCGTCAAGGTTAGAAACTAATATAATAATAATAATAATTAATAATAATAATAATAATAATAATAATAATAATAATAATAATAATAATACAGGAACTACGTATAAATAATAGATAATCAACAGATTAGTATGATAAAAAGACTGGAATTTTGTCCCAATATATTTTTAAATACTTTTTTTGCACAAACATCTACAATATTGCCCAGTTTTTCTGTGTACAGTATGTATGTATGTATGTATATATATATATATATATAATATATATATATATATATAATTATATTATATATATATTTCAATGTATCCTATAGGAAACATACCCCCGTGACGCCATGACCAATGCAATAATTAAAGTAATAACCTTATCACTGAGATTTCTGGCGATTATTTCAGTAATAATTGTACGTACACATGCATTTGAGCGTAAATGCGTGCATTTATGTTGTAGTGCGTGTGTGTGTGTGTGTGCGTGTGTAGGGTGATTCGTGCGTGCGTGTGCTCGCATGCTTGACGGCAGACATGACGCAGTATGAAGAGTCAAACAGATTTTTAAAAAATTCGTTCATTAGAGGTTTATATTTTAAACCGCCATTTAAAACAATGTAACCACTTGATTGACTCTTCTGTTTACGTCTCCTTGGCATCGCACGCACGAGAATGGTTGTTTACAGCCGTAAATTTGATGACCTGACTTGGGCTCCATAACGATTTATCGAGAAGCCGTCGCTATAATAACCTTTTAAGAGAGTGAAGACGAAGTTTTACATAGAAACGGTGGACTTGTCGTAGCCATGCGAACATAGTCCTCGTTTGGAAGTTGGAAGATGTCGTAGCTATGCGAACACGGTCCTCGTTTGGAAGTTGGAAGTTGTGTTAGCTACGCGAACACGGTCTTCGTTTGGCAGCTGTCGTGAACATGGTCCTTGCATGGAATTTTAGAAGTTGTCGTAGCTACGTGAAGACGTCATCTTTTGGAAGCTGGAAGTTGTCGTAGCTACGTGAAGAAGGTCATAGTTTGGAAGTTAGAAGTTGGAAGGTGGAATTATTGGAAGTTGTCGGAAGTTCTGGTGGTAATTCGCAGCCTTGACGTGGGTTCTCTCTCTCTCTCTCTCTCTCTCTCTCTCTCTCTCTCTCTCTCTCTCTCTCAGAAGCGAAGTGATTTATGTTTCAAATGATTGATGACTGAACTTGTGGGGCTGTTATTACTGATTGACGTATGCGTGTGTGTCTAACACACTTATATTGCATACTACAGTCGTAAATATATATATATATATATATATATATAATATATATATATATATATATATATTTATATATATATATATATATATATATATATATTTATATATATATATATATATATATATATATATATATATATATATATATATATATATATATATATATGATGTATATAACTTACTGTATTATGTGCCAACAATAATCAACCATCTCCTAGGTGATATGAACCACCAACAACTAAACTCAATAAAAAGAACGCTTAATCCACTCAGCTACAGAAAGCATAAACGTGTGGAACGCTCATTCAATGTATAAGGCATCAATACATGTCATTCATGCTTGCCTTGCGGTAAACTGGGTTAGTTTTCGGCTATTTATTCACTAAAGGAAGAATTTTATTTCAGAATTCCCACAAACCACGAATTCCACGTTTCCACGATGTCTCCTCGTCACACAGCATCGCTTTCGTCTTTATTTCCTCTCAATTCTAAATTATATTCTATTTTTCAGATTCATTTTGAGGCATATATCAAATAATTTTAATTTTTCTTTCCATTCTTGGTTTGTTTTCTCCTCCTTTTCTCTCCACTCTACCATGCCATCGTTTCAAGATCTTCCTAATCGATAAGGCTGCAGTATATTCACATCAGCAGTGCATCTGATGTCCAGGCCAGTCCCTTATGACACTTGTGATTTGCTGTTGATAAGCCCATCACAGAGCTGGAAACTCTCAGTCTCTCGACAAAGTTCACATAGGCAGGATGTATGGTCCACCTCTCCTGAGAGATACTTTTGGAAGACGTATCTCTCAAGAGAGGTGGAACATATATCCTGTCTATGTGAACTCTCGAGAGAGAGACTCAGCGTTTCCAGCCCTGTGATGGGCTTATCAACAGCCAATCAGGAGCGTCGTAAGGGACTGGCCTAAACATCTGATGCACTGTTGATGTGAATCTACTATAGCTCCCCGTATGGTAGGAGTGCCGTCAGTACCTCACGCGGTTGCACTGTAGGCATTACTTGAAGTTCTTTGTAGCAGCGTTCCTTCGGCCCCTAGCTGCAACCCCTTTCGTTCCTTTTACTATACCTCCAGTCGTATTCTCCTTCTTCCATCTTACCTACCATCCTCTCCTATCAATTGTTTCGACATTATTTTCAGCGCTGAATGGTCACATAGTTCCTAGCGCTGGGTCTTTGGCCTAAATTTGATATTCCAATTCCGATTCCGATAAGGCTAGTTAGTACTTTCAGCCTCCGGTCTCTCTTATTTCTTAAGATCGAAATAGTTCAGAGGAAAATCTTCAACTGTTCGTACTCCATCATATATTACAAGACCCTACCGAAAACAAAACACACATTACACCACAAGACCCTACTGAGAACAAAACACATTACATCACAAGACCCTACTGAGAACAAAACACATTACACCACAAGACCCTACTGAGACACAACATCACAAGACCCTACTGAGAACAAAACACATTACATCACAAGACCCTACTGAGAACAAAACACATTACATCACAAGACCCTACTGAGAACAAAACACATTACATCCCACAAGATTACCCTACTGAGAACAAAACACATTACATCACAAGACCCTACTGAGAACAAAACACATTACATCACAAGACCCTACTGAGAACAAAACACATTACACCAAAAGACCCTACTGAGAATTTTTTTTTTTTTTTTTTTATCGATTTCCAATAGTATTTTCGTCCTTGCCGAAGCCGGTGACAGTAAAACGTTCCGGCTTTCGACGAACATTAACGATTAGTACCATAACTTTCACTTTTCAGTACTATAATCTCTTAGTACTATTATGGCGTTAATTTTACATAACATTAATGGTACACTAAACGTTATTACGCTATTACCACCATTGTAACAGCAGGATTCAATCAACAAATTAAAGATAATAAGACATTTACCAGCTGAACATTCCTGTCGTCGGCATTACCTCTAATCCTACACTCGCCGTGTACCCAGACGCTCCGCCAAGCATTAGGCCTATGGTCGATCAATAAACACCCTTCCGAGCATATGGTAATAGATATGGTTCATAGGGGCCTTTCTATCTGAAAGGGGTCTTTGACCCCTTCGGATAGGTATTCCGGAAGTCATAGAGGTCAAAATTGTATAAAATGCCTTCTGAAACCTTATTCTGATAAGGGCTTCGACAGTCGCGAAAGAAATTCGTCTCGTGCGAGCTTGAAAATGCTCTTGGAACAAAGTTGATTGATATCTTTAACTAAACTGTTATAAACTGCAATTTTAAATTACGGAATAGAGGTCAAATGACAATTAATTTACTGTAAGATTTTCCTTATTAATCTTGTAACACACTGAACGTGTCATTCTATGGCTATATACGGGTGTATGTCACGAATCCCTCTTCAAAAGATTAGATGAAATGGAAAGGTTTTTATTGATTTTTTTTTTTTTTAAACACCCAAACAGTTTTTGAGACTATACATGGAATCCACATATTTTCTCTTAATGTACTTAATAGTCAATTTTCTTTCCTTTACACAGACACAAACACACACACATTTATATATATTATATATATTATATATATTATATATATATATATATATATATATATATATATATATTATATAATATAATATAACCTTTAGGCCGTTTGCATGCATGACCCACAACCCTTCTCTCTAATTATATAAACAAAACAATTCAAGGCATTTAATCCCTTTTAAAAGAAAGTCCATGCGCGCAAGAAACGCAAAATGTATATAAATAAATAAATAAAATTAAAAACAAAACAAACGCGACGGAATGACCTCAACTTAATTTCCATGCCTTAATTACAATGACGTCTCAGACGCAACACAACAACATAGAGCCCTGGTGACTGATATTATTATATAAATAAATATAATCTCGAGTCGTTACGAAATGGCTATTTCGGGTGCGCTGCCGTCCACCCATCGCGTGTTCCTTGGGAGACAAGAAAACATGCATCCGAACCATGCGAGTTTTTGTGGGTGCGCAAGCGCGCGTGAGTGTGTGTGTGTACGTACGTGTGCTCGTGTCTGTTTGTATGAGTGTATTGTGCAGCTGTGGTTACCCGAACACCTAGTACTAATCAATAGCGTTGGGGGGCTCTCTCTCTCTCTCTCTCTCTCTCTCTCTCTCTCTCTCTCTCTCTCTCAGTGACCCTGTAATCCACACGCAATACACTGCCGTAAGAACGAACGAACGAACATGCACCTACCACAACAGCACCTGGATAACGGTTTGTTTTCATGACGGTGAAAAAAAAAAAAGTGTTTTATTTACCTACTGGTTTTATTCTGTTATTGATCAGAGAAGTGCACGATTTAGGAAGATATCGAAAGCACATACACAAAATCATGATTGAATATATTATTATTGAAAATGAGCATATACCCGTACGATACAAGATACAAGTCTCAACTGAAGATCATTAACTTGAAATACACATTTCAAAAGATTAGGCGGCCCCGTGTGCAAAAAGGGAGAGAGAGAGAAAAAGAAAATAATGATAAAGAAATGATGAAATAAATTGGATACCTAGGTACTTAACGACAATGTAAGGAAAAGCAAGCATTGCGTCATGGAAGTTAGACTCAGAATACAGGCATGCAGAACCGCAGCCCACTCTATGTAGCTTTGTAACAACGGGAATGACAACGTGGCAACTCTCTAGTCCGTGCGCTCGCTTTCCATACACAACACGGCTCACCTTATTCCAGCTCGGGCGCTAGCGGAATGAGGATGCTGGCGTTCAGTAATGTGACAGCATGTAATAGGTTATGGATATGCAACTGCTAAAGGTGCTAATGAAGTTCCCTGTTACAACAGAATTTGTGTAGGATGGTCCAAATCCTAATGAAGTTCCCTGTTACAACAGAATTTATGTAAGATGGTCCAAATCCTAATGAAGTTCCCTGTTACAACAGTATATATGTAGGATGGTCCAAATCCTAATGAAGTTCCCTGTTACAACAGAATTTATGTAGGATGGTCCAAATCCTAATGAAGTTCCCTGTTACAACAGAATTTATGTAGGATGGTCCAAATCCTAATGAAGTTCCCTGTTACAACAGAATTCATGTATGATGGTCCAAATCCTAATCACCATTGCCAGGAATAGATAATCACCAATTCGAGGAATCTTACCTACATTGTAAACTCATTTGATAACCTTCATTATGATTTTCTCTTTAATTTTCCTTGCTTTTAGGAAATTTTTTTGTAGGTGCTGTGAAAAAAATAAAATAATACCGGGAGTTGTTGGAGAATGTATAGCACTGTAAAGTATTCAGAATTATCAAGTAGGATACAATGAACGAATCTACTGTGCATATAGAATAATCATTTAAGCATTAACTTTGCTGGAGTTGTCTCACACTCCACTGACTACACCAATTCCTGGCCCACTCTGATCTTCCTTAAAATTAGTGAAAATTAGCATGAATAGTGGCAACGTAGCTTCAAGGACTAAAATTGCAAAGGACCCTGACCACTTCCCTGAAGAACTCTGGACAAATGAGGTCCAGTGTCCCTAAAACCACCAGCAGAAACGACTTTTACCTGCCCTTTTAGCTCTTTGAATGAGATCAAGTTTGTGGCCCCGACGCCTGGGTTACGAAGTTTATATGTGGACCTCGTGGTTACCAGGTCAATAGCACTACAAGACTCGACTCTGTCCACAGTCAAGTCTGCCCTAAGGTATAACTAAACAGATCTGAAAGGACATCACATGTACCGCACATAATACACTCCTGCATATGCATATAATATAGAAAGCTTCGATTAAACTCTATCTTTCTGTATCTCTTAGGAAACCGATTAACGTCTGAAAAAAAATATTCGTATAATATTATGCACAGTATTTCATAAGTAAATCAGTAAAAGATAATTAAATGACTATGAATAATCACATAATTGCTATGTATTGTTTCACTAAAATAATTTTGGCCCATATCAGACGTATAGTTAAATGAATCTTAAAAGTATATATGCTTTTTTAAAAAAAACTATCTTAAATAGGATCATAAGCAGACTTGCAGTATAGGTTAGACATCGCTCGAATGTACGTTTTCTATCTTAACTTTCTCGAAGAAAATGACCAGAATAACGCAGAAGTTTACCGGTGACTATTATTTTTATTGCGAGAGAGAGAGAGAGAGAGAGAGAGAGAGAGAGAGAGAGAGAGAGAGAGAGAGAGAGAGAGAGAGAGGAAACGTAAATATAACAGACATGACAATGATTAATCCTAGAATTTATTAACCAATTTATTTGATCATGAGCCTTTACAATCATAAGCCGTGCAGAGGTA
>NC_087221.1:35165084-35185084 GCF_015104395.2 Macrobrachium nipponense | reverse complement strand
AAGCACGATTATGGCTAACTTTAACTTTAAATAAAAAGAAACAACTATCGAGGCTAGAGGGCTGCAATTTGGTATGTTTGATGACTGGCTGGTGGATGATCAACATAACAATTGGCAGCCCTCTATTCTCAAGAGATTTTACGATATGACTGCGGACAGAAAAAAGTAGCCACCTCAATAGTTTCTTTTACAGAAAACTAAAAAGAGGGAGCTAAAAAATGCATGAGATGAAGCACGAGGATGAAAAGAAAGTGGAACTGGGAAACTACTTTACAGTTGCATTAAGGTGTGAAAGTTTGAGGTGTTGAACAGCAAGACTGAAGAAAGGTGGCGGGAACGGACGTGAAGTCAAAGGCCAAAAAAAAGAAGGCTGCAACTAGGGGCCAAAGGGACTATAGTAGATTCACATCAACCGTGCATCTGATGTCTAGGCCAGTCCCTTACGACGCTCCTGATTGGTTGTTGATAGGTCAATCACAGGGCTGGAAACTCTCGGTCTCTCTCGAGAGTTCACATAGGCAAGATGTATGTTCCGCGTCCCCTGAGGGACTCTTTTGAAAGACGTATCCCTCAGGGAAGGTGGAACATACATCCTGCCTATGTGAACTCTCGAGAGAGACAGAGTTTCCAGCCCTGTGATTTGCTTATCAACAGCCAATCAGGAGCGTCGTAAGGGACGGGCCTGGACATCAGATGCACAGTCGATGTGAATCTACTATAGCCTCCTCCAGGTGCGCGGCGATAGTTTGATTTCGCTAAGTCAGAATTACTTCTGCAGGATCATGGCATTTCCCAGTCAAGTTCTATGTTCTTAAATAATTTCTAAGGATGCATTATACGGTTTTGAACACTAAACAAATCTAATGAAGTATCATAACACCTTTAGGGCTTGAGGATTCATCAAACAAAAGTGTTGACAACATCCAAAGGTACCGAAAGTGGATCGTCTCAGAATTCGATAGTGACCAAGCGAAAAAAACAGCCAGGTGAATGATGACGTCACACATAACACCCGAGCCACGTATTTGCCGCTTAATCAATCCGTAACATGGAAGAGGAGAGATTTTCACGAGAGAGAGAGAGAGAGAGAGAGAGTGTGTCACTCCTCGCATGTCATGATATACTTCCTCCCCAACACTTTGAAAATGAATTACGATCAGCAACTTCGCCCGTTTCTGAAATACTGTACGAAAGACGTCCCTGCTTTTCTAAGAAAATGGAAAAGTGTGGTAGGTACGAACACAGAAATTGAATATAGTTGCCTTAATCGTCCTAAGTGGTGTGTGTTTCTCTGTATGGGGGTCTGTATATAAATATACATACATACATACATATATCACTACAAAGAAACACAAGGCCTAAAACACATACATACAAACTATCGTGACATCAACACAATCATCACAGCTAGAACAAACGGTGACGCATATTCAAACGACCTTACGCACAAACAAATAAAAAAAGAAAAACAGCACAAACAATTGTACAGGAACAATTTCGTGTACGACACTCACTTCCTCACGAATCGGCCGAATGACAACGGGGACTTGGGAAGAATCATGACACGAATTCGTGTCGAAGGAACAATGTGAATGGTTGGCCTTTTTCTTGGTCACGTGTTACAATTGAGTTCATTTATTCACATTTCTTTGTTTTTCAACTTACTTGTCCCTGTCCTGCTTTTGTTCCGTTGAATTATTATATATTTTTCGGAGGTGAAGTTTTTTGCGGTATTACAATATAATAATAATAATAATAATAATAATAATAATAATAATAATAATAATAATAATAATAATAATAATAATAATAATAATAATAATCATAATAATTCATACCCTTTCTTCAACATTGCATATTTTACCTGTATTCGTTAACGTGACAAATATTCAGGTTCCTTAACAGTAAACTCCTAATAAACTTCATTTTCCTTAATAACTTCTACTGAACTTCGCGTTCCTTAATAGTGAACTTCTACTAAACTTCAGGTTATTTCACAATAAACTCCTAATAAACTTCATTTTCCTTAATAAACTTCTACTAAACTTCATGTTCCTTAATACTGAACTTCTACTAAACTTTACGTTCCTTAATATTGAACTTCTACAAAAACTTCAGGATTCAATGAATTTCGTCTCAAGGTTTCAAGACTTAATTGATCTTGGTATGACTGGCAACTAAGAAAGCTAAGAAATAAATGTTTATGATTTTCAAACATGAAATTTAGTCCTTGGTTAATGTTAGAAAATGCAACACTCTCTCCCTTCTACCAAGATTGTCATTCTTACCCATTATCATTTCTCCTAATAGGAAACCGAAAATACAGATCAAAATCGCTTTAATATAAAAAAACAAAGCGTTACTTTGTTTACTATTTAAACAGTAACTCAATAAGTTACAGAATACAGTATTGCACGTTTGAATTATTCATATGACGGGCTTCCAGAGTATTCCAGGAGTGAAATGATTTACCAGAATGTTGCAAACTGCGAGGATTTAATGCCTAGGATTTGTAAACCTAAATATTTCTTTTCTTATCACATCATTATATCGTCAATTGCAAAATGCTAATGTGATTCTACTGACAATTGTGATATAAACACGTTTTCGATGTTGAGCAAAATTACATCCCAATATATGTTGTGAAATAAAAAAAAAATACATTAAAAAAAATGTTAGTCCCCTTTTTAACCAAAGTATGTTAGATTTTATCCTCAACATTAGATGTTATCCTAAACTTGGTACTGACTATATCGACTGATAATGCAACGAAGGTTGAACATACGTAGGTAAAAGATTAGGCTGTTCTTGTAATTAACTCTAATGAATAAATCTCATTTCATTAATTTTAAATGGCACAGGGCCAAGTCCCCTTATCTCCATAGAAACTGACCTCAGAAGGGGGGCACAGGTAACAATATTAGGTCACGAAATCCAGGGTGACCTTATATCCAAAAGCTCTTATATATACTCCCTGTTGGATCGGTCTGTAGCCTGGAGAGCTACTTAGTAGCCTCCTGATGTACCAATGATGATTCCTCTAACTTTCTTCCTCTAGGAAATAGATAAGTAGATAGATTCTACCTCTAGAAGTAGATATTTTCAACTGGTAAGTTATTTAATAATCCCTTGAAACAGCAGTGATGATTCCTCTAACTTACTTTCTCAAAAGGTAAATAGATAATAAGACAGACGAAATTGTAAAACGAATGAAGTCATACTCACTCTTGCTCTCCTCCACCCAACAACATTCGGAGATGAGTCAACATGTTGTTCAAGAAAGTTGGACGACTCATCCGCTGTTGTCTCCGAAAGGTTATAATAAACAGGCTTTGCAGCCTGCCTTTGCTGGCTTAGCGTTACCAAATGCAGGCTCAGCAGCCTGCCACCACCAGGGAGGCCTCGTCCAAAGACAGGTAGGCTAGGCAGCCTACCATTGAGGCATATTTTGATGTAGGGTAGAATGTGTACGGCATCGATGTAGAAGGTTTGGTCTCGCGAAATGTAGGATGTGTAGTCTATTTGAGAAACAGCCTGACAAAATTCAGGCTTCGTGGCCTATCACCCAGCTTCTAGGCCGATTCAATTTCGGACGAAATCGGCATTGACTCACAGCTGGAAGGGACTATGCAAATAACTGTCTATTTTGGGGGGAAAATCACAGCGTCTCACGTCGTCGGCATTGGTATATACAGTTCGAAATGACTAAATGAATTATTGTCTTTTTTAGATGACAATCACAGTGACTCATAGCCTCGTATTTTCTATTCTATTTTCAGTCAGTTCATAAACTGAAAACGAAGAAGAGGTCTTGTCCACTTTTTTTAATTACCATTTTCTAGATTTTCTATAAAGCAGTCGATGAAAAAAGTTTCAGGAGGTAGAATGATATTAAGGCATATCAAAATACATTATAAATGTAACGCATGTATGTAAGAAAACAGAGAAATACAAAATAACAATATATATATATATATATAATATATATAATAATAAAATATAGAAATAATATTTATAGTCTAAAAATAAAGTTCCCAAATGACGTTCTAAATCATCCTACATCGACAGATTGGT
This sequence comes from Macrobrachium nipponense, assembly GCF_015104395.2. Taxonomy (NCBI): domain Eukaryota; kingdom Metazoa; phylum Arthropoda; class Malacostraca; order Decapoda; family Palaemonidae; genus Macrobrachium; species Macrobrachium nipponense. The sequence continues at coordinate 35,181,010 of NC_087221.1, read as the reverse complement.
TATCAAATATCTGATAATCAATGCCACTATATTCAGCTCGGGAGAGAGAGAGAGAGAGAGAGAGAGAGAGAGAGAGAGAGAGAGAGAGAGAGGAGGAGGGGGAGCAATTCTTTATAGTCCCTGTGTTAAACGTAAAGAGTAAACAATATATATATATATATACGTATATATATATATATATATATATATATATATATATATATATATGTGTGTGTGTGTGTATATATATATATATATATATATATATATATATATGTATATATATATATATATATATATATATATATATATATATATATTTATATATATAGTTACACTTCTCTCATTACTAGAAACTTTAAACTTTATAATCCATTCAAATTAAATAAATCCCACTGTAATTTGTAGTAGTTCTTGGCGACATGGAAAATCACATTTAACAAAAATACATTTTTGGCAATTGTGAATTTTCCTACATTTGTTAAAAACTATTTTCACCAATGAATAGTTATCAGTAGGTTCATTATTAATTCCATCACTATCACAATTATTGCTCGTTTCATTAAGATTCAAATGACTATTCTTTTAAGATATTCCTCGTTCTCAAAGACTCAAGTGGCAAGTCTTTTAAGTTATTTCCCGTTTGTTTAAAACACAAATGGCAATTCTTTTAGGTTATTTCACGTTTCTTTAAGAGACAGATGGCAATTCTTTTAGGTTATTTCAAGTTTCTTTAAAACACAAATGGCAATTCTTTTAGGTTATTTCACAATTCTTTTAGTTTAAGAGACAGATGGCGAGTCTTTTAAGATATTCCTGGTCTTGTAGACTCAAATGACAATTCCTTTAGGTTATTTCACGTTTCTTTAAGACAAACGACGAGGGTTTTTTTTTATATTTTCGTTTCTTTAAGACTCAAATGATAAGTTTAAAAAAAAACTTATTTCTCTTTTCTTTAAAACTCAAATAGCGACACAAATGAAGAGTCTCTCAAGTTATTCCTCGTTTCTTTAAAAGACAAAATGACAAGCCTTGATCTGAGTTTCCGTCACAAGAGATCACCACAACAATATCCTTCTTCTTTTTATATGTTGTTTGAGAAACATCACTTCGCACCCGCGCACAGAGCAAACGCCGGTTAGGTCGACTCTGAACACCGCGGATTAAGAACACCCTCTTCCCTTTACCCGAAAAGAGAAGAAGTAAAACACGCAGCATAGCTTGCTCCTACTTCCTCAACGACTGACGACATGTCGAGATGTCTGACAACACCGAAGGACAAACTACCACCCTCGCCCCTTCCCCCATCAATCCCCCCCCCCCCCCCCCCACCAACAACCGCTCTCATTCTCCATTCCAACTCCACCCTCCCGCCACCCAACCCGGATATCACGGGAGACCGCCCTACCTACCCCCTGGAGCCCCCGTTCATAGCTTTTCCGATTAGCAATACTACACGAATCAGAAAATGTTTAAGTACGACACGCGATTGACACCGAGAGGGAGGACATATACGTAAAAAAAAAAGAAAGATAAGTGGCTGATGAATTAATGAATAGTGAATTACAGAATACTGAACTACAGAAAAATTAATAGAGAAAAGTGCTATTGAATGCTACCTCAGTTTAAGTAAATCAGTCGCTATCTCTTCGTATTTTCCTTTTATTCTGTTAAGAGGAGAAGTAGAATAACAAATAAAAACTTCCTGTGTCAAGTAAAAGGTACCTCAAATCAATAGACGCTTCTCAGGACAGTTGTTCGTGCCAAGAAATTGAGGAAAGAGAGAGAGAGAGAAAAAAAGTAGAGGACGAGAGAAACGCTTCACGCGACGATGAAATGGCAAGTTCTCTGAGGGGTCGCTCTTACCATTTTCAAGGGGGAGGGGGCTGGGGGGGGAGGCGGCCGGCGGGAGCAGTGACAAAAAACGAACCTGGTTTAGAAAGATGTAGGACTACGACTGAGAGAGAGAGAGAGAGAGAGAGAGAGAGAGAGAGAGAATGGCGATTGCTATAATGTTCAGCTTTATATTTTATGGAAAAGGTCTAAAGCGAATCAACGAGAGAGAGAGAGAGAGAGAGAGAGAGAGAGAGAGAGAGAACCTCTATCGTTGGTATCGTGGTGTGAGGTCATGCATCACCATTACGACATCAAAAATAAAAAAAAAATTGCCGCTGTCATAACGATAGAAAGTGATTCATGGCAACGCCCACGGTATATCATTTCATTCAACGCCGTCATTACAGGAGAAAGGTCGTTCAACGCAGCCATTGCACTAACAAATAAAAAAATGATTTAGTAACGTCAATAACATCAACAAACCAGTCAGCGCTACCATTACTCAGCACTGTGATTGCAAACAGACTACTTATTATTATCATTATTTACGTGTAAGGTCATATACGCTATTTTATAAATAAAAGCGTTAACGTCATGATGTAGGGTTCTCTACCAATGGAATATGAAATTTAGGCCAAAGTCCAAGCGCTGGGACCTCTGAGGCCATTCAGCGCTGAAGAGGGAAAGAGAAAAAAAAAAAATGAAAGGCGTAACAGGAGGAAAACCTCGCAATAGTACCACGAAACAATTGTTAGGAGACGGTACAAAGTTAGATGGGAGAAAGTGAATACGAACGGAGGTACAATAAAAGGAATGAAAGGGGTTGCATCTAGAGGCCAAATGGATGCTCTGAAGGACCTTAAGTAATGCCTAACAGTGCACGCCGCAAGATACCCTGAAGGCACTACATCCCCTACGGGGATAAGGTCAGACAGTGCCAGTGTCATATTGCAGGGTGATTTAGTAATTGCATCAAAGCGAGTGCCTTCATTATGGAAAAAAGTCGTACAATGCTATCCCTGTATAAAATCCTTTAACCGATTAAACTCGGCAAGGAAATTCAGTGCCTAATGATAAACCACATAAAGGCTACATTACTTTAACTGAATGTTTCCTCTAACATTTATAAAATATACTTCGCCCAACATTACTGAGGACATATTTCTACGACAGTATAAAATCATTTAACGTAATTACTAGCAACAAGAGCAACTTAGCAACGCTATTAAAAAAAAGAAAGTAAAGTGTCACTTGGCACAGTAATTACTGTAAAACTGCATTCAGGTGTCACCCGTAAGTTAAAAGGTTTCTCAGCGCTGCCATTCATTCCTGTTCAGGGTCACTTAGCGCTGTCATTGCAACGAAGTCAAAACGCAGCCAGGTCTAGATAAACTCGCCCAGAGCTGCTATAATTAAAGCAAATTAGCGCTACCGGTAACGGGAGAAATTGCATAGATCTGTCATTAATAGCACTAGCAATTTACCAATCCTTACTAAAAGCACATTCATCTGCTGTTTCATAGAAGTGACTCGCTAGTGTTTTTTACCTGTTATGTCATTGATGTTTACCCTATAGTATTGCTTTCCAAATGATATGTCATATGTATACAGAAATTATGTATGATAAATTCGTAAAGTAACTAAGTCTACGGGCATAACCAGGCCCGTTTCACAGGCAGAACCAACTCCGTTTCAGGGAATCCCCTTTCACCCCCATCCCCTTCGGAGGGGGGTGGGAGGTAGGATGAAACCCCCATTATAAACCATCTTAGGGGTCCCCAATATAACCCTGCCAAGTTTTATGCCCATCGGACCAGCCGTTTGGCTGTGATTGAATGACAGACGGACAGACAGACATAAAGCCCATTATAGCATAGTAAGAAAATGCCCCTAAGCGCTGACAGAATCGTAAAAAGTCAGCGCTAATATTACCTTAAAGGGCCATTTAAAGCCACCGTTACGATAAAACGTACTTCAGCGCTAACGGAAGTGTAAAAATTAAGCGCTGCCTTTAGCATGGTCTACTGGCAGAACTGTGAAAAGTCAGCGCTAACGTTAGCGCGAAAGGTCATTTGGGTTGCCATTACTGTAAAAGTAACTTAGCACTGGCACTACTAATAAAATGCCAGCGCTAGAAGCACCATAAAAGGAGCCTTCCTCTCAGTAAAAGCGCACCCCAGCGCTAGCTAGCAGTGTCGTAAATGTGTCAGCGCTAACATTACTTAAAGGGGCATTTAGGGTGCCATTACTACAAAAGGCAACTTAAAAAAACCATTTAACGTCAAAAAGACTACACAGCGCTAAAAGGTGCCTCTCTGATTTGAATTGAATTGAATTGCGAAACGATAACTTGCATTTTCACCTCTATGACAACACATCCAGAGCTAACATATATATATATATATATATATATATATAGATATATATATATATATATATATATATATATATTTCTCTCTCTCTCTCTTCTCTCTTTCTCCTTCTATTTTTTTGTACACGAGGCAAACGATAAAATATATATGTTATCGCATTACGAAGAGGATATTAAAAATAACTTAGACAGACACGCATATGCAACGGCAAAAAACGGCTTAATGATTTGTACTGATTTATTGAATGTGTAGTCTCCTGTGGACGGTCATGCATCTTTCACGACACACACACACACACACCTACGTATATATGTATATATATATAAATTATATATATATATATATATATATATATATATATATATATATATATATATATATATATTCACTATATATATAAACACATCGAGCTACAACTGTCCTTTAATATCTAATTCGCTCTACCTCGGATTAACATATTTTCATATATGTTAACCGAAGGGGAGTTTTTTTCGTCGATAAGAAATTTGTCGGCTCACGGGCGCGAACCATCGAACCACCAAATTCGGTAAACATATATGAAAACATATTAATTCCGAGGTAGAGCGAATTAGATATTAAAGGACATTTGTAGCTCGATGTACTTATATGAATCACGGTAATGTGATATAACTCATATTATATTTACTATATATATATATATATTATACTATATATACTATATACTATATATTAGAGTGTGTGCTCTTCCAAGTCGCGTAAGGCCTCTAATAAATCCATCCAGCTATGAATGGATACCAGAGTCTATTTGGGATCAAGAAAGACGGGCATGCGGCTAGCAGTCTCCAAGAAGACTTGCTGGCAAATCGTAAGGCTGTGGCCCAGGTTCGAATCTTGGACGGGTAAGATGCACGTGTTAATTATATTTCCTCCTCATGTCCATGTTATTCTAGAGGTATAGTGAATTAGCTACCTAACGATATTTGTGCCTTAATATTTGTCAATAAGAAAAATGACGCCTGTATATGAAAGAAAAATTCATGTATGCATATGTATGTATATATATTATATATATATATATATATATATATATATATATATATATATATAATATATATATATATATAAGTATAGGGGAAAGTGTATCTATATGCATATATGTATATATATATATATATATATATATATATATATATATATATATATATATATATATATATATATGTACGCATACACATATGTGAGAAAGTGACTCGTTTACGAGAAGAGAAAGTTGAGTTGTAAGCCGCCAATGCCTTGGCCAGACAGGGGCCCATTCTTGTATTCCTTTGTGGTAATCTGCCCTTCTCAAACCAGCGGCGGTCAAGATGACCTTATCCGGGATGCATACCAATCACGATTTCATGGAACTGGGGCGACGAGACCGGATGCTAAGCATTTCTGCCCATTTATTTATTCACGTTTTAACGGGGAAGAGACCGTGGCGAACATGTCTGCTGTATTCAAAGTTTGTCATATTGCGATTTAATGAAGTTGGCACCGGATGGAGATTTTTAATTTTTTATTTGTTTATTAACTTATTTATTATTTACGGAAGATACACAGATAACCATGACAGCCATTACCACAACTTGTATCAGACATATTCGCAGTTTGTTATTTATGATTTTTGTTTATTCATTTATTCATTCATTCATTTATTTATCTATAAGGAGGCTACACAGAGAACCAAGGGAAGCTATTGCCCAAATTTGATATTGCTATATTCGCAATTTATTTACTTTTATTTTATTTATTTATTCATTTATTTTTTTATTTATCTATAAGGAAGATACACATAAAACCAAGGGAGCCATTACCCAAATTTTATATCTGCTATATTTGCAATTTGTTATTTATTTATTTACTTATTTATTTATTTATCTATAAGGAAGATACACAGAGAACCACGGGAGTCATTACCCAAATTTGGTGTCTGTCATATTCGAATTTTTTTCATTTTACGATTTAATGTAGTTATCCCTGGAGAGAGATGACATCACACTCATTTGAAACCAGATTTATTGAATTATTTTTCCGGAAGATATCCACAAAACCAAGACGGCCGTTACCAAAATTGTTACTAAAAAAAAAAAAAAAAAAAAAAAAAAAAAAAAAAAAAAAAAAAAGAACAGAGGACTGGAGATAATTCAACATTCTGAACGTAAGCATTTTAACCTTGAGATTAAATGCCAAACTCCTCGGAATCTTTCTCTCACCTTTTACTAAAATCAAAGAAGCTCGTCTGATGCTTGGAGCTTCGTCCGTGGATTTTGTTTGCTCGTATAGTGTTTTATGTTGCACGGAACCAGTCGTTATTCAGCAACGGGACCAACGGCTTTACGTGGCTCCCGAACCACGTCGAGGGTGAACTTCCATCACCAGACTCTATCACAAGAAATACACATCTCTCACACCTCAATGGAATGCCCGAGAATCGAACTCGCGGCGGCCAACGAGGTGGCGGGCCAAGACCATACCGATCACGCCAATGAGGCGCTTTCGTCCGTGGAGAAAGCGAAGAAAAGTATTCCACTTAACAAGTGCTTTTCCTTTGAAGTTTTTACTTGTAAGGTGCGATTATAATACCACTATATCACAACAAGCCTTTCTGTATCCAAGAAAGACTGATAAAGTGTGTCCAGCTGTAAATAATTTTGAGATGAAGCTGCTTTGGAATATCCTAAGTTGGACTGGAATGAAATATAAAATTTAGGTCAAAGGCCAAGCGTTGGGACCTATGAGGTTATTCAGAGCTGACAAGGAAATTAGAGTAAAATGGCTTTAAAGGTATGCGTCTATATACATATACATATATATATATATATATATATATTATATATATATATATATGTGTATATATATATTTATATATATATATAATATATAATATATGTATATATATACATATATATATATATATATATATATATATATATATATATATATATATATATATATATGAATATATACATATATATATATATATATGATATATATATAGTATATATATATAATATATATATATGTAACTACGTATGTTGAAAAATGGCATAAAATAATACAATTCATGCAAAGGAAAGTCAACATTTCCTTCTATAACTCGAAAGAAGAAGTGCAGGCACCTGAACCTCTATTCGTAATTTGAGAGAGAGAGAGAGAGAGAGAGAGAGAGAGAGAGAGAGAGAAGCGCAAGGATAGGGTTTGCTAGGTCCTCCCAATATTGGGCCACTCCTAAAAGCAAGCGTACACAAGCAGAGTTCGTGTAGGAGCCTCCTGCAATGGCGGTCAATAGTCCCTGACATTATGAAGAAGCCAATATGGAGTCAGTACAGAGAGAGAGAGAGAGAGAGAGAGAGAGAGAGAGAGAGAGGCCCAGTAATAATAGATGGCTAACCTTTATTTATCCCTCAGCCAGAAAGAAGCCAGAAATTCATAAGGAAGAGAATGAGTCACACTTCAACTCAATTCATATGGCGTCATGGGAATAGCAATGATAGATGGGTAATGTTCTATAATTATTATTAAAATTATTATTCTGAATTAAAGTTGCTTTCAGCTATCTGCGCTTAAATTGGCGTAATTTTAATTGATTTTGAATTTTGAATTACAATTACAGACGGCTGATTGAGCCTACAACAGCGTAAGAGGGCACTGGGACAGACAGTCTCTCTCTCTCTCTCTCTCTCTCTCTCTCATTAGCAAAACAGGATGACTTGAAGATGCTCCATTACCTTGGACTAAACAGGGACTTGATGACAGTCTGAATTCAAGTTCAAAGTTACCAATTAAGATGTTTTTAAAGAACACAATGGAAATGACATTTCCTGCAGTTGATAGAGAGCTCTAATGAAAATATAAAGGATAGGATATGATAAATAAAACTATAAATAATTAAGAAATGAACATCACTCGGCATTAACATGAAACATGAATGATAAAAACCAGCTTCAGAAAATAGTGCTTACATATTCTGTACCACTAAACCGGTGCCCTGAGCGGCTGAGGAATTCTGGTCTAGGATAATCATGGCTAATTTGCAAGGCCGAAAATAAACCTTAATAAGTACTTTAAAGTATTGCAAGCTGTTATTTGAGCCTTACTGCATGGTTACATATGTGCATTTTAGTATGCTTTCTAGATATCTAAGCTACGACACATTTGGGAGAAAGTTACTAAATTACATTAGACTTTTTCCATGGTATTTTCGATCCAATATGGTCAACACTGGCCAGGCCACTCAAGCACTCATATGAGTAATTATAAAGGCAGCCTATTGCACATGTTGAAATATTACCTAACTCTTGTGGAAAGTTTGAGTACAATCCGTCCATTGATTATAAAGACAACCCATTTAACATGTTACAATGTTGCCCAACTCCAGTGTTGGTATTTCACCAATATTTACCAATTCTTCAAGCGGTCTCAGTGGAAAGTTTAAGTACAATGCGTCCATGGATTATAAAGCCAACCCATTTAACATGTTAAAATATTACCCAACTCCAGTGTTGGTATTTCACCAATATTTACCAATTCTTCGAGCGGTCTCAGTGGAAAGTTTGAGTAGAACCGTCCACTAGTTTATGAGAAATATGACAGACAAAGAAACAATAATAGCTGCCTCCCATCGCTTTCATGACTAAGGTAAGTAAGGTTAACTCAGTGTTCAAGGTCAATTTGCTGAAACGTTAAAAATTACGACTTAAGTATGATTATTATGTATGTTTACGCATTTCACCGAATTTCTACTACGGCGTGGAAAGTCATGGTAAAGGTCACTCCCTAAAAACAAAGGAAAGGATTCCTACACAGGCGCCATGAAAGTGAAAAGAACGCGTATTAATGTGAAAAATACGGAAACAAGATTGCTTGTATAAAAATGCTGTCTGTCACCTCCCGCCCCGCCCCACACCCCCCCCCCCCCCCCCCCCCCCCCCCCCCCCCCCCCCCCCCCCCCCCCCGCACAATTGTTCACTTTATTCACAACCTTTACGTCAAATAGGCTACGAAAAGAGATTTATAAACGAAACAACTAAAAACTGTTTTATTATTATTATTATTATTATTATTATTATTATTATTATTATTATTATTATTATACCTTCGCCTGGAAGATGACCAGCAGAGCCTGAGTCGAAACGTTGCAAGAAAATAAAAAAAAAGAGCAAGAGAGAGGAGAGAGATGGAGAGAGAGAGAGAGAGAGAGAGAGAGACGAGAGAGGAGAGAGAGGAAAAGATTGATGTATTACTCTTGCAGATTATTATTATTATTATTATTATTATTATTATTATTATTATTATTATTATTATTATTATTATTATTATTCTAAAAGGTCCACAATAATAAAAGTTGTTGGGAGTCCGTGTATAATTTCTAAAACTTTACAAAAAGCTTTCGAACCCTTCCCTGGGTTCATCTTCAGTCCAGAAAAAAAATGAACCCAGGGAAGGGTTCGAAAGCTTTTTGTGAAGTTTTAAAAATTATACACGGACTCGCAACACTTTTTATTATTGCGGACCCTTTAGAACATTATATCACTCTCGCGATAGAGAGTTTTTCCCAATTATTATTTTATTATTATTATTATTATTATTATTATTATTATTATTATTATCCTCCCTTGTATGATTATTTGAGTTATCTGTTAATAAAAAAAAATGAGTTATGAAGCTGGCAACCGACTAATCAGACTTAAAGCAGAAATTTGACAATAATAAAAGAGGAAACTGGAGAGAGGGGATGATAACATTTGAAAATGAACTAAAATTGACGAGACAGACGCAATCGGGGATGGAGGAGAATAACATAATTTAACTGAAAAGAAGCTTAGACCGAAATGCGGAGATGAGAAATAGGATTTTAAAAATTAAGGAAAACTAAATTTTTGTGGATTTTCTAGAAAAAAAAGTTTATTATTATTATTATTATTATTTTATTTTACTTTTATTTTACGTAATTTCAACAGAAGATATTTACAATTAGCATAATTATCTGAAATCTCAGAAATATAGAAAACATTATTGCTTCAATATAAACAAAAAATATTTTTCAAGGTTGAAACTGAAATAAAGTAAAAAAGAATAATTCTTCTTCAGCTGAAATAATGACCTGGCATAAATCTATAAAACTCCAGCCGTATTATTATTATTATTATTATTATTATTATTATTATTATTATTATTATTATTATTATTATTACTATTATTATTATTATTATTATTATTATTATTATTATTATTATTATTATTATTATTATTATTATTATTATTTCCTTTTATACCCAATTCCTACTGAAGAGCCTGACAATTAACCAGATTCATTAATCTGAAATCTCATAAATTTAAAAACGTAGTTACATTCACATTCAGACGGGATATTAAAATACGAGAAAAAAATAATTTGGGAATTAAGATAATAATAACAAAAAATAATGGCCAGCCATAAATCTCCCAAACTCCAGCCGTTAGGACTCGAATATTTCTCGCAATTCTTCGAGGCACAATTCGCCAAAACATGCAGCGAGCAGATATCGACGTAGTCTTTAACGGCCCGGACTGCATTGATCGCTGCAAATCGAGCTCTGGAACGCCGCAAATGACGTCACCTTTGATAGGATTCCTGTGGTCGAAAATGACGCCACATTCAAATAGATTTGTGGTCGAAAATGACGTCACATTTAAATAGATTCCTGTTGTCGGAAATGACGTCACATTCGAATAGATTTCTGTGGTCGAAGATGACGTCACATTTGGAAGGATTTGTCGTCGGAAATGACGTCACATTCGCATAGATTTCAGTGGTCGAAAATGACTCCACATTCGAATAGATTTCTGTGGTCGAAAATGACGCCACATTTGGGATTTCTGTGGGCAGTAAGTAATCCTAGGATTGTGAAGTCACTTTGAATGGATGCCTGTGGTCGAAATTGACGTCACATTTGAAAGGATTCATTTGGTCGAAAATGACGTCACATTCGAAAGGATTTGTGGTCGAAAAGGACGTCGCATTCGAAAGGATTTGTGGTCGAAAATGACCGTCATATTCGAAGGGATTTGTGGTCGAAAGTGACGTCACATTTGAAAGGATTTTTGGTCGAAAATGACGTCACATTTCAAAGGATTTCTGTGGTCAAAAAGGACGTCACATTTCAGAGGATTTCCATGGTCGAAAATGACGATACATTTGAATAGATTTCTGTGGTCAAAAATGACGTCACATTTGAAAGGCTTTGTGGTCGAAAATGATGTCACATTTCAAAGGATTTCTGTGGTCGAAAATGACGTCACATTTGAAAAGATTTGTGGTCGAAAAGGACGTCACATATGAACAGATTTCTGTGCTCGGAAATGACGTCACATTTTTATAAAATAAATTTGACAAATATCCTAATTATGACATATACGAATATTGGAACTTTACTCAACAACCTACCAGGGTCAGAAAAACGAATTATTAGAAGAATTAAAAAGACTGTATAAGACAAATTCGTTGAAAAATTCAATATTTTCACCAAAATAATAATAATAATAATAATAATAATAATAATAATAATAATAATAATAATAATAATAATAATAATAATAATAATAATAATAATATTTTGGAAGAAGACCCTCTTTGTTGAATAAAATGGCAGAATTCAGCGAATTAATCTTATATATTATCGTTTCTATTTTTCTTATTACTCGCTTTTCTGGCTCAGCGATACTTCTTAATAACTGGCCAATAATCATATTGGGAATAATGCTGAAAGTGGTATTTTATTTAGAACAGGATTCATTAGTCAAAAACTTGTATTATCAGAAGACTGGTGTATGGAAATGCGTTCCTCAGGTCCAGGTCAGAATAATAATAATAATAATAATAATAATAATAATAATAATAATAATAATAATAATAATAATAATAATAATAATAATAATACAATCTTTATGTATATTACATATCGATGACGCTTGATTCGACCCTGTGACACACTTTTGCCTTTGAAAACAAATTAAATTCGTCGCAGCCCTTGCAAAATATCTTTTATACTCTAATATCTTTGGGCGTTTCCTTGCCTTCGTAAGAACTGGTGACCGGGGACTTAATGTATTCGATCAACTAAAGGTGAAGGAATTCTCTTACTGCAAAGTTTCCCTAAACCTAAAAATGTCTTATTTATTTATTTAGCTATTTATTTTTTTGGTGGATCATCACTTTAAATATATTATTTTAAAGGTGATAAGGCGATAACTACACCTTAATTTTGAAGCCTCTGCAGGAGAAGGAATTGTCTTTATGTAAAATGTCACTAAACCTAAAAAAGTAAGTTTTTGTGTTTTTTGGCGGGTCATAACTCGCAAAATATTATTTTAAAGTAGATTAACTTAATTATTTATTTATTTGGTGGATCATCACTTTCTAAATATTATTTCAAAGGGGATAACTACTCATCAATTTTGAACTCTTTATGCAAAATGTCACTATAACTAAAAAATTTATTTATTTTGGCGGCTCATAACACTCAAAATACTATTTTAAAGACCAATTTAGTTCTTTATTTTTTTGGTGGATCATCACTTTCAAAATATTATTTTAAAGGAAATAACTACTCATTAATTTTGAAGCATCTACAGGGGAAGGAATTGTCTTTATGAAAAATGTCATTAAACCTAAAGAAGTAATTTTTGGGGTTTTTTTTTTGGCGGCTCATAACTCCCAAAATACTATTTTAACGGATATTAATTTAGTTATTTACTTTTTTAGTGGATCATCACTTTAAAAATATCATTTTAAAGGAGATAACTACTCCTTAATTTTGAAGCATTACAGGAGAAGGAATTGTCTTTATGAAAAATGTCACTATACCTAAAAATGTAATTTTATTTTTTTGGCGGCTCATAACTTTCGAAATACTACTTTAAAGAAGACAATTGCTCCCTACTTTTGAAGCTTTGCAGGAATGTGATATATATGCCACTTATCCAGTCGTTGGTCTTGTCTAAGTAATGCTCTAGTGAGCTGATAAGCCATTTCTGTTGCAAAGAGGATAGAGACACTTTCCAAAATTTAAAAACCCATATATACCCAGTTTATTATTTTTACATAAAAAATTTGCTGTCATCATTACAACCTGTTTTCACAGTTTTATAATATAACTGACAGAAATTTTTTACATAAAAAATTTGCTGTCATTACAACCTGTTTTCACCGTTTTATAATATATATATATATATATATATATATATATATATATATATATATATATATATATATATATATATATATATATATATATTATAAAACGGTGAAAACAGGTTGTAATGATGACAGCAAATTTTTTATGTAAAAAATTTGTGTCAGTTCGATAGAATCGTCAATAAACCAAAGCATGTGAACTTGCTTGATATATATATATATATATATATATATATGATATATATATATATATATATATATACATATATATATATATCTAATAAAAGGAGCCCATAAAAACACCAAAATGTAGAGAGAAAAGTACTATATTTCAGAGACTGCTGATCTCTCTCTTTTTCCCAGGGTCATATGAACTGAGAAAAGTTTACAGAAAAAGGTGGTATTTATACCAAGAGATTCGTCCACAAGTAAGCCAATTTAGGTCACCCCCGCTGGTAATCTTCCTTTAATCTTCTTAAGCGTTGGTTGAATGAACACTGCGTCGACGATGTCCGATGTCCAATTCCCTTTTGAGATGTTCATTACCTGTTTCTCTTTTATTAAGGCCGATTCCATCATTTGACTCTGTACCGGCAAGTTGCTGCTATAAATTACACGTGACATATTCCAGTTTATTCTATGGTTATGTTCATTTATATGGTTGAAAATAGCCGAGTTCTGTTGTCCATACCTAACTGACCGTTTGTGTTGTATTAATCTCTGGGGAAGTGTAAATCCGATGTAAGATTGGTCACAGTCCTGGCATGGGATCTCATATACCCCAGAGTCTTTGGGCGATGTCTTTTGTTGGACGTTAATCAGGGATTTGGCTAAGGTATTTGGGTAGGTAAATGCAAAAGGGTTGGATTTCCCAAGGGAGTGAGTTACTCTCTTAATCGTCTCCAGGTGGGGAATTTTTATTTTATTGTTGGGTGTGTCTCTGGTCTTGTCTTTAGGGGGTCGGTAGAAAATTACGTTTGCTTTTTGAATTGCTTTCTCAATTATATGGTCAGGATACTTTAAAGATGAAAGTTGCTTGCGAATTAGTTCAAATTCTTTTTCCAGGAAATCTGGGGAACAAATTCGTAAGGCTCTTAAGAATAGGTTGCTAGCTAGACCTATCTTGATAGTATTGTCATGATAGCTAAAGTAGTGAATATATGAAAGTGAGAACGTTGGTTTTCTGTATATGGTAAATTTGTATTCTGTCGTGTCTCTGATTATTAAAACATCAAGAAAAGGAATTTTGTTGTCTGTTTCCCATTCAACTTTAAATTTGATGCTGGGCACTAATGCGTTTAATTTTGAGAGGAATTCATTAAAATTACCCCACTTATTATCCCAAAATGTTAGTATGTCATCCACGTATCTCATCCCTTTGGCACTTGACAAAATAATAAAGTTAGTTGAATTATGTGCATTTAATAACGTATTTTCATTCGGGGAATCATTCTACAAGCAAAAATTCGGGTGTAGTATGGGTAGTCCTTTAAGTCCTATTTTAGCCAATCTGTACATGGAATACTTTGAAACTACAGTAATAAATGCAATAAAACCCAAAAACATGCTGTGGATGAGATACGTGGATGACATTTACCAATAAAAAAAACTCATAAAATTCAGCTAAAGCACCACCTGCCACCCACAGGGACCTTGAGAAAATTGGAAGGAGGACACCTGACGTATAAGAGAGCAGGTGAATGGAGAGAGCAATTCATTCACGTTGATGACAGTTCAATGTTACTATGACTCCGCGGTAAATAGGGGTCGAGCTCAGCTCTCGGTCAACCGAATACACTTCTCTAGGTAAACACAAGGTTTAATTTACCTTATTACGGAGTATTTACTCTCCCTATTGATGGAGTATGCCTATCAACGTGGCGTCAATGACCTATAGTGAAGTAAGGGTTTCTGTCAGTCAGCTCCGTCAACCGAACACAAAAGGTCTATAACGTAACAAGGTATGTTTGCTATACTTCATTAAGGAATACTGACATTGCCTATTGACTGAGTATGCCTATCAACGTGGTGTCAATGACCTCTAATGATGTTACGAGTGTTTATTCAGTCGATCAATTGATAGGTAGGTAGGTAGGTAGGTCTAGTGTTCGGTTGACAACGTCTAAACAACAATGTTCCGTGACATCCAGCTTTGATGGTCATTTCGTTTTTCATTTTTGTTACTGATACTCACCTAAAGTCGTGATTTAAGTCTTTCGTTACTTTAATCTTGATCGATGTAGACATTTCTACGAATTCAGCTTGCAATATATGTAGACGTGTACATGAAATTAATATACTGAACATTTTTATATTTATGTCATTTCACATTGAATTTCAGAAGTATAAGCGAAAATGCAATGCACTACCACCCTAATACTATTATTCTTCCATTTTTATATTTTATCTATTTATCTATTTATTATTTTTTCAATAAGTGGAATCTCTTCTTTTCTGTATTTCACGTCACTTCGTCTTACTTCTTCCTAACGAACACCATAATATTCGTTGGAAGCTTGAATTTCAAGTCAATGGCTCCC
>NC_087221.1:35155084-35162584 GCF_015104395.2 Macrobrachium nipponense | reverse complement strand
CCTGTGTTTATAATAAACAGCCAAAATGAAAGGCAAAACAGCGGTTTACATTAAATAGCCAAAATGAAACTCAAAATAGTGGTTTACATTTAGGCAAAATGAATGGCAAAGTAGCGGTTTACATATAATATCCAAAATTAATGGCAAAACCACGGTTTACATTAAATAGCGAAAACTAACAGCAAAATAGCTGTTTGCATTAAATAGCCAAAATTAATGGCAAAATAGCGATTTACATATAATACCCAAAATTAATGGCGAAATAACGGTTTACATTACATTGCCAAAATTAATGGTAAAATAGCGGTTTACACTAAATAACCAAAATTGATAAGCAAAATAACAGTAGCACACATTCACTCAACTCAAGGTCAAATCGACCTCGAACAAAAGCGAAATCAATCAGGAGCCAAAATATGAGTTTCTCCGACAGTCTGTCATTAAAACGACAGATGCCTAAGAGCGCATATTTTGACAGAGCCTGACGGCGCTTGTGGCCACGCCCAAGGTATATACCTTGGCCACGCCCACCTGCCGTCGAATCCAACGAGTCATGCCACACCTATGGAGTCGTCGTCCACACGACGCTAACGGGAAATGGCACAAACGGCCAGTGGCTCACTACTGAAAATTTTATGGGTGTCCTTTCGTAACGCCCGACAACACCTTAAATTAATATTATATTATTTAGTCAATATGGGAAGCGTGATCGTTCAAGTAGGGCTTTCCTCGCTTCTAGCGTGTGTTTCGGTGATATAGATCTATACGGTGTACTATATTTGATGTGTTAGCTACGAAACACAAAGATATTAAACGTTTTCTCTTTTCTCGGTGAGTTACTGCCATGTTACACACAATTTCAGACGCGTGTATAGAGACATATATACTTATAAATACACACATGTACAAATACATACATACGTAAGTTCGAACACACACATACATACATACGCATACATATAAACACTCACACATATATATGTGTAGGCATTAATGTGAATGTATACACACATTATAATCTTAAAATAACAAAAACCTTCCTTGGGAAACTGCTAATAATAGTTTGTATGTGCGACAGAAAAACAAACACCTCGTACGTCATTTGTTGTCATGCCCGACGACCGAAAAACCAATTAAGAAAGCAAATGCTATCACCCAAATCTACGAGAAAACACGTGAATAATTGAGAGCCAACCTCTTTTCCCCACGAGGGTCAAAACAAAACAGAGTTGGCACTAAGAGTGCCAGTTATTGTGGCACTAACGGTGTCAGGTGTTGCATGGCAGCTCATTAGGTCACAAGTTCGTGACGAGGCTTGTCACCTAACGAAGGGGGAAAAACCACACGCGCAGTAACGATAACTTTGCAGTTAATAATAATAATAATAATAATAATAATAATAATAATAATAATAATAATAATAATAATAATAATAATAATAATAATAATAATAATAATAATAAAAACATCCTCATAGTAGTACGAGTCTTCAAATGGAGAAACAAATCCACAGTAATGTAAATGTGCACCAATATTTAAATATATGTAGCATTTACATAACTGTGGATTTGTTTCTCCTTATTATTAATAATAATAATAATAATAATAATAATAATAATAATAATAATAATAATAATAATAATAACAGAAGGAAGTGTAGGGGCGCAAAAGACCAGCTCCTGATAGACAAAATGGTAATGAAGAACAGTAGGAGAAGGAAAACCAACCTAAGCATGGCATGGATAGACTATAAGAAAGCCTTCGACATGATACCACACACATGGCTAATAGAATGCCTGAAAATATATGAGGCAGAGGAAAACACCATCAGCTTCCTCAAAAATACAATGCGCAACTGGAATACAATACTTACAAGCTCTGGAATAAGACTAGCAGAGGTTAATATCAGAGAGGGATCTTCCAGGGCGACTCACTGTCCCCACTACTCTTCGTAGTAGCCATGATTCCCATGACAAAAGTACTACAGAAGATGGATGCCGGGTACCAACTCAAGAAAAGAGGCAACAGAATCAACCATCTGATGTTCATGGACGACATCAAGCTGTATGGTAAGAGCATCAAGGAAATAGATACCCTAATCCAGACTGTAAGGATTGTATCTGGGGACATCAGGATGGAGTTTGGAATAGAAAAATGCGCCTTAGTCAACATACAAAAAGGCAAAGTAACGAGAACTGAAGGGATAAAGCTACCAGATGGGAGCAACATCAAACACATAGATGAGACAGGATACAAATACCTGGGAATAATGGAAGGAGGGGATATAAAACACCAAGAGATGAAGGACACGATCAGTAAAGAATATATGCAGAGACTCAAGGCGATACTCAAGTCAAAACTCAACGGCGGAAATATGATAAAAGCCATAAACACATGGGCAGTGCCAGTAATCAGATACAGCGCAGGAATAGTGGAATGGACGAAGGCAGAACTCCGCAGCATAGATCAGAAAACCAGGAAACATATGACAATACACAAAGCACTACACCCAAGAGCAAATACGGACAGACTATACATAACACGAAAGGAAGGAGGGAGAGGACTACTAAGTATAGAGGACTGCGTAAACATCGAGAACAGAGCACTGGGGCAATATCTGAAAACCAGTGAAGACGAGTGGCTAAAGAGTGCATGGGAAGAAGGACTGATAAAAGTAGACGAAGACCCAGAAATATACAGAGACAGGAGAAAGACAGACAGAACAGAGGAATGGCACAACAAACCAATGCACGGACAATACATGAGACAGACTAAAGAACTAGCCAGCGATGACAATTGGCAAGATGGCTTTTTTTTTACAGAGGGGAGAGCTAAAGAAGGAAACTGAAGGAATGATAACAGCGGCACAAGATCAGGCCCTAAGAACCAGGTATGTTTAAAGAACGATAGACGGAAATAACATCTCTCCCATATGTAGGAAGTGCAATACGAAAAATGAAACCATAAACCACATAGCAAGTGAATGCCCGGCACTTGCACAGAACCAGTACAAAAAGAGGCATGATTCAGTAGCAAAAGCCCTCCACTGGAGCCTGTGCAAGAAACATCAGCTACCTTGCAGTAATAAGTGGTACGAGCACCAACCTGAAGGAGTGATAGAAAACGATCACGCAAAGATCCTCTGGGACTATGGTATCAGAACGGATAGGGTGATACGTGCAAACAGACCAGACGTGACGTTGATTGACAGAGTCAAGAAGAAAGTATCACTCATTGATGTCGCAATACCATGGGACACCAGAGTTGAAGAGAAAGAGAGGGAAAAAATGGATAAGTATCAAGAACTGAAAATAGAAATAAGAAGGATATGGGATATGCCAGTGGAAATCGTACCCATAATCATAGGAGCACTAGGCACGATCCCAAGATCCCTGAAAAGGAATCTAGAAAAACTAGAGGCTGAAGTAGCTCCAGGACTCATGCAGAAGAGTGTCATCCTAGAAACGGCACACATAGTAAGAAAAGTGATGGACTCCTAAGGAGGCAGGATGCAACCCGGAACCCCACACTATAAATACCACCCAGTCGAATTGGAGGACTGTGATAGAGAAACAAAAAAAAAAAAAACATTGTAACTGCTGTTGATAAAATTATTCATTATTATTATTATTATTATTATTATTATTATTATTATTATTATTATTATTATTATTATTATTATTATTATTATTATTAAAAGAACATCGTGATATCCCATCTGCAACCAAAACCTTCTTAAGTATTTTCTCGCAGCTCTTGCTAAAGACGGACAAATGTACAAAATAATACAATAAAGCTTTGTTGTATCAGCAATACCCTCTCTCTCTCTCTCTCTCTCTCTCTCTCTCTCTCTCTATATATATATATATATATATATATATAGAGAGAGAGAGAGAGAGAGAGAGAGAGAGA
Organism: Macrobrachium nipponense; assembly: GCF_015104395.2. Classification (NCBI taxonomy): domain Eukaryota; kingdom Metazoa; phylum Arthropoda; class Malacostraca; order Decapoda; family Palaemonidae; genus Macrobrachium; species Macrobrachium nipponense. The sequence continues at coordinate 35,158,672 of NC_087221.1, read as the reverse complement.
AAACTCCCTTGGTATAAATGGACTAACTGATTGTAAATTATCTGGCCTTGCAACTACCTAGTCAATGACGGGGGAGGCAAAGGTTGGAAAGTGAAATAGCAAACTCGAAACTCAGCTGAGTTGAAAGTTGTGTCTTTTAATTGCGAATGAAAGTTCAACTCTTTATTGAGTTAACATACCTTAGTCAAGGCTAATACGTTTCCACCAGCTGATAAAATGAAAGTTTCTCTTGCATGATGAACTTCGAGAAAGACGCGAAGACACTAAATTCGTGAACAAAAAAAAAAAAAAAAAAAAAAAAAAAAATGCCTGAATTAAGTGCGCATTTCTAATCTCAGTTTATGTATCAATTAAATCATTGCAGGGAAAAATAAAAATGGTAGGTATACAAAACTCAAGCCAGCAAAGAGTAAATGTAAACACAATATTTAAGTTTAAGGTTAGGTGACGAAGTAGTATTCTGAAGTTCCTACAACAGGTCGGATCACGTCTTGTTTTTTTTTCTTTATCAACTACCCTTCCTCGCCAAAGGATAACAGCCCGTGTGGCAATTAAGCCAATCACCTGGTGTTATTTATCACGACGTCATTTACGTCAGGGAAGGCTGTACCCATCCACCTCTTATTTGACTAATTACAAAATTGAAAAGGTTGAGAAAGACTGGTACAGAGGGTACAGACAAAAGGCATAATTTCACAGAAAAGGAGTTTCGTAATTTGGAGGAGAGAATTATGAAGATGGAAGTAAATCATTTAACCCATTATATTAAAAATTTGACCTGATGAAAGATGAAGTGAGAACCAGAGACAACGGAACTTCATTATTTTTTAACGAATGATGAAAATGCAATTAAATAAATGTGCAAAATTTGAGGCGAAAAAAGCCGAATGGAGAACGCATGTCACATCCAATAAACATGAAAAAAATAAACAACCAGAACATGTTAACTAAGCAATATATGCGAAAGGAACTGTTTCACCTATTTCTTAACAAATGCATTGAAAACGGTGGCTTATCGAATCAAGCGTAAAAACCGTGGAGTACTTCAAATACCTCTGATAACATCGGCAATAAAAAAAAACTGAACTTGATAGAAGCGCGATTAAAATACAGTTCTATCGAAAATCCAACGCATCTAGCGAACGGCGGGACCACCACAACAAAAATAGACTTGTCATGACTTGGCATAGAAACAAAGGTCACTAAATTACGGGCAGGTAATTTAACCTGACAAACAAGACAGGAGAATGATAAATATTTAGGGACCACGATAAGAGGGCCGTTAATTGAAGAGCGTCTCAAGAATCTTAATGAGTCCCCAAGCTTGGCTGCAATCATTTTATTGCGTCTGAAGACATTCAAGTGCCAAGGAGTGTAAGGGCACACCTTCATAAAGCACGCAGACAGACACAAATACACAAACACACACACACACACACACACACACACACACACACACACACACACACATATATATATATATATAATATATATATATATATATATATATATATATATAATATTATGTCTGTATATGTACACAGTATGTACGTAGGTGTGTGTGTATGATGTGAAAAAGGAAAGTGGTAGCAGACGACGTCTACAGAAGAAAAAAAAATAATGTAAAATACTAACGCAACATCTCAAGCTCAAATTCTGAACAAACCTGAACAACTCTTGAGAATAGTTCAAACGATAACAGACAATTTTCCAACAAATAGGTAAGGTAAAAAAAAAAATTTTTTTTAATAGATAGGAAAAGTAAAAGAATTAAAAAAGAAAAGAAAAAGGAAAGTCTGACGTACTGTCATAAAAAAAAAATAAATAAACGAAATCAGAATATTGGGGAACAGTACATATTTTCGCCTTAATCGCTTTGGACCCTTTCGACCACCTGTAATTTAGCTTATTATGATTTCGACAGGTAAAACTGGAACGACATCTTTAGCCACCTCTTGTCAAGCAGAGATTTTTCGCGGGAGACTGGTGATATTATTATTATTATTATTATTATTATTATTATTATTATTATTATTATTATTATTATTATTATTATTATTACTGGAGAAACAAATCCACAGTTACATGTGCATATATTTAACGATAAATCTGTAAAGAGCTTTCGGAAATCTGTTCCATTCCCAATTTCAATCGAACAGATTCCCGAAAGCTGTCTGTCCAGATTTATTTTAAAATAAATATACGTACATATACATAACTGTGGATTTGTTTCTTCATTTCAAGACTCATGCTACTACGAGTATTTTATCATTATTATTATTATTATTATTATTATTATTATTATTATTATTATTATTATTATTATTATTATTATTATTATTATTATTATTATTATTATTATTCGTTGTTTGGTCGGGAAAAACTCTCTATCATTTGGAGTGAAGATGAACCTAGGGAAGAGTTCGAAATCTTCCACAAAGTGTTTATAAATCATACACGAACTTTTAACATTTTTATTATTGTGGACCCCTTCGAACGTTGTTACTTTCACTGAAAGAAAGTAAAACTAAACCAAATACCAAAGAAAAATCCCCAGGCTTTGCTGCAATAATTTCATGTTGGCAAGACACACTCAAATGCCCAGGACTCTGAAGTGAAAGGTATGGTTGCTACCAACTATATACGGATCGATCAAAGATAAATATACCCTAATGGAAACGAGACCAGCTGGAGATTAGTGTGCCATGGTGTGACATTTATATGCATCTACGTATGCTTACAAACTCATACAAATTATACTTATATGCATCTACGTATGCTTACAAACTCATACACATTATACTTACATCTACGTATGTTTACAAACTCATACACATTATACTTATATACATCTACGTATGCTTACAAACTCATACACATTATACTTACATGCATCATACGTATGCTTATAAACTCATTCAAATTATACTTATATGCATCTACGTATGCTTACAAACTCATACACATTATACTTATATATATATATATATATCTACGTATGCTTACAAACTCACACACATTATACTTATATGCATCTACGTATCCTTACCCACTCATACACATTATACTTTTATGCATCATACGTATGCTTACAAACTCATATACATTACGCTTATATGCATCATACCCATGCTTACAAACTCATACACATTGTACTTATATGCATCATACGTATGTTACAAACTCATACACATTATATATAAGTATATATATGTATATATGTATGTGTGTATTTGTTTTTGCGAGTATGTGTGCATTCATATAATGATCAAACTGTTAGTCTAAGTACAGTTCAGAAATACGGACGTACAAAGACATGCACTTCGCAACGAAAACAGGCTACTGACACTGACACCAAAAAAAAAAAAAAAAAAAGCCACAACATCGCACTGCAGTGACCTTGACACATTAAGCGACAACAACGGGTCGACATGTATCGTTTAACAAAGGAAACCAGGTCCTCCTGTTGCCCGGTCGCGTGCGTGTCAGGTGGGCGGTGGTGGGCGCCACCTTCCCCGGCCTGTTGTTGTCTGAAGACCCCGTCTGCTGGAGAAATGCCGACGCAGGGATGTATGTTACGATCGTCAA
>NC_087221.1:35132584-35150084 GCF_015104395.2 Macrobrachium nipponense | reverse complement strand
TTCCAAACTCTTATACGGAAACCCAGATTGGGTCTTCCAGGTTCTTATATGAAAATCCAGTCTGGTTCTTCCAGACACTTATACGGAATCCTAGACTGTGTCGTCCAGACTCTTATATTTAAACCGAGTGTAGGTCTTCCAGACACTTGAATGGGAGAATAAAGGTTCTTATTCCACCTGCTAGAGGAGAACCAGGGAAGAACATTGGTCACTGCTCAAGTAGTTCGTCTCCGCAGAATCCAGTTCAGTCTCTACAGATCAATTTAATCAATCTCTACGAAAACGTAGGAGCCCAGAAAGTGGGCGCATCGCATGCGCCATTTCCAAAATCTGGTTCATGAGATATTTCTGGGCACTAAAAAGTATTGGAGGAATTGACATAACTCATCCCACTGCGCCTTTTGGGCTTTGAATTGACAGCTTGCGTTTCTTAAGAGCGTCGATATCAAATAATCAATTGGGCAAAACGCGCACGCCTTCTTCGATCTGTCTTAGCGCGTGGAAAGAGCCAGAAGTCTCGAAAACCATATGAATATGTGGACGAGTGTTATAAAACTTGCTCGTCTGTAGTGAAAGATTAGGAATAATAATAATAAAAATTTGATGTCAATGTGCTGGAAAAAGAATTCCTAGTTCTTTTCATTCAGGAGATGAACCCTGTCCATATGAAACAAGCCCACCATAGGGGCGATTGACTTGAAATTCAAGCTTCCAAAGAACATGGCGTTAATTAGAATCAACAGAAGGTAATAGGAAATACATAAAGAAGAGATCAGTTTTTAGAAATAGAAATTAATTTGACAAATTAATAAATAAAGAGTTAAATAGGCAAAAATACCCCTAAAACCAAAACAGAAACGTTGTGACATGTCAGGTGAAAATAGAGAGAGAGAGAGAGAGAGAGAGAGAGAGAGAGAGAGAGAGAGAGAGAGAGGCCGATAATTGTTACGTGAATAAGATTGAACTGAGCCAACCACCTCGGTCCACCACCCACCTCATACCACGAGAGAGAGAGAGAGAGAGAGAGAGAGAGAGAGAGAGAGAGAGAGAGAGAGAGAGAGAGAGACTCACGAAAATAACCATATACGTAGTGGGAGATCCATAACTCGCCATTGCATAATGATTATAGACGCCACTGCTTTAACCCCTGACATTTCGCCATCGCACCGAACTCGCATTTATCAAGGGCTCAGGCCCGCCATAAGCGTGATACAGGAGGGAGGGATCAATGTAATTGCCCTCCTAATTACGTATGGAGCCAAAGGGCGCTGCTCCTAGCATATACTCTCGTATCGTTTTGCGTCAGAGGGCGCCTGGGTTGGCACGAGGTACCGGAAACGGTGCTTCTGAACTCAAGCCTGTACTGTCGTACCGTTTCGAGTCAGGGGGCGTCTAGTTTGGCACGAGGTACCGGAAACGGTGCCTCAGAACTCAAGCATGTACTGTCATACCGTTTCGAGTCAGAGGGCGTCTAGTTTGGCACGAGGTACCGGAAACGGTGCTTCTGAACTCAAGCATGTACTGTTGTACCGTGTCGCGTCAGAGGGAGTCTAGTTTGGCACGAGGTACCGGAAACGGTGCCTCAGAACTCAAGCATGTACTGTCGTACCGTTTCGAGTCAGAGGGCGTCTAGTTTGGCACGAGGTACCGGAAACGGTGCTTCTGAACTCAAGCATGTACTGTTGTACCGTGTCGCGTCAGAGGGAGTCTAGTTTGGCACGAGGTACCGGAAACGGTGCCTCAGAACTCAAGCATGTACTGTCGTACCGTTTCGAGTCAGAGGGCGTCTAGTTTGGCACGAGGTACCGGAAACGGTGCCTCAGAACTCAAGCATGTATTGTCGTACCGTGTCGCGTCAGAGGGAGTCTTGTTTGGTACGAGGTACCGGGAACCGTGTCTGGAGTAAAAATAATACTCTCGTACCATATTGCGTCAGAAGTCGTTTAGTTCGGTACGAGGTACCGGAAACGGTGCTTCTGGAATCAGGCATGAACCGTCGTATCGTTTTGCGTCAGAGGGTGTCTAGTTTGGTACGAGGTACCGGAAACGGTGCCTGTGGAATCAACGGTGCTTCTGAAATCAGGCATGAACCGTCGTACCGTTTTGCGTCAGAGGGCGTCTGGGTTGGTACGAGGTACCAGAAACGGTGCCTCTGGAATCAGGCATGTACTGTCGTAACGTTTGGGGTCAGAGGGCGTTCAGGTTGGTGAGGAGGAGGAGGAGGAGGAGGAGGAGGGGGAGGAGGAGGGAGAATTTACCAGAGAGTAATGACTAAAAGCTAGTTGAGAGTATGTAATGATAATGCATCTCAACATGGGTTGAAGTATGAACCATTTTGTTTAATTACATGGCGTCTTGTTCAACGCGTCATCCTTTAATGGAATTGACTCAGCTAGCTAGTTTCTTGTTTACATATTCTTGTTTAAATATTCAAAGTGACATGTATATATTTATGTATGTGTGTATATGTGTACTATATATACATTATATATATATATATATATATATGTGTGTGTGTGTGTGTGTGTGTGTATATATGTGTGTATGTGTGTGTGTGTGTGTGTGTGTGGTCCGTGTGTATGTATGCATATATGTATTCATTTGTGTATGTGTGTATATATGTATTCGTATATGCATGGATATCTACTATACTACAAGCCCGGAAATTTCCAATGGACAGAAAAACACATATTTCTCCAATCAGAGACTGTACTGAAAAGCAATTGCCCATTTTCCGAGTGACAGAAAAAGCATATACAATAAGTACAGCAATTCACAATGACATATTAAGTCCTCCTTATTCATGTGAGCAAATTGCACGGCCTTAGGTCAACGAACTACTGAAAATGACATCTTGTAAATCAAAAATGAAAATAAAAATGATTTGGGGCCAAATGCTAGGTTACTGTTAGGTGGGAATCCATTCAATATTACGTGGCTGATAAAGTTCACTATTTCTAATTTTGAAATAACACGAGAATATTGTACATCGACTTTTTCTTTCATTCGTTTTATCTAATAAGAAAAGCATTACAGAAATGGAACGGTTATTATATAGTGTAAAACCATCATCACTGTATCGAATCACTATCTCACTATAACATCCCTCTCACTAATGTATTTCGTCGCTATTATTGTTTTATTATTTCCTCACTATCGCTGTCATAATCATGATCACATTTGACCCAAAATGCTGCATCATTATCATTCTCACCATCCCCATTTTCCTATACAGGGTCTCACCGTCTCATCCCTGCTACCGTCATATTCCCTCACCACTCCTATCACAGTTGACCATAAATGCTATATCACTATCATTCTCATCATCCCATTTTCCAATGCACGGTCTCACCGTCTCATCACTGTTATTGTCATTTTCCCCTCACTGTCACACTTCATTATGACCCCATAACACCGTCATTCGTAACACCCCTCTCTCCAACATCACTATCACTCACTATTAATTCATCATGTTCACCCTGCACTCAATAAGGTCCTAATTGTTCACAATCAATCAACCTCTACACCATTATGATGGTATGAGAGATTTTCTCGATCTCTCATCAGAAAGAAGTGCCAGGTCTCCGCGCCCTAATTACACCTCTTTATATCATCAATCGATGAATTGTAATTCAACAGAACGAATTGAATTGAGTGATGGCAATCGAGTTTGCGAGACGTGAAATAGATGTTATACGACTTGAAAATATTTGATTTTCTTGACAGCTCGAAAAGTCAAGGGCTCTACGGTCAACTTAACGCAGACTTAAATATAAAGTTTAAAAAAAATAAAAAAGTCTCAAAATTCGTAATTTTGAGGGTGGAAGATGAATCGATCAAACTTCGATATCGAAGGACTGACACTGACTATATTTCATCATCAGTAAGCTAACGAAAACGATCAAACTTCGTCATTAGACTCAACGACCATCGACCAAACTTCGTGATTGCGCTGTAAGTCAAAACTCCTTTATCACACTATACATATATATATATATATATATATATATATATATATATATATATATATATATATATATATATATATATATATATATATATATATATATATGTATGTATGTATGTATATAACCTTTATTTTAATGTTAAATCAAACTGTTCTTACATCGTAACTGGACTAGGGTCTTTGTGATCAAACCTCGTATTCAATGCCAAAGACCTCTTGTCTTCGTCAGCTATCAGTCGGATATCCGTTTATATAAAACGAGATGTTTATCCATACATACAATTGCATGCCTAGCAACGACAGTCTACGGACAATACACGCCCATGTTTACTATCGTCATCCGGCGCGGGACCAAGCTCTTGTATAATAGTTGTTTTACTTAACTTACACACACACACACACACACAGAAATTTATATATACTTAGTGCACCAGCTGCTGACATCTCTTTTTTCACTGCCTCATCAAATGAGCAGTGTAAAACGTTCGTATCAAGTTGCAGTCCCACGAACCTATCTAAGTGGAATTGGACTATACGCTTTAAGCAATAGGCTAGGACCTATGAGGACATTCAGCGCTGAAAGGAGAATTGAGAGTAAAAAGGGTTTGTTTATTTGTTTGTCTGTATGGTATTTTTACGTTGCATGGAACCAGTGGTTATTCAGCAACGGGACCAACGGCTTGACGTGACTTCCGAACCACGTCGAGAGTGAACTTCTATCACCAGAAATACACATCTCTCACACCTCAATGGAGTGCCCGAGAATAGAACTCGCGGTCACCGGGTGGCAGGCCAAGACCATACCGACCACGCCACTGAGGCGCTCGTAGAAAGGGTTAAAAAATGTAACAGGTGGGAAACTTCACAATAGCACCATGAAACAATTACTAGGAGAGGGTGGAAAGTAAGATGGAAGAAAGCGGATATGAACCAAGGTACCAGTAAAATGAATGAAAGGGATTGGTAGGTAAGGGCCGAAGGAACGCTGCTACAAAGAACATTAATTCATGCCTAAAGTGCACTGTGTGAGGTGCACTGAAGGCATTAAACGGCACCCGCTCCCACAGGCCTATCTTGACGGTAAATGACGTTTATCATCGGTGGTCAAATCAAATCACATTCACCTCACTTCGTACGGAGGTGTGTAACGATAACAAGGCGGGTGACGCGTTCAGATGCACTTAAAGCCCAGCACAAAACAGTCACGCATCGGATCGCCTACACGTGAAAACGATCAGCCTTGGCAAAATCAATATCTTCAGCTGTTCGACGTTTCTGGGTTAGTGTGAAGAGAGACGACGGAATTGAAGTTGTCATTCGTTATGTACGATTTACACTGTACGGCTACACTCGTACACTGGAAGCCGATACAGAACTCGTGCTGGATGCATTGAACTTGCAAGAACAGCCATGCTGGTTTATCTATTATACACGTATGACACTTCAGACAGAACTTATCACAAACGTGCTTTTTAACCAGTCAGTATTATTGAAACATTATCATGCCTTTGTCATCTATTAATCGCAGATATCTGATACGATAAACTGCCATATTAAATACCAATGGATATGCTTAATGAAGCATCATATGTCTGGTGTTACGCAAAAACAAATTCGATTTCCAAATTTTATTTCTCGTAAAAATGGGTCGTTCTCCCCTCCCCCCAGCCCCCAATTCCAGAAACCCCTTCATGGCCAGACGGTTCCAGGAATCTGAAAGTTCATCTGAATGTTACCTTGACTGTCAGCATCTGGACTGCCAGCATCAAAATGGCTACTTTCCAGGGGAGAACGCGAGAGCTTCCTCCCTCCTTCTCGTGTGCATGACAACCAAGGCTTCTCATTACACTTGAAGTTTCAAAAGAAAAATGAAGCATCACAGGCAGAAATGAACTTGCCTTCATTCTCGTATTAAAAGCCTGGTTTTCATTTTCGAATGAGATTTCGTAAAAGTGGGTGAGTGAAATCCGCACGTAACAAACTTCATTTATGACGCAACAGAATAATCATCACATTCGAAAGTTCCTTTTATAATACACAAAACACACACACACACACACACACACACACACACACACACACACACACACACACACACACACACATATATATAATATAATGATTATTATATATATATATATATATAATTATTATTATATATACCACAATATACGTATGTATATTATACTACTATATTAATAATATTTTATATACAATATATTATATTATTATATAATATATAAATAATAATATATATATATATATATATATTATATATATATATATATGTGGTGTGTGTGTAACATATACGTGTATGTGTATGTATGTAGACTGTCACTTATGACGAGTGACCTTTTTCTATGTTCAAAGGTATTAAGCCACAAATTTAGAGTATATATATATATATATATATATATATATATATATATATATATATATATATATATATATAAACATATTTAAAAATGCCACAGAATAAAATTAATCGTTATGAAAGATACGTAACCCCTAAAAACACCAATTACACTGAGATGTGTCATAACTGATGCCATCCAAAATGAGGTAATAATTCCACAAACAAATGACCAAGTGACACAAGAACTTCAATTCCAAAAAGGGCCAATCTACTCAAATCTGGATTCGACAGAATGCCATGCCTATAAATAGCCCTTGGACCCAGCTCGTCGTACTGTCAACTCGTACTGGTTTCAGGTCGTCTTCTATCTGACCTAGAAATCAAGTTATGGAGCTTCAATGCATATATCAAAACCCTAACCGAGATACATAATTTATTTATGAGGAGGCCTTTCGAATTTGGACAAGGTATTCTGCGCTACGAATTCAGAGGCTACAATTCCAAAATTCTTCTTCGTCTGCTCATTATTAACACTCAGATATCATTAGCACCATCAAAAACAAAAGTGATGATGACAGCAATAATGACGAAACATTAGCAACGCTGGTACCAGCCACAACGACAATGATTCGTCTTTATAGTTTCACTATTAATACCCAGACATCATTAGCCCCATCTATAACAAAAAATGATAATAATTACAATGACGAAACAATAACAATGCTGATATTAACGGCAACAGAAAGAGTAAGAAGGCAAAACTACGCGGTACTTACATGAATTCAATGCAAGGCTCAATACTCGATGCTAACGCTTGAAGTAACTGCAGCAGAGTTCGTCACACTTCCGCAGACTTTTTTTTGTTTTTCAGGTTTTGGCACACTGTAAACGGTCAAGCGGGGTCCGACCTTCCTTTTCCTGTTATCCCTTATTTAGAAGCTTTCCTTCGAAGGAGTCTGCTAAAGTCCTACGTATCCTCCCTTCGTATCTCCCTCCAATCGCCTCTCGAGCCTCTTCGCCATGCTCTCAAATACAGTCTACTTATTCCAAGGACACTCGCTCAGGAGGAGGAGGAGGTGGAGGTGGAGGAGGAGGAGGGAGAGGACGAGGAAGGGGAGGAAGAGGAGGAGCAGGAGGAGGGAATCCAAAATAACATGACCTTTGGACCAACCCACCGCGAAAGTAATCCTTTTTTTGTATGTGTGTTCTCCTCCCACGGCGGATTGCTCGAATTCCTCTTCGTGGAATATCCTCAGCTCGCGTACTACACCCGCGAGGGATTCCTTGAGGATACCTACAGGATATCTTCCATGGCGGCTGGCTCTCCAACAGAACCACTCGCTCCAGTTACTTCTTCACACCTCCTAAGGAGATTGTATTGAAGTCGTGAAGTTTAGGTAAGCCGAGTGGACAAACTGGATAGCCCACCCCACGAGTCTCCCCCCCCCCCCCGCCTTCGTTCCTCCGCCCCTCCCCTCGAACAGGTCTACTCCTCTCCCCCTCCCCAAACTAGACCAGCTGGTGTTTGTGGGTTGCCAGTTTCGGCATTTTTTTGCTTCGAGATTAAAATCGCTGCGCCAAAAGGGACCGAAAACGGGAATGTCCCTGTTATCTGTTACTGCCTCCAAGTCTCCTTCTGTAACTACTGACTGATCTGACAAGATCAACTAACAGAGAGGAGCCTGGAAAGATAACCTAATTTCCCGACGGAATTGAGGTAATTGGTAAGGGCCAAGCCAAGTACTGTTTTTCTCCCGTAGCCAAGGCAACGAATCAATGACGGATAATAACATGCGCGTATCTTTTCGAGTTCGAACTTTGGCGGACCTGGTTCTGCATGACGGAACGGACGCCAGTCGCTTGGACGGAACGGAACTTCCACACAGACCTACCTGTTGGTCAAGATTAGGCGGTGCTCCTCCCGGGGGTGGGACCAAGCACGCTAAAGCGACCTCCTTCGAGCGTTTAAAGAGGACTTAGAGGATACGAAATGTCTCGCTTACTCAATTAAAAATAAGACGCACAGGTAGTAGTGGGGAGGGGTTGGTAGCTACGAGGAACCCAGGTGTTATATTCTCGAGTGTCGATACACCTTGCCATCGCCGCAGTAGCGTGCGAATGAATAGATAATGAGGTCTTCTTATCTGCTTTCTGCATCTTCCGTGCTGTTAGATTCCTGCCAAAGATTGTATGGAAGGGAGAATGGCGCTCGATGAATTTGTCTATGCACTAAAACCATAGGTGACTTGTGACATAACAGGAGCTGGTTATGTAACAGGTTCGTTGGCCTCGCTGATAAATCATTGTGACAGCTTAAGTCTCTCTCTCTCTCTCTCTCTCTCTCTCTCTCTCTCTCTCTCTCTCTCACTCCTTTACTCTGCGCACGGAAGAATTCGTTTGATGATATTAAAGAGAAAATGAAAATAAAAAAAATCTTAAAAATCAGTGAGAATTACTGATATAAATCTTAAAATTAAAGTCACTTTATTACAAATATCGCACAGTTCTATAACTCAATAAAAATAGGATGTTCTTGAGTACTTTTTTTAAACGAAGATATGCTTGTAATTTTACTGAATGGAACTTATTCCTTTATTTGCTTACTGAATAAATGAATGAATATATTTCGAGAAGAAAGACTTGTATTTCGTATGACTTCTCTTCATATGCTAGATGATACTAACTTTTATTATGTAACAGGCCTTAATATGACCCATTGTCCATAAACCAGTCTAATTTGTGCCCCCTTGTTTGAGTCAGAGTTAGTAAATAAAAGACAACAATCAATGAGGTGATCAAGTGAGAAACCTTACTCTTTTACTCATCAGTATGATGTTTACTCATTAACTCATTTACTCATCAGTATGTTGCTAACTCATTTATCCATCAGTATGATGTTAACTCATTTACTAATCAGCATGTTGCTAACTCATTTATCCATCAGTATGATGTTAACTCATTTACTCATCAGTATGATGCTAACTCACTTACTCATCAGTATGATGCTAACTCATTTACTCATCAGTATGATGTTTAATCATTTACTCATCAGTATGTTGCTAACTCATTTACTCATCAGTATGATGTTCACTCATTTATTCATCAGTATGATGCTAACTCATTTACTCATCTGTATGATGCTAACTCACTTACTCGTCAGTATGATGCTAACTCATTTACTCATCAGTATGATGTTTAATCATTTACTCATCAGTATGTTGCTAACTCATTTACTCATCAGTATGATGTTCACTCATTTACTCATCAGTATGTTGCTAACTCATTTACTCATCAGTATGATGTTCACTCATTTATTCACCAGTATGATGTTACCTCACTTACTCATCAGTATGATGCTAACTCATTTACTCATCAGTATGACGTTTACGCATTTACTCATCAGTATGACGTTTACGCATTTACTCATCAGTAGGATTTTAACTCACTTACTCATCAGTATGATGCTAACTCATTTACTCATCAGTATGATGTTAACTCACTTACTCATCAGTATGATATTAACTCATTTACTCATCAGTATGACGTTTACGCATTTACTCATCAGTAGGATTTTAACTCACTTACTCATCAGTATGATGCTAACTCATTTACTCATCAGTATGATGTTTACGCATTTACTCATCAGTATGATATTAACTCATTTACTCATCAGTATGATGTTTACTCATTTACTCATCAGTAGGATTATAACTCATTTACTCACCAGTCTTATGCTAACTCACTCAGCAATGTTATGCCAACTGATTTACTGATCAGTATGACGCTAACTCATTTACTCATCAGTATGATGCTATACATGTGACTCATTTTACAAACTCATTAAAAATGACTAATTTAGACTAAAGATGAAGCGACATCTTAGGTGACCTTGATTTTAAGCATTTGCCGTCAAAGGCCACAACAGCAACACTGGTCAATACTGGATAAGACTGATTGAAGTTTATTCTGAGAATGTATCGCTAGACAATATTTCATCGCTCGCACGAACTTGCGATAGAGACGACACCACAATATTAATTTCTGAATTGTATATATATATATATATATATATATATATATATATATATATATATATATATAAATGTTTTTATGTATCCACGTAAGATAAACGCCAGGGTAGCTTGAACATTATATTGCATAATGCTAAGCAATACAATGTTTATCATTACTATGCATTTATCTTCTAAAACGCCAGATAAACTGCGATGCGGATGCTCCTGGAAAACATTATTTATATTTAAAGAAAGTCGACATTGAGGTGACATGAGGCAATGCATAGTCTACTCACTAGCGCTACGTGTCACCTAGAGTCCATGATTAAGAAGTATACTCAATCGACTTTGGTTTAAATTATGGTCCATTTGGTAGTACTTTCTGGACGCATGTCTATGACAGGGTCCATGGCCTATTCACTGGACCTTCGTGTCATCCAGGATTATTATTGGATAAGAAGTCTACCCTATAGACTTTGGTCTGAGCCATGGTCCAAGGGGGTAGTCTACTCAATAGCCCTCGGTCTCAGACGGGTTCCATAGACAAGTCTTGACTAAGTGAACCTTATCTCACCCTTGGCACAGGGACTGTTCTTCTTTCCTCTAGACCTTGGTCTCAAACTGATCCCTCTTTTTTCTTTATTTCCTATTACCTACAGTTACTTTTTTCAAATGAGCACCATATTCTTTGGAAGCTTGAATTTCAAGTCAATTCCCCATGAGGGTTTGTTCCAAATGAACAGGTTTCATCTTCTGAATAATAAATAATAATAAAACAGCGCCTGTGGGGTATACGCGAAATTCACTCTTGAAATGTTTTGCTGGTATTTAAGTTAGTTAAATCGGTCACTTCAATTTCTAAAATGATCAATAATTTCAATGGAAATTGAGTGGTTTTCGTTGAAGAATCTGGAGTCACCCAGACGAGGTTCCTCAGTCTGCATGTCAAAGAAGTTGTTGTCGAAACCGGTTGTGCCTAGGAACCGAGATCTAAACAAACTTGCGATGCAATTCGCAATAAAAAAAAAAACGCTCTTTGTTTTATCTTATTACTCAAAAATAACACCTCGTGCCTTTTAACGTCCTGACTGATTGTCCGGTGCGGTTCACGGTCTAAACTTAGAAAGCAAAATTGCCTTGGGTGGGCGTAAAAACGATGGTACATCAGTCTAAGGGATCAATTTCTATTGACGTGTATCAAACCCGTTCCAGCAGCTTTCATCATTCTGTATATATTTTGCAAATACTGAAACATGAAGAATCTTTATGATACGAAAATTACTCGTATTATCCGGTGATGAATAAACAGTACCGAGATAAACACAGTTATTCACACGAAAAAACATCGATTTATTGTGGACTATGAATGTAAGCAGAACTGGAGCTGAAGAAAACGGCATATATCTGGTTTGGCTCTTTTTAAAAATTTATGTTGCGGTCAAGAGCGTACATTACCAAAACTCATTTAAATTTCAATTAGAGAAAGGTCAGAGGAACCTTCAAAGCAAAAATAAATTGTTGGACATTCACCTTCAAGCAAATATTGGTTAAAATGAGAAGATTCGACAAGCGCTCCATGTCAACTGTTTATGAATGAGGTGGATATTTTCAGCGTAAGTTAATTCATCGCGATGGATGGTGTCTTTTGCATCAAGGCGTGAAATTGAGTGGGGATAGCTTGCAACTTCATTTGAAACCTTTGCCTATGTCTACCCATTCCGTATTAATTTTGTTATTCTATCTTTTTGTGTGTGTGTGATTGACACTATCTGTAGTAATAATACGAGAACTCCAAACGTTATTCATTCATTCATTCATTCATTTAATTTATTTATTATTCATTTAATTTATTTATTATTCATTTATTTATTATTCATTTATTCATTAATTCATTTATTCATTAATTCATTTATTCATTTATTCATTAATTCATTAATTCATTAATTCATTTATTCATTATTCATTTATTCATTTATTCATTAATTCATTTATTCATTTATTCATTTATTCATTAATTCATTAATTCATTTATTCATTAATTCATTAATTCATTAATTCATTTAATCATTTAATCATTTATTCATTAATTCATTAATTCATTAATTCATTAATTCATTCATTCATTCATTCATGTATTTATGTTATATGTATATGTTTATGTATTGATATGTAATTTATGGTATGTATTTATGTTATTTATTTATTTATTCATTGCCTTCATTCATTCATTCATTTCATTCATTCTTCATTCATTCATCCATTTTTTTACATTTACATACAGACATTACATACCAGACACATACACACTACATACATCATACATACAACATACATACATACATACATACATACATTCATTCATTTATTTATTTTATTATTTATTTACTTATTTATTTATTTATTTATTCATTTACTTACTTATTATTACAGAATCGCTGTAAGACCTAATAAAAATTGGCGTCTGGTCAATAATCAACCATTTTTTACACGAGAAATTAAATTGAAGGTTATGACACATAAATCAAACTAGGAAAAGGACTAGAAATCAAAAATATTTTCAGACGCGATCAGTCAGAAATAAATATTTAAAGTTCTAAAAATTCTCATAGCGTTTTAATTCTTGCATAATTTAATAGGCGTTTGCATGCAGAATGCTGACTGAGTCTTCTTAAGAGATAAACAGAGCAGAAAAATAAATGATCTCTTTAGCCATAATGTAAAGTATTTTAGACATGAGACGGATTCTTTTCACTTTTACGAAAGTTGTTTATATACTAACCAAACTACTCGCATCGAGACGTTGTATTTGTGTACACTACGCAAACCTGTTTGTCTAAAAGCAACTAATGGCGACATACAGAGTACAATATTTTAAAAGCTGATTCTGACAAAAATTTAAATATTACGGACAGTTTACTCCCTTTAGAACCGCTTATAGAGGTTTGATCAATGTAAATTTCCAAATAGCTCGTACTAATAAGAAAAATCACGTGACTATGGGAAGCCTATACTTGAGCCTAAATTCTTGAAGAATTTGTATGTTGTGATGACCTCTCTAGAAGAATTATTTCTAAACACTGTTCACGAAGCTTTCGCTACGCGAATGTGTGCGCGCACGAACGTGTAAGACTGCAGAATGGCGAAATTAATTTATCAAACAGGGTTCAGGCATTGTCAGTCCTCTGCATCACCACCCTAAATAAATGTTAGAGTTTATTCTGTTTCATTCAACTTACTCTTTGAACAGAACCAAATTTCGCATAGGCCTGTTGCTTTGATGAATGACCGCAAATTGACGTATGTTTGTGACAAAACTTCATAATTAGCGAAGTTTTATAAAATTAACAATTATTATGCAATCATACTAATATCAATAACAGATATCAAAATCCCAGTCTCGTCAACAAACCCAGATCTTACTAGAATTACGATACAACTCTTTACTATAGTCTTCGTTTACAAGTTTAACTTTTTCTCGGCTTCGTAGAAAACCGCTATTTTCATGGGTGACTAGGCTATGGTCAAATCTTTCCTACAACTGTTTTATTAGCTTCATGATTTATATCCATGAAAATTTGTGACGTACGCTGGAAATGCAGTAATAATTAATTTCAAAAGTAATGATGCTTTGATATTCCCTTTCAGTCTTTACAACAACTGTGTGTAAACATGCGAGCTTTTCTGCTATTAACGCCACACCAGGAAATGAAGTGGGCATTTCGATTCTTTTATAGTTATAGCTCAAAAAGCTCTATGTCTGCTCGTTTTCTTTGACGGCACAACGCCCTCATCCATTTTATAGAAAACTTTTCTTTTATTGGGTGATACTTCTTAATGATATTTTTCTTATTGAGAATTATTTTATAATGATGACGAGACTAATTAGCTGAAAACTGTGTGACATATGACGAGCTGATACGAAATCAACTACCTCTTAAGAAATGGTCTTACAGTGAACTTTATCAAACACTATTTTTTTTTCTGTGGGCAAACTCAAATGATTACGGCCAAGATATATATAGTATGTGTGGGAAATTTACGAATAGAATTTTAACTACAGCTGACTTTACTCGAAAGGAAAACCCGTCTCAGGAAAAAATAATTCTGAGAATAGAGCCAAAGCAATCTAATTTATCTATGCTGGGAAAAGCAATCTAGTTGATTGTGTGTGCATGTCTAATAGAGATGTCATAAACTCCGCATGGTTCATATTAAACCCCAATCTTAAAAATATGATTCAATAAACAAAATGTGGTAAACTCACGCGAATTCTTTCTATATAATTCATTTATTTTAGACATACTGCTATAACTTATCATGATATATGGCAGTATGTCTAAAATAAATGAATTATATAGAAAGAATTCGCGTGAGTTTACCACATTTTGTTTATCGAATTATATTTTTAAGATTGGGGTTTAATATGGACCATGCGGAGTTTATGACATCTCTATTAGACATGCACGCACAATCAACTAGATTGCTTTTTGCTCTATCCTCAGAATTATTTTTTCCCTAGACGGGTTTTCCTTTCGAGTAAAAGTCAGCTGTTGTTAAAATTCTATTCGTAAATTTCCCACACATACTATATATATCTTTGGCCGTAATCATTTGAGTTTGATCACGGAAAAAAAAATAGTGTTGATAAAGTTCACTGTAAGACCATTATATTATATATATATATATATATATATATATATATATATATATATATATATTATATATATAATATATATATATATATATATATATATATATTATATATATATATATATATATTATATATATATACACGTATATATATACATAAATATATATATATATATATATATAATATATATTATATATATATATATATATGTATATATATAACAATTTAAATTATTTTTATTTTAAAATGGAATTAAACGAGACCGTTGGTTAAACAAAGGCTGAGAAAGAGAAATAGACATATTGAACAAACATATATACGTAAAATATGCACAGACATAAGTGACTATGACTGTGTAGAATTCTACTCAAGAAAACCAAAATTAGACGAAAAATTTTCAAGGTCAACGTCTAAATTATGATAATGATTACAGAGCATGGCCAAATTACTTCAGTCTACAAATTGAGGACTTTGTTGCCGGTACGGTAAACATAGACACGGTGGGGCGGTGCCCGTGTATCTGTGGGTTAGGGTGGGACGGGTAGACTTACCCATCCCCTAAAGTTTTGCTAGTGCAAACCATACAATTATGAATGGAATGGAATGGAATGCAATGGAATGGAATGGAATGGAATGGGATATGGAATTTAGGCTTGAAGCCAAACACTGGAATCCATAGGATTGTTCAGCGCTATAATGAATCTGTTTTGAGATATGTGTCAGTGAATTTATGAGCTGAATGAATAACATAATAAATTATTTCAAAAATACGATAAAATTTGATATTTTGTAAAAGCTGATATCCTCCATAAAAAATTATAACTTTGAATTTGGGAAAGGCATAAAATTATGAATATCACTAAATGAATAAATAAAAAAGTCCCAGTTGGTGCATTGCAGTCTATATTACGTGGTATGAACAAATCTAAAATTATCTTTGCGAACGAAAATACAATTTGTGTAAAAATAATAATTTTTTGCTCTCCAAAATTAAAATCCTTAGCCCATGACTTTTAATACATAACGTAAATATGATATTCCGCATTTTCATAAATAGTATCGGTAAATTATTACGAAAAATCGGCCTTATCAAACTAGCAACTATTCTTCCATGCTCAGCCTGCTAATTTCTCTAAGTAACCTTTTCAGCACCGCTGTATTTCTTTAAAAAAAAATAATTATTTATAACAGCGCAATTTGATTTTAACTCAATGTACTTGGTACTTTTTCTCGAATCTGCACATTAAGACTGAATAAACGCCAGCTTTGTCTTGACATACCTAGCTTCCCATAAATTTAACTTGACTCTTC
The DNA here is from genome assembly GCF_015104395.2 of Macrobrachium nipponense. NCBI lineage: Eukaryota > Metazoa > Arthropoda > Malacostraca > Decapoda > Palaemonidae > Macrobrachium > Macrobrachium nipponense. The sequence goes on along the minus strand of NC_087221.1, from coordinate 35,133,786 downwards.
GTATATTGACTTCAACTCTCTTTAAGCCTTTCTCTTTCTTTCTTCGACTTCAACTTTCTTTAAACCTTTCTCTTTCTTTCTTCGACGTCAACTTTCTTTCACCCTTTCTCTTTCTTTCTTCGACTTCAACTTTCTCTAAGCCTTTCTCTTTCTTTCTTCGACTTCAACTTTCTTTAACCTTTTCTCTTTCTTTCTTCGGCTTCAACTTCCATTGAGACTTTCTCTTACTTTCTTCAACTCTTCAATTCTCCAATCAACCTTGCATAAATGAGTGTCCTACCAGAAATATAACTGCGGTTTCTTAACCTGATAATGCATAATGACATACGCTTTATTGACTATGCTTACTAAGGGCGTCTTCCAATTAATGAAGGCACAGACATTGGAGTTAAGTGATTAGGTTACGAGTGGTTAATGAATAATTTAGTGGTCGTACGTAATTACGCGACTTGATGGAATGACTGATTATTACAAGGAAAAAAAAAAAGTGTCTCTCTAAAAAAAACAGTAGCTGTCTCTACCAAAAAAAAAAAAAAATGTAAACCACACTTAATATCTATCTCTACAAAAAAAATGGGAAAAAACGACAACAACAACACCACGTATCTGCCTCTACAAAAAAAAAAAAAAAATAAAAAAAATAAGGAGTATCCAATATCTGCACCTATAGAAAAAAAACACCTATCATCTGTCTCTCTAAAAAAAATATATGTCTAAAAAGACATCTTGTATCTCTGTCAAAAAAAAAAAGAAAAGAAAAACACACCCAGTAATGCCTCAAAGAAAAAGAAAGAAAAAAAAAAAAAAACACACACACTCCCAGTATCTGTCACATTTCCAATTTATATTAATGATTTCGATGTCGCCAAGATCCAGACAGACTGCCTAATTCTGAAGTCTACGGTAACTTTTCTCCTCATTTCACTTATTCACTACTCGGTGCCTCAAGTCTTCGAGTTCTGCCCTGGATGTCTGGCATTGAAAGCTGTAATGCACGGCACAGCTTCTTCATGAAAAGTTGCTTACGAAGACCAGATTCTAACGGATAAAGTGCAACTATCAGGAATGGAGTAAAATATGCAGTTTAGGCCAAAGGCCAAGCACTGGGACCTATGACGTCATTCAGCGCTGAAGGGAAAATTGAGACTAAAAAGGTTTGAAAGGTGTAACAGGAGGGGAAACCTCGCAGTTGCACTAAGAAA
>NC_087221.1:35117584-35127584 GCF_015104395.2 Macrobrachium nipponense | reverse complement strand
CGTTTGGTATGCAAAATAAATTATCCGAAGTGTAACAACGTCTTCACTCGCGTGATTGATACAACAACCTAAATAAGCCTAAGTGATGAGGTGGAGGAGGAGGAGGAGGAGGAGGAGGGGATGGGGAGGAGGAGGAGGGGAGGAGGAGGGGAGGAGGAGGGGGAGGAGGAGGGGGAGGAGGAGACGAGGGGAATATGAGGGTTATTGAATATTTTAAAGAACAAAATTAATTACTTCCGATTCAGCTTATAGAGAACGGTCACGCAACGTCCGGATTCCAGTTACCTACTCGACGAGAGAAACAAGATTACGCAGAGGTTATTTTGGGCTTCTTCTCACTGCAAAAAAAAAAAAAAAAAAAAAAAATCTTATCCGATCTATCGAAAGGTCTTGTTGCTTATCAAAACAGCCATGCAACAAGGCAGAGAATGAACAGGGCATTTAAAAAAATCTATAATGAGCTATAAATTGTAAAGGATCTGAATGAGAGGCGAGAGGAGGTGCTCCAAAAATAGCACGGGTGTTTATATCCTGACCAATGGGACCTTGTAATCTCTAGCAAATGAGGACCCTTCATTCAAAAAAACAAAAAAAAACGGGTGCGGTTAGCTCACTAAATTCCCAAAAATCTCTCGTAGGTTTTAAAAAAAAAATAAAATCCCTTCCATCAGAAAACAACCAAAAATCTTGACATTGATAGGGTTCATTCTCATAAATCTATCATTTGTTTATAAAATTAAATAATTTCCACCTGAAAATAATCAATTTCTTGACAGTAACTGGTACTTATGAAACCAGATTTAACTTTGCTCACTGGTCTATATCTGCCTGGTCTATGTTCGCACTTAAGATCACACACAGAAAACCAAGGATCACAGTGTCAATGAGATTTTAATAGAAGATCAAGCCTGAACAAGCTACCAATCCGTGAGATGGTTCCGGATGTGATGTCTGTCCATGTACAAGAGGGAATTTCTCTCCTCAGTCTTGAGGAACTGTGAACTCTTTTCGGAATGCTCTCTCGTTCCAACTCCATTCCCATTCATCAGTGATTCATATCCTCTGTACTCTTATAAATGTTTATTCTTGTAAAATCTCAAGGATTTGCCCTTAAATTACTCATCTTTTTAAATGGAATCTATGAGCTTGGACTTCGATCACTGCAAATCCATAGCTTCTAAAACTAACAAAATAATAAACCATGACATGACTGGAAGCTTTCAAAGTGCCACCTATCATTATAGCACTCCACCTTTATTCCACCCCCTCCCCCACCACCAACTCTGACCATAAAAACCAATGAATAATTGCTCTCAAATGGTTTTTATACGCGAGTTCGGTTCTACCGCACCTGGTTAGAAGATTACCGTCAATCGAGACAATTTATTCTTTGTGATTATTCTAAAAGTGAAAATAGAAACGCGACTGGAGATACTTGATTTGCTTCGGCAGTTGAAAAAATTTCCCTCTATTAATGGTATACCACCCATTTCATTTTGGCTTTCACCTAATTTTTCAAAATCAGTACCATTTTGACATCATTATTTAAAAAGTAATGCTAAAATAGCGACAAACTTTCTAGCAAGTACAATTTTAAAGTATTATTTACACAATAATGCAGAACTTATTTTTTTTTTCATGGTGACCTTTCCGTTTTAGAACGCAAAAATTTCCTTTTAAAAAAATGCCAGTAATTGAATTACTTCATAATTGTCTTTCTTAAACCTAATCTCATTAGACACTCATTACCGCTCGCTGACGGTGATATTGCCCCCAACGGGGTTAATTACCCATAATTGTTCATTAATTAAGATTCTCATGGCCAACTGAAAAGAGCAAGCGTCCATGATTACAGAGGGCCTGTTATAGCTTAATAAATAATGACTCTTCTTGTAAATGAATTTCCTTTGGGCCAATACTCTGCGAAAATGATCAATTATTACAGTTTTTGAGTACTTGCTTTTTACATTTACAGCTGATTTCTAATGTGCAACATTTTCCTTCATATTTATTTATCAACTTTTCCTAAAACTCTCTCTCTCTCTCTCTGTCCACATAATAATTATTATTTAGAAGATGAACCCTATTCATATGGAACAAGCCCACCACAAGGGCCAATGACTTGATGTTCAAACTTCCAAAGAATATAGGTCTTTATCTGGAGATTTAATAGAAAGAGGTAAAACAAAGAAAAGCCAAGACCGTAAAAAGCTGTTTTGCTTATTACAAAGAACACAGTCAAAAAAAAAAAAAAAAAGTCAGCGTGACTGTATACTTCGCATGTCACCGAGAAGTCGCACGCTATCCCACGGCCTGGCGAGCGTTTACCCCTTGGTCTAGTGGAGACTCGTTCGCAGGGAACGCTTCCCCACCCACACGGGTGTAAACAAAGCCACTCGAACGTCGTTACTCTCCGGGAGACTGAGGAGGAGAAATTATCGATTCTACAACCGCTATGCAGCCGCTGTTTAATGGGGCCTTTTGGGTGGTTTTATTGCCTGGGTCGGTTTACGATATCAACGTCCTTTTGCTGGCTGTTCACGAAGAGGTGGGACCTCGTGAATTTCTCCGGAGGAAGGGGGCGTGGTTTGCGTGTCTGTGGAGTTACTGTGTGCAGTTTAATCTCCCTTGGTGTTACGGCAAGTATGTGTGAATTAGTGATACAAGGACAACGTTGTTAGCGTAGAGCGGTTATGAACAGTATGCTTAAGTTGATTTTATAATTGTCATGAGTATTTGGTTAGGCTTTCTGTCATATTTTAGCATAACACTTCAAAGCAAATTTAGTTTTAATGAAATAGAAATAATGAAACCGACCCTGATTAGAATTTGCTATCCTTACAAGAAATGTCAACGAAGCAGAAAGAAGATATTTTACTTAAAAAAAAGAAAATAATTATAAATTTGCAATAAACACTTAAAACGCATCGGTCTAATCGCTTCTGACGAACCATGCTCAGCTATTGAGGCTTTTATTTGTATTTTTCTACTTTCTTCACTACCTTTATTACCGTTAACATGTATGTTGACTGAGAAGTTACAAGGAATTACAAGGATTAGGATATCTCAAAGACTTGTTAGTCCATCCGAGGAGACATAGTGTGCTCACTTATCTATAGGAGCAGGTTTTACTGTGCATTCACAGTGTCCTAATGATTCTGTCTAGCTTTCTTTTAAACTCTTCCACACTGTTGCTGTTTACAACTTCAGGTGTCAGTTTATTCCGTGTCACATATCTTATACGTAAAGAAGTTCCCACAGTGGGATGTGTTGCATCTCTTCAGTTCTAGCTTCCATCCATTATTTCATGTCCTTTATTCCTTAATCCTTCTGCCTGGTTTATACTGTACACTGCAAATTTGAAGCCAACTTCACTGGCTCCTGACCCTTTTTCTATATCCATTCAGGAAACAAAATTTCACTTATATATAAAACATACTTATTTTGGCAATTCTTCCATCACCACCCTTATCCTTTTTTGATTCCCCGTTTCATCAAGTTAGAACTGGAACATAAAACTTCGGCCAGAGGTCAAGCGCTGGGACCCATGAGGTCATTCAGCGCTGAGAGGGGAAATGGGAGTAACGAAGGTTTTAAAGAAGCAAAGAGAGGAATACCTCAAAGCAGTTGCACTATGTAACAATTATCAGAAGAAAGTGGAAAGTAAAATGGAAGAAAGATAATACGAACGGAGCTACAGTAAAAGGAATGAAAGGGGTTGCAGCTCAGGGCCGAAAGGACGCCGCGAAGAACTTCAAGTAATGCCTACTGTGCACAGCGCGAGGTGCACTGATGGCACTACCCCACTACGGTGCTATTTCCTCAAGTAACCGCCGCACTTTCGCCACTTTTACTCACTAAGATTGACAGTCATATCGCCGTCCCGTCAATAATGTCTGATCGTGTTCCATTTCTCTCTCTCTCTCTCTCTCTCTCTCTCTCTCTCTCTCTCTCTCTCAACCTGCAAATTTCTAACATTCGCTGTTAATTAATTCGCTGACGTCAGTTCTATGTTTGAAGCACAAGTTTTTTTTTACACTCAACGTATAGATTTTCTGAATAAATAATGACTACATCATTTCGTTTGTTTGTTTGTATGGTGATTTTACGTTGCATGGAACCAGTAGTTATTCAACGGGAACAACGGCTTTACGTGACTAATGAATCACGTCGAGAGTGAACTTCTATCACCAGAAATACACATCTCTCACTCCTCCATGGAAAGCTCGAGAATCGAACTCGCGCCCACCGAGGTGGCAATGACTACATCGCACAACATTCTTCACCTTGAAGAAAATGGTGTTCAGCTCAGCAATCGCACAATGAAGGTCAGGAGTAAATAATTACTGCCTCACTTCACTGAAGAGTTCAGTGAACAGGTTAAGGCGTGACCGAGGAAATTTAGAACAAAAAATGCCCGCCAGGTCTTGGGGTAACCTAAATCTTATCGCCTGAGGTCAAGAAACGAGACTAGATGGCAATTCCAGAAGGTGTCATTTTGCATCATATCTCTATAAACCTTTTTAACAGTGCGACAGGAATTATTTTTGGCAGACTCGCCGGTCCTGGTGGTATCATCACCTTTATATAAAAAAATAAATACTCGATGGTACAACAACAATGTAAAGAATTCCAAGTCGACATAACTCCATAGAAATTTTTAAAAATTAGGCAGGGTAACCCTATGGAAGCCAGTCGAATTTATCCCCCTGACAAATTACTTTTGTTTTTCGCAGATCATTTAGAATAATAATAATAATAATAATAATAATAATAATAATAATAATAATAATAATAATAATAATAATAATAATAATAATAATAATAATAATAATAAAACACCATCAGCTTCCTCAAAAATACAATGCGCAATTGGAATACAATACTTACAAGCTCTGGAATAAGACTAGCAGAGGTCAATATCAGGAGAGGGATCTTCCAGGGCGACTCACTGTCCCCACTACTCTTCGTAGTAGCCATGATTCCCAGGACAAAAATACTACAGAAGATGGATGCTGGGTACCAACTCAAGAAAAGAGGCAACAGAATCAACCATCTGATGTTCATGGACGACATCAAGCTGTATGGTAAGAGCATCAAGGAAATAGATACCCTAATCCAGACTGTAAGGATTGTATCTGGGGACATCAGGATGGAGTTTGGAATAGAAAAATGCGCCTATGTCAACATACAAAAAGGCAAAGTAATGAGAACTGAAGGGATAAAGCTACCAGATGGGAGCAACATCAAACACATAGATGAGACTGGATACAAATACCTGGGAATAATGGAAGGAGGGGATATAAAACACCAAGAGATGAAGGACACGATCAGGAAAGAATATATGCAGAGACTCAAGGCGATACTCAAGTCAAAACTCAACGCCGGAAATATGATAAAAGCCATAAACACATGGGCAGTGCCAGTAATCAGATACAGCGCAGGAATAGTGGAATGGACGAAGGCAGAACTCCGCAGCATAGATCAGAAAACCAGGAAACATATGACAATACACAAAGCACTACACCCAAGAGCAAATACGGACAGACTATACATAACACGAAAGGAAGGAGGGAGAGGACTACTAAATATAGAGGTCTGCGTCTACATCGAGAACAGAGCACTGGGGCAATATCTGAAAACCAGTGAAGACGAGTGGCTAAAGAGTGCATGGGAAGAAGGACTAATAAAAGTAGACGAACACCCAGAAATATACAAAGACAGGAGAATGACAAACAGAACAGAGGACTGGCACAACAAACCAATGCACGGACAATACATGAGACAGACTAAAGAACTAGCCAGCGAAGACACAAGGCAATGGCTACAGAGGGGAGAGCTAAAGAAGGAAACTGAAGGAATGATGATAGCAGCACAAGATCAGGCCTTAAGAACCAGATATGTTCAAAGAACGATAGACGGAAATAACATCTCTCCCATATGTAGGAAGTGCAATACGAAAAATGAAACCATAAACCACATAGCAAGCGAATGCCCGGCACTTGCACAGAACCAGTACAAAAAGAGGCATGATTCAGTGGCAAAAGCCCTCCACTGGAGCCTGTGCAAGAAACATCAGCTACCTTGCAGTAATAAGTGGTACGAGCACCAACCTGAGGGAGTGATAGAAAACGATCAGGCAAAGATCCTCTGGGACTATGGTATCAGAACAGAAGAAAGTATCACTCATTGATGTCGCAATACCATGGGACACCAGAGTTGAAGAGAAAGAGAGGGAAAAAATGGATAAGTATCAAGATCTGAAAATAGAAATAAGAAGGATATGGGATATGCCAGTGGAAATCGTACCCATAATCATAGGAGCACTAGGCACGATCCCAATATCCCTGAAAAGGAATCTAGAAAAACTAGAGGCTGAAGAAGAAGAAGAAGAAGACGAAGAAGAAGAAGAAGAAGAAGAAGAAGAAGAATATCGTTGAAAAGATTGGCATTCTGCAAGCCTTTGAGATCATATAGCGTCTTCTCAACTTGGCATATATATAATGAATTTCGAGCAGCTGCTTTATAATTTACCTTCTGAAACGAAGAATCTTATATGCCAAGTTGAAAAGGCGCAAAATAATAATAATAATAATAATAATAATAATAAAATAATAATAATAATAATAATAATAATAATAATAATAGTGTTCTAAGGGGTCCACAATAATAAGAATGTTAAAAGTTCGTGTGTAATTTATAAACACTTAATAAAAACTTTCGAACCCTTCCCTGGGTTCATCTTATTTTTTTTTTTTACTGAAGATGAACCCAGGGAAGGGTTCGAAAGCTTTTATTAATTGTTTATAAATCATACAAGAACTTTTAACATTCTTATTATTGTGGACCCCTTAGAACATGATATAAATTCTCGTGATAGAGATTTTTTCCCCCAAATAATGATAATTGCGAAGATACGGGCAAAACCAACAACAGCAGTCGCAACAATTTGATCTCACTGCCGTAACGCATCAGTGTTGTTTTGATCACCTAGAGAAGCCTACACTGCAGATAATAATTTCCTTTTATTTATTCCCTCTTATTTATGAGATCGATGCAGACAGCTAGCAACGGGAATACAAGGTATATATAAAGACGTCCAAGGTACAAACATACTTGAGCACGACACACGGTTCCAATCGCTAACATAAGTTACTGTCAAATCGTAATTGGACGGGTTTTTATTGAGTGGAGGTCTATATATCAACCACTACAAGAGTAATGGGCGAGCGGTTGATATACGCCCCGTACGATTAGTTGTGTCATATAATAAAAGATGGTATTTGTTCCCGGTGGACCAAGGAAATAATTTTTGCGGTCAAGTATCTACTAGGAGAGAGAGAGAGAGAGAGAGAGAGAGAGAGAGAGAGAGAGAGAGAGAGAGAGAGATTGTTCACATGAATATCCTCTTGCTTCTATATACAAGCATTCATGCTTTATTCTGTAATGGTACTGAGGACAAGTTGCAGAAAGTTGTAAAATAATCTGCAGTTGTCAGTTGCTTTGTTCTGTTTGGTAGGAGCCCACTGTACAATAACCAATAACAATAAAGATTGCACTATTATTATTATTATTATTATTTTCTTTTCTTTTTTGTCTATCACAGTTCTCCAATTCGACTGTGTGGTATATTTATAGTGTGGGGTTCCGGGTTGCATCCTGCCTCCTTAGGAGTCCATCACTTTTCTTAGTATGTGCGCCGTTTCTAGGATCACATGAGTCCTGGAGGTACTTCAGCCTCTAGTTTTTCCAGATTCCTTTTAGTATTATTATTATTATTATTATTATCATTATCTATTAGTGGTAGTAAAAGGAGGAGGAGGAGGAGGAGGAGGAGGAGGAGGAGGACAAATGCTTTAATTTTCCGAAAAATGGTATATAATTTCTACAGCACACGATATCCCCACAACTGTAGCAATCGGCGTATAGGTCTATATTCCTTAACAAAAGCTAAAAGCTAGTTATTATCACAGTTAGTTACATTCTTATGAATAGATATGAACCATCAATTCATTTATCGACCCACCCTCGAAACTGACGTCAAGGTAAGCTACCGGAATAAGACTATGTACTTGAAAAATTCTAAAAAAAAAAAAATAAATAAATAAACAGAGGTCATCGCGTGACATGAAAGGCAAGAACGTTATAACTCCTGAAGGGAATGAAACGCCGTAGTCTAAACAGCCCGACGGCGGCCTCCCCCCCAACAAACCACTCCCCCCCCACCCCCCTGGCAAGTAGATCAAACACAAACTCAACATATTAAACTTGGAAATTACCGACGGTAATTTCAGCCGTCGGAATGCGTTGGGGTGAAAGCAGGACAAAAAGTCTTGCATGCAACGCAGTGACTGACGGCGCTTGCTTCCAGTCAAGGCGAATCTCGGCGAAACAGAGAAATTCTGAGTACAAACAAACAAGTAAAAAATACGCCGAAGAAGTTTCTTCGGCGTAATCAAGTTTTCTGCACATCGTATAATGAAGGCCACTGAAAATAGATCTATTTTTCAGTGGTCTCGGAATAATGTCGTATGTGCCGCGGCTCATTGTCTAATAGATTCAGTTTTCTGACGCCTCTCTCTCTCTCTCTCTCTCTCTGACGAAATGGTTAACTACCTCCAGTGTTGCTGAAGTATTAATAAAAAGAAAATATGATTACAAAAGGGCGTCCTCCCTAAGTTGCAAAGACTGTTGAAAGGAGTATCGAACGCATTGATCGAGAGAGAGAGAGAGAGAGAGAGAGAGAGAGAGAGAGAGAGAGAGAGAGAGAGAACTTCGTATTTCTTTAGTGATATTATGTAACCAGAGAGAAAGAGAGAGAGAGAGAGAGAGAGAGAGAGAGAGAGAGAACTTCGTATTTCTTTGGTGATATTATGTAACCAGAGAGAGAGAGAGAGAGAGAGAGAGAGAGAGAGAGAGAGAGCAAACTTACGTATTTCTTTGGAGATTTTATGTAACCAGATGGTAGCAAATTTGTCACTGTCTGTACTAGGCTGTATACGTATGTATTTAGGGATTCTAAATGCCGTATTCCATGGCAACGTGTAATGATTATTATCGGTGTTATTCTAGTTGCTACGACGTGTGTTAATCAACTTATTTGTCCAAGATAGAGAAGAAGTACGTTGGTGTTTAAGCTGGAGCATATTAAGAGTGACACACACATATATGTCAACATATAGTACATATACCTGTATGTATATACATATATTTGTTGTGTTTGTTTTGTTAGTATGGTGTTTTTACGTTGCATGGAACCAGCGGTTATTCAGCAACGGGACTAACGGATTTACGTAACCTCCGAACCACGTCGAGAGTGAACTTCAGTCACCAGGAATACACATCTCTGACCCCTCAATGGAATGCCCGAGAATTGAACTCGCGGCCACCGAGGTGGCAGGCCAAAACCAAACCGACCACGCCACTGAGGCTCTGTATGTATATATATATATATATATATATATATATATATATATATATATATATATAGATGGAACTCTGTTGTTACAGAACATTTTTACCAGTCATATATATATATATATATATATATATATATATATATATATATATATATATATAGCAGGTGAAGAGGCAAAACAGCTCAATACATTGGGTTGCTTTATTGTTGCCAACGTTTCAAGACTATGGTCTCATTTTCAAGGCTATAAAAAACAAAAATACATAAATTACAAACTTGTCCAGCAAGATTAATATAAATTGTTACATACAAATAAGCACGAGAAAAAAAATATATATAAAATTTTTACTTAGTGTTTAATACATTGTGTTTTTTTAGTTATTTTACTTTTTATTTTGATTTTATATATTTTTTCTCTCGTGCTTATTTGTATGTAACAATTTATATTAATCTTGCTGGACAAGTTTGTAATTATGTATTTCTTTTTTTTTATAGCCTTGAAAATGAGACCATAATCTTCAAACGTTGGCAACAATAAAGCAACCCAATGTATTGAGCTGTTTTGCCTCTTCACTGCTATAT
>NC_087221.1:35105084-35115084 GCF_015104395.2 Macrobrachium nipponense | reverse complement strand
GCGTCACGTGACTAAGTCAGGAATTTATTACGCGCTTCAAGGTAATCTCAAATGATTATAGGTCGTGCTACCTCGTGATGTTGGTCAATAAGATCTCTAGGCGTCGCTAGGTCTCAGAGGAGTGTATAAGCATGGGACGACCCTCATCCGAAAAAAATCTAGGCTAAGGAACTTCAAGAGACACTCCGAGATGTCTTAGGAGTCCGGTGGGAGTGGTAGTGGTCACAGTGAGGCAAGAGGAAGGATGTAAGTGCTTCATTGTTTAATAATTTGGTCCTATCTGAGTAATCAGACTTTTGGTTGGTGATTCTCTGAAAGGATTGAATTCAACTGAATTTAGAATTTAGGCCAAAGGCCAAGCGCTGGGACCTATGGCGTAACAGGAGGAAAACCTCGCAGTTGCACTATGAATTAAGTGTCAGGAGAGGGTGGAAAGTAAGAAGGAAGAAAGAGAATATGAATGGAGGTAGAGTAAAACGAACGAAAGGGGTTGCAGCTAGGGGCCGAAGACACTCTGCAAAGAACCTTGAGTAATGCCTACTGACGGCGCTATAGCCTCCTATGGGGTTCTCTTGACGGAGATTTAGCCGACTAACAAAACGCCAAGCAAGATGAATAGCAGAACAGGTGCATTGTATTCACTCACCCTCCAGATCTTTTCTATCGACATTCTCTTAAACTACACGTAACTCATTCTTGACAACAAATTCCCGAGTTCGATACATATCCAGTCTATCTTCAACAGTTGCAACAACAACTAGGTGCAATGAAAAAGTCTTTCAAGATGTTTCGAAGACTTATCGTGAGGATATGTTTATTTTTGGGTCATCGTCCATTCCTCTATATGTTGAGTATTGTTCCACTGTCCGGTCATTAGCAGCTGATCGGCTTAGCTTAGCTTGTAATTATAATATATATATATATATATATATATATATATATATATATATATATATATACACATACACGTATACATAAATGTAAATATATATATATATATATATATATATATATATATATTATATATATATATATATATATATATATTAAAAACTTATGACTACACATACACACACACACACACATACACACACACACACACACACACACACATATATATTATATATATATATATATATATATATTACATACATATTAATCATTTATCTCATTTATATTCAGGTCAAACCATATATAAAATTAGTAAAATTTATTCCATATTTTAAGCCTGCTGCGCATCATTAAACAAAACATTTCGAAACAACGTAGATTTTAACGAACTGAACGTCAAGATCTACGAACGAAACACATTCACAAAAAAAAAAAAATAAAATAAAAAAAAAACTGCCACAACATAAAAACATACACAAAAAATGTCCCATCAGTCACCAGGAACACAAGCCATCATTATCTTCTCGGGTTTATACCTATTCACACGAATTTCAGTTTTTTTTTTTTTTTTTCAGCAAAAACAGAAAAAAACAAAAAAAAGCTATCGAACATTATTGACTTCAAGTTGGTACAACTTCCCCTAGAGTCAAGACAACCACCTGACCAGCCGGGTATTCGATGTTGACAACTGTTTTCACAGGTTACCAGGGCCCGTATTTATCAAAGCTCGCAAATCCTTAAGAGTACTCTCAACTCATTAAAACACTCTTAAAGTTATGAAAATTCTTAAGAGAATTTACGAAGCCTCTTACGCGCTATGAGTACTCATATCTCAGGCCGAGATTTAAGAGTGGTGGAGGGGTCTCCTAAGTACTTAGGAGTTTCTCATAGCGGTAGTCACAGACTGTAAACATGGCAGACGAACAAGAACACCGCGTTCGCCGCCATAGGAATTTTCATCCAAGACTGGATATATTCGATGTGTATGGACGACAGAGAGTTTAAAAAAAGATATAGAGTTGATCAAAGCGGCCTCATGTATGTGACTGACTTGATCAGAGAGGCGATTGCCAACCGCACAGAGAGGTTTTCTGCGGTATCTAACATATGTCTCTCACTCGCTCTCAAAATTAATGGATTAATTAATTTGATTACATATATTGGCGCAGGATTAGACACGATGGGTCAAGAATGGAATGAAAATGAAAATCCTTAGAGCTTTTTTTGGTTAGTAGCGAGAGAGGAGCACTAGGCCTATAGTACTAGTGCTTCACCTCTTTCATGTCTCATTTATTTGTGTGTGTGTATTGTATATATATATATATATATATATATATATATATATATATATATATCTCTATCTCTATCTATCTCTATCTCTATATATCTATCTCTTTCTCTATATCTATCTATCTATCTCTATCTATCTATCTATCTATATCTATCTCTCTCTATCTATCTATCTCTATCTATCTATCTCTATCTCTATCTATCTATCTACCTATCTATCTCTATCTATCTATGTCTATCTCTCTATCTCTATCTATCTATCTCTATCTATCTCTCTCTCTCTATCTCCTATCTAATCCTATCTCTCACTATCTAATCTATCTAGATCTACTCTCTATCTATTATCTCTATCTCTCTATCTATCTATCTATCTATCTATCCCCCTCTCTCTAATCTATCTTATCTATCTATCTCTATCTTCTATCTATCTATCCTCTTATATCTATCTATCTATCCCTCTATCTCTATATCTATCTATCTCTATCTCTATATCTATCTATCTATATCTATCTATCTATCTATCTCTATCTATCTATCTATCTATCTCTATCTATCTCTATCTATCTATCTATCTCTATCTCTCTCTATCTATCTATCCTCTATCTATCTATCTATCCTCTATCTATCTATCTACCTATCTCTATCTCTAATCTATCTATCTATCTATCTCTATCTCTATCTATCTATCTCTATCTATCTCTATATCTATCTATCTATCTATCTATCTATCTATCTATCTCTATCTATCTATCTATCTCTATCTCTATCTATCTATCTCTATCTATCTATTATCTCTATCTATCTCTATCTATCTATCTATCTCTATCTCTATCTATCTGTCTATCTCTATCTATCTATCATCTCTCTATCTATCTATCATCTCTATCCTCTATCTCCTCTCATCTATCTCTATCTGATCTATATCTATCTATCTATCTATCTCTATTCTCTCTATCTATCTATCTCTATCGTATCTCTATCTATCTCTATCTATCTATCTCTCTCTATCTATATATCTATCTCTATCTCTATATTATCTATCTCTATGCTATCTATCTCTATCTATCTCTATGCTATCTATCTATCTATCTATCTCTATCTATCTATCTATCTATCTATCTCTATCTATCTATCTCTATCTCCCTCTCTCTATCTATCTATCTATCTATCTATCTATCTCTCTCTATCTATCTATCTCTATCTCTCTCTATCTCTATCTATCTTCTAGCCTATCTATCTATCTCTATCTATCTATCTATCTATCTCTACTTTTGAATTCATCAATAATATACAGATCACAAGGTTAATATCATAATTAATGATTATATTGAATTTTTAAAATACTTTTTTTAATTAAAATAATGGCGAAAATCGTTATATTCATGGATTTTAGCACTATATTTTCCGCTATTGTTAGCGAGATCTTCGCTTAAAAGTTTCTCCTAAACATACCGTTTTTCATAGCTAAGAGATTCTCTCAGAGCGTTGATAAAACACTCTTAGAAGTTCCTCTTAACTATGAGTGATTGAGTGACTTAAGAGAGAATATTTAGGAGATGTCATAGGAGCTATGATAAATACCGGCCCTGGGCAGGTCACCAAGTTGTGGCGCAGAGAGAGAGAGAGAGAGAGAGAGAGAGAGAGAGAGAGAGAGAGAGAGACTTATAAAAAATATAAAACGCAAACCATACGATAAATGCATGTTTGTTGGCTAATTACGAACAATTAGCAATCAAAATAAAACAAAAACTAAAAGAAGGAGAGAGAGAGAGAGAGAGAGAGAGAGAGAGACGAGAGAGAGAGAGAGAGAGAGAGAGAGAGAGAGAACTTTACATAGGCATAAAAATACCAACGTGTTTGTTAACATACCAAAGAAAAAAAAAAAACTCTCACTGGTAAAAATAACATTAAGTAAAATTCTACCAAACGTAAATAATAACCAATGACTTGTGACATTTTAACCCGAGCACATACAACCCACGAATTAAATTTCGTTTCACTCAATAACGCTTAGCTACTAATAGCTCGGCAAAGCTCCGAGAACAGTGATAAGTGATCCTATTACCGACTGTTTGCTGATGTTATGTTGCTATGGAATCGAATTAAACCTGGCTCTGTGACACGTCTTATTTGTCAAGTTCAAGGAATAGGGCAGGGAATGCTTGGAGTCCTATGATGATGTGCTGTTAAATTTTTCATTCGCGCTATTTTCAAAAGATGTATTTTTATGAATGGGGGATAATTCTGGGTGTGACTTTACACACTGTGCATATACAGGGTGTCCATAAAGTCCCAGTACCATTACAAGTATTTATTGCTTGTAATAAATACTTTATGGACACCCTATATATTTTATATCTAAAAAATACATATATATATATATATATATATATATATATATATATATATATATATATATATATATATATATATATATATTATATATATACATATATATATATATATATACCCATACTATATATATATATATATATATATATATATATATATATATATACATACATATACTAACTATACAGCCTACCAAAAAATAGACCATTCTTCGCCACTGGAAGCCTTACATCAAAACAATTTAACAAAAACTAATATATATATATATATATATATATATATATATATATATATATATATATATATATATATGAATAATTATCACATCGAACCGTGATCCATTTATATATCAATTCAAGCTACAAATGTCCTTTAATATCTAAATTCACTTTACCTCCCAAATGAAATGAAAATATATCATTTGGGAGGTAAAGTGAATTTAGATATTAAAGGACATTTCTAGCTTGAATTGATATATAAATGGATCACGGTTTCGATGTGATAATTATTCATAACAAAAGGCTACGTGCTGTCAAACGCTCGAATTGGCCAACATGGTAGACGGGGTTCCATATCGATTCTAATTACGAAAGCATCCAGATCGAGGGTGATTTGTAAGGTCAGAATCGATATGAACTTATAGCGTCTCTGTTGGCTGATTGGATAGCGTCACTGGCTGTCCTGATTTCGTCCCCGTCCACTTGGACGGTGGTTCGATCCCATGGGGGGGGGACGAAATTATTATCAATTAAAAAATTCCCCTTCGGTACATATATGAAAATATATCATTTGGGAGGTAAAGTGAATTTAGATATTAAAGGACATTTGTAGCTTGAATTGATATATATATATATATATATATATAATATATATATATATATATATATATACATATATTGAGATTATCTTAAAAAATATTTTTAATCCTAACGATATCTATAAATTTTTATTAATCCTAATGATATCTATACTATCTATATATATATATATATATATATATATATATATATATATATATATATATATATATATATATATATATTGCATATATAACTTCCAGAAAAAAAAGACGAAAAACGACTCGAACTTTTTCAACCAAAGAACATTACCTTGAAAAAACGAGCTGGCGGCACCTTATATCACAAAAAAAAAAAAAAAAAAAAAAAAAAAAAAATATATATATATATTATATATATATATATATATATATATATATATATATATATATATATATATAATATTTAAAACGTTTCAACCAGAGGCACAATTACCTGGATACGAGGTGAGGCGCCGGTCCTCCCAAAAAGAGCTGTCGGAACTTGTTCTCCCAAAAGGCTCTGTCCATCCCAAGTCCGCTGCTACTGGCGTACATCACGGAGACTTCGAGAGCTGAGCCTTATGACAAGAGAATCAGAGCATCCTTTTCTATCCAGACTACCCCCTGGTGTGCGTGCGTGCGCGCGTTCTCGCTATCCGTTTGAATCAGTCTCTTACGATTGTTCGAGCCTTTGCTTCTTCTTTTTTTTTTTTTACTCTTGTCAGGTCTTCCTCTTTTATTTCTATTTTTCCAAGTGATTTCCTTTTGCTTCGTACTTCTCTTTCTGTATTTAAATCCTTTTTCGTTTTTATTTTTATTTCAACTTTTTCTTTTTTTTTCTTTTTGCACAGTGATGGTAAGTCACTGTTCTCTTAAGTGGTTCTACGCTTCAACCACTGGCTACATCATATCATTGCCTTACAGTTTAAAAAGACGTTAAATGTAGTTAAATGACGTTAAATCTCTTTCTTTCACATACTTTCCGCCAAGAGTATTCCTATTACATACCAAGTCACCTTGTCCACTCCTCTAAAAATGATTAAAATGTCCTACGTACGTGAACCGACATGTTCCGATTACCTTTGCGTCACGTAAGACAGCTCATCATCGAATCCTTCTGAGAAATAAGCCGAGATATTAACTTTAAAAACACAAGCTCCTCTCAGGCCCATTTTTGTGTCCACCTTGAAGCTCAGGTAATGGTTCGGTTTGATGTCCAAATTAGATTAAAGTGCCACTTGATTCTCGTCTTAACTTGGACGGTGAACCTGTTAGGAAAGAGAAATAATTCTTGAATCATAACTAGATTTACATAAACTATTATTATAAATGTGATGTTAATAAATGTATTTATGGAAAGAGAATATGAACGGAGGTACTGTAAAAGGAATGAGGTGCACTGACAGCGCTACACCCCTACTGGGAATGTAGCGTTAATGAAAATACTCAAATTTCCTTTTAGGATTGGCTGGTTTTGTCTTTGATTGTGTGTCTATGATTGTGTTCAGAAACAGATAAATTCTCAAAGGCAGATTTGTGCCAAAAATTAAATCATTTTAACGTAATGCAACTTACCCCTGTTGGTGGCGTCATAATTGTAAAATTTTAAAAATAAACAATTATATAAATAAAATACATAAACAAATCTTATATATACATATACATTATGATTTTGAAGATGAATAAATAGATAAATCATGACAATTACAGAAATCACACGAAAAACATCAAATTGAGTTCGAGAAAGGAGACAGATTGTAGCGTAGTTACAAACCGAACTGGAATACTTGAGCATATCTGTTCCTGTTTTCGTCTTATTTTGGAAACACGAGCGTACCCACACCGCCAAGGACGACGCACGAAGGACGTAATGACCGGACACGCAAGGGAACAAAGTTCCGACGTGCAAATTTGGTCTTTTATTGCGACAGCCACGGTAGAAAGAAAATGCATTGTACCGCCACCTTGTGAGATGCCGCCCAGCGCAAATTGGCCAGTTCGCTCTCATTACCTTAGTATGAAGGTCAAGATTTTTATTGAATTGAATTGAATATAGAATTTAGGCCAAAGGCCAAGCACTGGAACCTATGAGGTCATTCAGTGCTGAAACGGAAATTGGCAGTAATAGATTTGAAAGGTGTAACAGGAGGAAAACCTCAAAGCAGTTGCACTAGGAAACAATTGTCAGGAGAGGGTGGAAAGTAAGATGGAAGGAAGAGAATATGAGAGTAGGTACAGTAAAAGGAACGAAAGGGGTTGCAGCTAGGGGCCGAAGAGATGCTGCAAAGAACCTTAAGAAACGCCTATAGTAAACCGCATGAGGTGCCCTGAAAGCACTATCCCCCTACGGGAGGTCAAGTTCTTAAACCTTCTGGTACCAAGCTCCTCGTACTTATGGAACAGGATAGACAGTAGAGTTTAGGCCAAATGCCAAGCGCTGGTACCTACGAGGTCATTCATCGCTGAAAGGAAAATCTTTGTTTGTTTGTATGGTGTTTTTACGTTGCATGGAACCAGCAACGGGACCAACGGCTTGACGTGACTCCCGAACCACGTCGAGAGTGAACTCGCCAGAAATACACATATCTGACCCCTCAATGGAATGCCCGAGAATTGAACTCGCGGCTACAAAGGTGGCAGGTCAAGACCTAACTGATCACGCCACCGAGGCGCTTGAAATTGACAGTGAGAAGGTTTTGAAAAGTAACTTATTATTAGGGAGGGTGGAAATTCAGATGAAAGAAGGAAATATGAGCGGAAGTACAGTAACTTGTACCTTTGTCTCGAGACTTAAGAAAGGTATTGTTTGTTTGTATGGTGTTTTTACGTTGCATGGAACCAGTGGTTATTCAGCAACGGGACCAACGGCTTTACGTGACTTTCGAACCACGTCGAGAGTGAACTTCTATCACCAGAAATACACATCTCTCACTCCTCAATGAAATGGCCGAGAATCGAACCCGCGACCACCGAGCTGAGAAGCAAACACCAAACCAACCACGCCACTGAGGCGCTTTTAAGAAAGGTATTACTTGAAAGTTCTTACGCTTGAGCCTTTTTGACGTTGTCCTTTCAATAACCAGTCGAGGTCTCTTTTCGTTAAATCAAATAATGTACTTACTGCTACTGGAAAGTTTTAAGAACCTGGAAAATAATATTTAGGCCAAGCGCTGTGATCTATGAGGTTATTCATCGCTGAAAATGTTGAAATAATTGTTAGAAGATGGTGGGAAGTAAGAGAATATGAACGAGGTACAGCAATAGGAATGAATGGGGTTGCAGCTAGGTGTCAAAGGGACGCCGCAAAGAACCTTAATAATGCCTACGGTGAACCGCGTGAGGTGCGCTGACGGCGGGTTTATGAATTTTTCATAATATACCTTATGAGCTTATGAGAAGTTCTGCGTCAGTGATATACCATACACCAACATTTCTATTATTATTTTTTTTGTTATTATGAATTAACACATTCACTTTACCGAGGCATCGTATCCATCACCCTAATGTTCAACGGACATCTAACATACCTTAAAGCAAGGTTTTTACCTTAGCGTGTTTTGGCAAAACCCAGTTCAGCACGTCAGGCTCTAGCCTCGATGACCTTAGGACATTTCACGCGACCTAGTTTAACTTGCTTAGACCATCCTTGACATACAGTCCTGGTCGTTAAAATTCCAACGGGAAGAGCGTTGCAATCAATGATGAAAGGAATGTTTGCCTTTTTCAGCCTACATTTGCATACGCCACTTTTCCAACACATCGCGGAAGACATTGGCAAACTCATTTTTACAATTCAAAGACGGTGGAAGGGAGAGTAGTGCACCTCACATGGTGCCCCGTAGGCAATACCTAGGTTGATATAAGGACCGTGGGCATCACTTGAGATTCTTTCCAGCGTCCCTTCAGCCCCTAGGTGTAACCCCTTTCGTTCCTTTTACTATGCCTCCGTCCATATTCTTCCAGCGTAACATTTTTTCGACCTCTCCTACAATTGTTTCAATGTCTGAATGATCTGTTGCAATCTCGAGTAATTCTTACGTCATCCTTCTATAGGAACCTCCTTCTCGGCTGCAAAATGAACGAGATGGGTAGACGCTAAAAAATTAGCGTAGTTCATCTATTTTCAAGGGGTTGGATAGCAACAACCTTTGCTCGAACAGAGCAACCTCTCTTTAGTCTTATGCTACTACCTTCTCTCTGTCTGCCTTACGTATGTTTCAACTAGGAATTATACATTACTTAAACATGTTATCTTTAAATATGGGAATCTGAACATGAAAATATACATTTTACATGATATACCGCTCATATAGCCCGGACTTGAAGTAGAGAGAAAACCTTTTTCCATTACCCACTTCCAAAAGAACAGTTTTTCTCACCTATTCATTCACTCCTCTGAAAGAAAGTCTTCTCCTGTGCACTATCTGATGGCCAAGCTTTTTTTCAATATACTCGTAATGGTATAAGATTGGTCTTTCTGCGCCTATTTACTTCCTGATCAAAGCTTGTCTCTCTGACCGTGTCCACCGTCAAGAGATAAGCAGCTTTTCTGCACCCATTCAGAGACCCAGAGTCCTCCCTACCGAGCGAGACTTTGGCGCCAGTACGCGTCCTACCTTTTCCAATCGATCACTAATTAATAGCCTGGCC
>NC_087221.1:35082584-35100084 GCF_015104395.2 Macrobrachium nipponense | reverse complement strand
GACCAAATTTTAAAACACTTTTTCTCATTGTTTAAGATCCGTCTTCAATTACGCATGAATGTTACGTTAATTGAGTGTCAAACATTACTTATAAATAAGGTTTCACAGTAGGTTTTAAAGAAGGATGATCGATATTCTACCCTGAACTGACGTTACCAAACCAACATTAACGAATAATATAGAGCCTGTTTCTACATTCAAGTATAAATTATTAAAGGACCTCTACAGAATCTTTATGGTGTAAAGTTAATGGAAATCTAGAAAGCAACAAACGCTATGATTTTGAAGCTCCGCCCCCTTTCTAGAGTTGCCAAGTGTGGCATTATTGAACACTATATGTCCGAAGAATTAAAAAAACTGTATCTTAACATTCCTTGCCGAGTGTACTAACTATCTAAGAAAGATCCAATGCTTCTATATATGGAAGGGGCGTAGGGATGGATGGAGGGTGGGAGGTAGGGAATTGGTGGTGGGGGTGGGGTGGGTTTCCCGAGAGGGTTAGTTGCCTAAATAGTCTTGTCCTAATGTGATTCGATTTTGGAAATGGAATACTATAAAGTTTAGGCCAGAGGCCAAGCGCTGGGACCTATGAGGTCATTCGGCGCTGAAAACAACATTGAAAAAATCGTTCGGAGAGGGATTAAAGTAAGACAGAAGGAAGAGAAGCAAATGTTTAGGCTTACACGTTTACAAATAATCATGGAAGTCTTGCCTTTGAAGCAACTGTTTAGGGTTACATGTATATGAATAATCATGGAAGTCTTGACTTTAGTTGCAACTGTTTAGGCCTATGTACACATAAATGAATAAGCATGGAAGTCTTGCTTTCGAAGCAACTGCTTATAGGCTTATATGTATATAAATAATCATGGAAGTCTTGACTTAAGATGCAACTGTTTAGGCCTATATGGATACGAATAAGCATGAAAGTCTTGCCTTGGAAGCAACTGTTTAGGCCTACAGAGCACAGATATATGAATAACCATGGAAGTCTTGCTTTCGAAGCAACTGTTTAGGCTTATATGTATATAAATAATCATGGAAGTCTTGCCTTTGAAGCAACTGTTTAGGCCTATATAGATACGAATAATCATGAAAGTCTTGCCTTGGAAGCAACTGTTTAGGCCTACAGAGCACAGATATATGAATAACCATGGAAGTTTTGCCAACGCAGCAACTGTTTAGGCCTATATGGATACAAATAACCACTGAAGTTCTGCCTTCGAAACAAATCATGGAAGTCTTGGACTTAAGATACTGATTTTATTAGGTATATGAATATTAAAGGATACTTTCCATTTGATGCAACTGTACAGAAATACATATAGAAATTTCGTCAACAAGCACTTGCTTACTTGTAGTATATAAACCCCTTCAAAGCAGCAGTTTACACTGTAGAAAAATCCATATTAGTTTAGACTTCAAATCAACACTACATGAACACGAATACTCGTTTTTTCTTTTCTTTTGCACGAACAACTGTCATTGAACACACTGACCTGTGAAGAATGTAAATTACATTTTTTTTATTTCTCTCTCTCTCTCTCTCTCTCTCTCTCTCTCTCCAAAGAAAGCACGGATGGGCTAAATTCACAGTATATTCAATATTTGCCTCATTTAAGAGATATATAGTTGCTTGGACAGCCCTTGGCCTTGGTTTCATTACTAAATGGACAAACAAGAGGGATGACGTTTATATAGAAAAACGATATACGAACTTTAGAAATATCTTACTAAACTGCAATTAATTATGCACGCTGTTTGACCTTTGTCTCAAGCAAAATGTCCATGATACTTAAAATACTAATCGTTAATAAAAGCAGATGTTTAATCGGAGCGAGACTTTTCACCCTAATGGAACCATTATCCGATTGATTAGATTTAAAATAATAAAACCGGTAAAACTAATCACGAAACATTTAATATTGCCAAAACTAAACAAGGGCGAATCACTGGTTGAACGGAGCCGAATGTCTTGCAAAAAATTTATCCGCTAAATTACATGCTTAAGTAAAGTGAGTAGTACACAAAATTCCGTTGATGTGTGCAGTAAATATTGTTCAAATAATTCACAATAACCTGGAAATAAACCTGGTTCGAATAACTCACAGTCATACCTGCCAGTAGAGAGCGATCCGTACATCCACCTCCTTCCACGGCCCAAAAGCCCCGACTGAAGAAGAGAACTAGAAGTGAAGTTGACAAGACCGTGAACTCTCCCTCCTTTCGTCGACTCAGACTTACATTTTTCCAGTGTTTACATTCGGTTGTCGCTAGCAACTTCGAAGAAGTTTTCACTACATTCGATCCTCTGAGTCTTTCTCTCTCTTTCTGTATACTAATAGAAACAAGATAGTGACTCATTAAAGGCTTTCATATCGGCATACACACGAAATATACTACACTTCCTTGCATACTGGGGCAAATTCATGTTGCCGTCTATTGTTATAAATTTCAGTTGAGAGAGGTTTTCATAGGAAATACTCAGCTCGCATGCCTTCTGCTCCTTCAGCACAGGGCACACTTTCAGCCTTATCGTCTAAGCTTATCCTTCGGCAACTCCTACCTGTGTAGGTTTAAGCTCATCTCTAGGTAGCCGTGTCCATAGTCTCAGTAAGTTTGGACTTTGTCCTTAAAAGGCCCTGCCTATGTAAGCTTTGTTCTTTAAGTTTAAACTTTTATCAGTAGACCGTCTTTGTAGAATAAAGATTTTGCTTTAAATCCGCCTGATTGCTTAAGCTCTCCCCATTAGTCTGAAGACAATTCAATACCCTCCCCTTCCCACTGGAATTTTAGACGTTCTCCGTACTTGCCTGTCTATAAATTCTAAGTTATGTCTATAATATCTGCCTCCATAGGCTTAAGAATATTCTTTAGCAGCCTGTCCCTGCAAGTTCTAGGTTGCCTTTATAATCCCAACCTGTGTAAATTTAAGCCGTTTTCTTAATAGTTTGACTCGACTAATATAAGCTTATGCCTTCTTAGCATCTGCTTCTGTAAGTTTGGCCGTTTCCCTTCATAACATGTCTCACTAAATTCAAGCTTATGCTTTTGTAGTCCATGTCTCCGAAAATTAAAGCGTAGGGTTTTATAGTATCTATACCTCTATTTTTTTTATTGACCTATACACCTTTCTTCCCGCTTATGCAAATTTTCCCACCATCTATGCCAGCTTAGTCTTCATCACATTTGCCGCCCTTTTTATATTGATTAAATTCTGTTGATATACTTTAGTGAATCTTCTCATATACTTTCAGTTCTTTTGGTTAAGAGCACCTACCGGATCATTTGCCAAAGCTTGCATTGGCATATGTTACGTATCTGAAAGTTAATTACTTTTATGCAAAAAAATTTCGCGTTTCATCTCGTAATTTTATCGACAAGAGTTTATCCAGGTGCAAAAATTAAATCATACCATGATTAAAACATAAGTGTGAGTATTTTGATTCACTACACTTTTTTTTAAGTTCCTCGTGACATCCAATTCCCACTTCTTTTATGGCATTCTGGCAGACACGATAATTGGAGAATCACTCTTACTTTAATAATATTTTATTTAACGAAGGCATTACCAGAATCTTCTTCAAGTCCGTAGGATTGGCGAGAAAAGACACTCCATCTACTCACTGTAATAACTTTTTATAAAAGTAGATTTAGTTTTGTTAGTTACATCAATTTCATTGCCATGTAAAATGCTTTCGTAAGATTAGTGGACACCAAAGAAAATAAAATAACTAACTACAATGCATGATGGCTAGCCAAATGAGTTTGTTGTACGGGTATTGCTATCGATGTATTATTTCCACATCTGCTACTCCGGTGCCAAGCGGCGTGTCGGTTGCCATGGTAACGCTTACTCCGATGTCAACAATCTGTTGATCTCGAAGTCGGTGCAATTCTGTAGTTGTATTCGTCATAAACCATAATACATAAAGATGGTAATTATGCCTGATTTTAAGCAGTACAGTAGTTTGTTGGGCAATATAAGATAATTTCTCTCCAAACACAGAACAATATGGGCAGTTTTCCCGCATTTTATCTAGTTTTGACCAAATCACACTGTTTTTGCTTCTGTTTCCACTAGTAAATTTAATGATTATGGTGCTAGGACAGTGGAAAACTAATTTTTTGGTGGGGGAATATGATAAACTAGTGATCTGTATTAGTATGAATCGTTAAACATTAACAAAACACGCAAAATGTGCAACAGGAGAAATACTATGTGGTACATGTATGTAATTGTAACAATTAACCAAGAAAACAACCATGAAAATGTGGCCAAAATATTTACATCAATACATTCTAACAACTTCTCACAACTAAACCTAACCTAGGATTCTATGTCCTACCTGGATTGTTGGAT
Organism: Macrobrachium nipponense; assembly: GCF_015104395.2. Lineage (NCBI taxonomy): Eukaryota > Metazoa > Arthropoda > Malacostraca > Decapoda > Palaemonidae > Macrobrachium > Macrobrachium nipponense. The sequence continues at coordinate 35,095,721 of NC_087221.1, read as the reverse complement.
CTCCACTTATTCCTTTGACAAATGGCAACTCTTAATTTTAGCCAATAAAAACCTCAGTGGGTTCTGTGTTGTATAACTTGGATTAACCAACTTAATCTATGATGCTGGGATGGAGGGGGGGACTGTTTTATACATACAGATGATTATAAAAGAAACCAGTGCAAAAGATAATATACCCATTTAAAAATTTCCCTAAAGGCAAATGCCATGACAAGCCTTGGCTGCTGGATTTGCAAAAGAAATATTTTTTTTTTAAATACAAATTGAACATTTTTAAATTGTCCTTTATTGTGTCTTCATTTTAATGCTGCAATAGGTCACTAGTAATCATCCTTTTCATTTAAACCTTCCTCAAATAATCAACTGCCGTAGGACAATAAAAATGTTTTCAAATAATAGTAATAATTGGTTAAGCAAGCCTAATACTTTTAGTTTTTAGCCATCCTCTGACAGGTTAGGTAGGGTAAATTAATCTCATGCATGGAATGAATCAGAGACAGGTACTGTTTATGCACCATGTGAAATTAGAGATCATTATATCTACTTAAAGTGTTTGTTGCACTTGGAGAATAGATTTGCCAGTACAGTATTACACATTGTTCAGATGATGTATCTTATGATATTCTTTTTTCAGCCACCAAAGAAAAAAGGTGACAAAGGTAAAGGGAAAGGTGGTAAGAAAGCTGGAAGTGGGAGAGCTCAAGCATTGATTGATGGCATTCCAATCAGCTCTATGAGCAAGGAGCAGTTGGAAGGCCATGTGATCAGGTAGGAGGGTTGGGAAGAAATTTACAAGCGTTCATGAACTGTAGTTATTGTTAGTATTGAACTCATACCTTTTCTGACTTGCAAAATAGATGAAATACATAAGTACTGTAATACACAACAGTAAAATTATTTTAACAGTTCCTCCGTAATCAAGGTAACATATTGACAGGCTTCGAAATGAGCTCGAAAGAGAGAGAGAAGAACGTAACTATGTACAAACAGAACTGGAGCGTGTCCAGAGACTTTGGCAAGTTGCTGCTGAAAGTCTGGAAAATCTTCGCTCAGAATTGAGGTGAGTGTACTGTTCTTTGATGTCTCTTTTTGTATCTAAGTGGTGGCAGTTAGTTCAACTGTGAAAGATCTTTCATGGCAGATAATTCAAATAGAATGACCAAATTGGTCTACTGTACAGTAATTAGCATTCACCTATAACTTTACTTAGTTTTGTAAATTTGAAAGATTTTACATAGAGATGTCCATATTATATTGTACTGTACTGCTTTGGATAAATCATACAGTGGTGATTACGTTATATTAAAATACAGGCAGTCCCCGGGTTCGGCTTACGACGTTCCGAGGTTAAGGCACTTTTCAATTAGTATATTCATCAGAAATTATTTCCAGGGTTACGGCACATGTTCCAGGGTTACGACGACTACAACGCTGATCTGGCAGAAGAAATAGGACACCAAAAATGCAAAATAATCAATATTTGAAGTTTTTTTTGATGAAAAATGCAATAAGAATGCAGTTTACATAGTTTTCAATGCACCCAAAGCATTAAAAGTAAGGTTTTCTTAGGATTTTTGATGATGTTCCGGCTTACGACGATTTTCGGGTTACAACGCGTCTCAAGAACGGAACCCCCGTCGTAACCCGGGGACTGCCTGTACTATAATGCAGATAATTTCTAAATACTCAACAGTATGTATTTTCAATTTATGTAAATTTTTATGGTATATATCTAATTATTGTAATATAACATTGGAGAAGTTTGAGCTTCTGTATCATTATTTAGTTCCCTTGGTCTAAATAAATTATACTTAATACTGATAGGGGTTACGGCAGTCTGTCTATAATATACTGTCACAACAGTGAATAACTACAACCTTTTGTGTTGCATTATTTCAAATCATATGTTGAAGAAAATTTCATAATGTTTTTGTACTTTTGCAATTGTTCTTTCCTGTATGGACCTTAACCTAACCAGTTTACTAAGCATGAGTTGACATTTGTTTAAATTGAAAGTTTGATTAGCATTAGATTTTAGTTCTCATTTCAGCTGTATACCACTGAATCTCATTACAGGCACAAAGATGTAGAAATTGCAGATGCAGAAGAGAAACACCAACAAGAAATAAATGTGTATCAGCAGAAGATGAAACACCTTATGTTCACTCATGAAAATACGCTTACACAGTTACAGGTAATGTACATTAAATGCTTAAAGGGAAAACAAAAAATTGTTATTCTCCATCTGTAAACAGCATATGCTATATACTATCATGAATATCATGAAAATACACTTACATAGTTACAGGTAATGAACATTACATACTTTCTTAAGCGTAAACAAGAAAATTGTCAGGGTATTCGGTGCTAATTTATTGTTAAGATTTGTTTTGTTCTTCAAAAATAACTAACCATATTTACTTGGGTGAAGATCTTCAGCTTTATTTCATAAATAGTTTAATCATCTGCATTTGTTTATAATAATTTGGTATGTGTGAGTTTTCCAGTCCAGCACTGCAGAGACTGCCTTTTCCACAATTATATTTTAATATTTTCTCATATATTAATCAACAAAGTGTTTTCACTTTGCTTATGATTTTGTCTAAAAGTTCTGGAATGTAATTAAGGTACTAAGCTTCTGAAAAAATGTTTTTCCCTGCAGGTTGAAAGTGAGCAGGCATTACTGAATCTACATCAAGACTCTGTAACAGAGGAGAACCGTATTGCACAGGAAAGAGAAGATCTGAGAACTCAGTTGAGGGAAACTGAAAACAACTACTTAGCAATCATAGCTAATATGAAAGTGGTGAGCATTTTTATAGTACACTGTAGTACAGTAACGTAATATAGTATGACCACTCTTAATTTTATTTTATACTTTACTTTAAGGAAAGATTTTTCTCATTAAACAGAAAAACACACAGGAAGTTGTATTTCATAGTCTTTTTAATGGCAGTTAATTATATTATCAGAAAACAAAAACAATATAAAATTTATCTCATAAACTTTTGGAAATTACATCAAAGTTAATTGGTGACTTGCCCAAAAAATAAAAAAATAAATGTTTTAATAATACAAACTTGCTCTACTAGTAATTACACCTGGTCAGAGGTGGTGGACTGGTTTGAATATACAGTTTTAATTAGTAAAACTGTAGTTGAACAAGATGATAGAGACCCCAGATGGAGGAAATCCCCCCACCTAACGTACTGAGAAAACTCAGTGTGTTCCTGCCAATAGCCGTTAGGTATGTGCCAGTTGAAATGGGCGAGAGGAACACAAAACAAATGCTCTGTATATTTAGTGGTAACAATTAGGGACTTGCAAGAATTTGTATTTGTGCAGTTGACCATTACATTTACCACTTCAAAACTAAAGTAAATAAGGTCACTGACACTTTAACTCCTAAGTTTCCATGTGCATGCGGTCTGGCGATCATTAACATGTTGGTATGTATTACTTGAATCTACTCAACATCTGTGGTCTATCCTTGGATTATGTGTTACACAATATTTAGTAGAATGCGTCAGGCAGGATTTCATTTTGTAGTGGTAAAGTTAGTGCCATAACATAAAAGAAGAAATGACAACAAAATAGCCACCTCGTGACTAAGGTTCCATGTTTGATAGGTAACTGGTTGCTTGCTTCAAGGGGCTGAAAGATGAATTCAAGCTACTGGACATCTTTCAGCTACTGGAGAAATGATGGTAATGGTGGGAAGAAAAGAGTAACATGCATCCTTTCTTTCATCTCTTCAGGAAAATAGCAAAGCCCTAGATGCTCTACGCTGTGAATTTGAATCTGAGGCTGCTGCGATGGAAGCTAAATCAGTGAAGAGACTTAAAGCCCTTCAAAACCAGCTTGAACTGAAGAGAAAAACGGAACTTGTTGCTCAAGAAGAGAAGAAGAACAAGTTTTTGTCTACCATTATGGCTAATAATGAAAAGACATTCACAGAAATGAAGAAATATTATTCAGATATAACAGCTACTAATTTAAAACTCATCACAGAGCTCAAGGTTTGTACAGATATAGCACACATCATATTTGGTATACTTTCCTTCATGAAGTTTTTTTGATACACAGTATGTTTGATTTACTTATTTTTCATAGATTTTAACAGTCATACCTATTGATAAATATTTAACACACTCTATGACTCAACCTTCTAGACTAAAAGAATGGAATTTTGTTATAAACAGGCTGAATTAGCAGAACAAAAGGAAAAAGAACATAAATTAGAACAAGAAATGGGAGCTGCCATTACTAGTCGTTCTCGTCTAGAAAATGAAGTTGGGTCTCTTCGTAAGAAATTAGCAGACACTCAGCGTTCAGTTCAGCGTTCCCAGAGGGATAAAGAAAGCTATCTTGTAAGTTTTTGCATTTCTAGAATTAGACATATCACTTTGCAACATATCTCTACATGATACACTTTGTTTATGAAACTGTTTTGCAACAAGAACTAATGATAGCTCATCTACAAACCTTTGCTATAAAGTAGTTCTATAGTGTGCGTATAGTAAAACTCATGCCAGTTCAGTATTGCAACAGGCTGGAAGAATTTTATTTCTAATTTAAATTTTACAGACTAGCCAAGCTCAAGTAAAAGTCCTTAAAAGTGAGAAGGACGCTCTTCAGTGGGAGTTAGAGGTTTTACGACAGAAAGCTGAGGCAGTAAGTAGGATAGATCCTTAATTAAAAAAGGCATGGAGATCAAAGATTACCAATGTACTATATAGTTATAAGCAGTAGTTATTCAAGCATGGTAACCCCTCAATCATTTGCATTTATACATCCAGGAGGCACAAAACATCATGTGTGGAAAAAAGAATATTGACTAGGCTATGCTACCTCTAGGCTACTTGAAAATCTTATCATAACCTTGTCTATGTTATGATAATATACACCAACTTAAAAAATTGTATAGAATCCAAAGAAATAAGACTTAATCATGCCTTTTTATAATAGGTGGATAATAAACACCAAACCATCAAAAAATATAGCAAACAAAGCAGGTCATTCAAGACAGCCTACCCTACCAACACTAGTCAGGATCGGGTAACTTGTACTGTCATCAAACACATTTTCTGTGACTCCTAATTTCTATTTACAGAACTGTTTATATCATATATGCAGTACTGTAGTGTACAATTTCCCCTACAATATTGACTGGAAAGCAATGCTCACAAAGTATTACAGCAGTACATTTAGTAAAATGATTGTACCATACATTCTCTCTCACTCTCATACATCTTTCCTTACAGTATCTTGAACAGGAATTTTAACAAAGTTTCAAATTGAACATTCTGGCTTACTTACCTGTAGGCAACATCCCATGTTGCTAGTGCTGCACAGTTCAATCTTAGCCCTTCACACATATTTGCATCTATGCAACCTTTGTATATTTGTCATTTAGTGCAGTTTGGTAGTAGGTCCTCGACTTACAGTGGGGGATCCGTTCCAGCACCAAGCTATAAGTGGATTTCCACCATAAGACAAGTTGATTTCCACCATAAGACAAGTGCTTCGTCGTTATCGGTGCTTTAACGGCACAGTAACCCGATGTTGCATCAAGTTATAGCGCTGTAAGTACTGTTAACTTGTTCCCTATTCTTGCTGTTAGTGCTGCCAACATCAAGTTATGGCACTGTAAAACACCACTATATTTTCAGTGCCTTAACATCGAATCCGCCATAAGTCGGTGACACACTGTCAGACTGAGAGGGGAGCAATAAAGGATACTAATGTAGGTATAAGTGTGAAAAATTGAAGGATTACCTCAGTACTGTATAAGTATAAGTAATCCATCATTCTCTCTCCTAATGCATTTAACTTGCACCCTTGCCTTAAGTCTAGGTCTGCATGTATAGAATGTACCTTGATTGCATTGCTTCTTCTATACCTTTGTAAATGTTGTATTATGTATTGCTATTTATCTGTCTTTCCCTTTCCATCTGCGACTGTCCTTATGTTGTACATTTATCATGAAGTTTAGCTGATGTTTGAACCGAGTAGTATTAGCAAGTAAAGAGCTTGAATATAGAACAGAATAGAAAGCTATTATAAAAAAATTTACATTGGCACAACTAACTCGATGCAGGGATTCCTCCCCTTCCATTGGTAGCCAACTACCAATATCCACCTTGTTTTCAGTTAAAACAGCCGGCTGCAACTTGCGCTGAAAGTAAATCCCCCTAAGTAAATACCAAAGGTTTGTAGGTAAGGAAAAATACAATTATTTAAAAATGTGTCATTTTTTCACAGGTTAATTAAGATTTGTGTGGATATGAAAGAATGTGAGTATTACAGGTTTTACTGGTAGATGTAATTTCAATATCTCAAGTGTTTCTATTGTATTAAATGTTCTGAAATTGCTTTTCAACTAAAAAATTTGCCTGCTAAATTTGATAATTTGGCATATAATCCTTGAATGAGATACAGCACTAACATTGCTTCCATAAATAAATTCAGTTGGGAAATGAAGGCAAATCAACCCCGTTGATCCCATAACATTATATGCAACTATATTTCTTTTTCCAAATTGCCTTTACAATACATATTAAGTGATACCTCAACCTACGAGTTTAATTCGTTCCATGGCCGAGCTCGTAGCTCATTTTGTTTGCACATCAAATCAATTTTCCGCATTGAAAATGCTTAAAATGCCCTTAATCCATTCCAACCCTCAAAATGCCACCCCATATGTTCATGTTTCATGTTATTATATAAGGAAAATACATTTCTAAATAACAAATATTGTATTAAAGCATAATAGAGAGTATGTAAAGATATAATAAGGTTTTATACAGTGTACAGGTAGTGTTCAAGTTATGATAGTTCGTCTTACAATAATCTGATTTTGTGACAGAGACCAAATTACAATGGCCTAACTTTATCTGATCTTTCTAGTTAAATAAGTTAAAAAACAGCAAAAGAAAATGATGAAAGTATTGTTTTAATGTTATACTCATTGCATAAATGTGTACAGCAATGAACAGCCGAATGAGAAACAACTTTTTTTGCTAAGTACGACCAAATTGCATAACAACAACATCCGTTTGGCTTGTATTTCAACCATCGTACAATAGTAAACAATTACTGTAGTTATGTTATAAATGATATTATGTAGAATAGGACTGAAATATTTCTATGTAATAACTTTATTTGCTATTGATAAAAGATCAACAAGGAAATACATATACTGTTAAATTTAAACCAAATTGTAGCTGAAGATGAGAAAACTGTTCAAGCTGCTAATGACTATTATCGGGCATCGGAAACAAGGATAAAACTCCCGTAAACTTATGCCATCAAATACAATCGTAGATAAAATTGAGAACAAATAATTTTAATCAAAACTACTGGGCTTGAAAGAACACATTTTACTGTTGTTTTCATGCTGATAAAAGATAAATAACGTAAAGTTTTTATTACAATAAAATAAAGTGAAAATAGTGAATGGAATGACTATTTTTTTTCTCAATAAACATACCCCCAACGTAATCTGTTAACGAAAAAATAATTTAGTTCACAATCACGACAAGACGTATTCAAGTTATATTTAGACTTAAAAACATGTTGTATAACGAAAAATGACCGTGTCTCATATAAGTCAAGTATCTAGATACTTATTTATGCTAACTAGAAGCAAGGAAATTCGCTCAGAATTGAGCTAAATATGGCAGAACAAAACTCGTGTTAGTAGTATCTTATATTACAATAGTAATATGAAAATACATACAATATTATTGGATACAGTGAAGTAATGTAGTATTACTTTTTAAAAGATTCATGGAAAATATGCATACTTACTTTTCCTTCTTTGCTTACCTTAATTTTTGTCACTACACCATCAACATAGCAGCGATATCTGAAGCTTTTACCTCAATTTTTTGCTCATGTAACAAAGCAAAAAATCCACCGAGTGACAACTCGTATATTGGAAAACTTGTATATTAATTCACTCATAGGTCAAGGTACTACTGTACTTGTATGTTTTGTTAAACATATTAAAACTTTAAGATAATTTTTCTCAGCTGTTTTGTAACTTTTATGAGATTCTGCACATTTTTCAGATTGAGCAAGAGAGGAAAGAGTTATATGATCATTTTGTTGGAGTAGTTGGAGAAGTACAACAGCGAAGTGAATTACGTAACGTTGTCTTGGAGAAAAGGCTTAATCAGGTAATGCCATAATAGTCAAATTCTTTTAGAAACTACTGTAAAATATCAACAGGCTTTCAGAAGGAAAAGATGCAAGTTTAGTTCCTTAATTTGAAATTTCTTGTCAAATTATGTGGCACAATCTTTGAATGCAATTTTACCAATTTTTCTTATCTGTCCTCCAATGTTTTCAAAGCAGCCTTATCCAATCTAATTTTCCCACAAGTGCATCTGTTTTTTGTGCACGCAGTTGTACTGCTGTATTTCTTTTCCATTTTTTCTGTATCAGGTATACATATATTCTGATCAGTTCATCATTGGCAGGTTGTAACCAGATCACATATTAATCCTGAAACCATTAACCCACTCTCTCCACTTTATTTATCCATTTTTCTTTGAATACTTGTCAATCTTTCTTCATCCACTAAGATATCCTAAATATTAACTTTTCTGACTATTGTTTTCTTATCAGTATGCAATGTTGAACTTAAAAGTCATTATTTGTTATCTAGACTGAAATTGTCTAGTTTACTTCTCACATTTCACTTTTATTATGTAGACTAAATCTTTATGGAAATCATCAGTTGGCAGGAACAGAATTCTACAAATAAGACATTTATTGTTTTCCTCTTTTCATTTCATAAAATTCTTTGTAGGTGTCTGAGCATCTGGAAAAGAAAGAAGCAGTTCTCTCTGAAGTTTTGTCAGCGGCCAACTTAGATCCAGCTTCATTTAGCCATGTCAGCCATCAGTTAGAGGTAAGAGATATATTTTGCAATACTTACTTCACACACCAGCAAATTACATTGCATTTGATACAGAAGTGTTAAAAGTAGCATAAGAGCAAAAGTCCCTCCTGAAACTTCATCAGATACCTTGTGTCTTCTTTGATCAAAATCATATTTATTAGTCTCCATAATGACTTGCTATTGATATCACTTCTGTTCAGTAGTATTTGAACTTTCTTATAAAATAGCAGTTACATACAGCAGTCTAATTGTTGTTTATTAGAGAATCCTCTAGTATCTAGAAAGTGAAAAAGTTATGGAATTTCATTTGTAATTTCTACTCTGTTTCTGTCTAATCGAATATGGCTGATGCACCCAGGTCAGGTTATTCAGCTTGAAAGATTGCTAATTAATTTTTTGAACTATTTCTGAAGAAAAAATGTTACAATATGTTTAAATTCTACACAAATTTTTTAAAATAAACTATTTTTAGTAATAAAACAGTTAGCTTTCTTTTACAACAATATGTTTAAATTATACAGAAATTTTAAAAAATAAACTATTTTTAGTAATAAAACAAATTTAGCTTTCTTTTACAACCATGTGCAGCATACAGTAAATATTTAATGATGCACTATCCAAGAAGTTTATGTTGGCAAAAGTTATATTAGCTGTATGTCATTTTCAGTGGATAGTAACATAAACTTCTTTTTACAGACAATAGTTGACGAAAAGAACAAACTCATAGCAGGACTTCGTGAAGAAGTTGCAACACTACGACGCATGTATACAGACCTTATGGATAAGTACCAGACATCCTTTGAGACCAAGAAAAAGACTGGACCAAAGTTACCTCATATATCCATATAGGATAGTTACCTCAGCTGCAGAAGATCCTGTTGAGATTTCCTTGCAGGACCTTTTTATATATGTAATGTTATTGATCATGCGAAATGCAAGTGTGTTTTCTTTTGATGGACCTGTTGGTTTTTATTTACCCAACTGAATTTTAATTTTTATCCAACATCACAGCTACTGAATTATAATTAGTATTGTAATTGTATAAAAGTTACCAACATCAGTAATAACTATGCAGAGTACATGGCCTGCAGTTATAGTATTTAGAAATTATACTGAATATATTCCTTTATATTTGTGCCAAATATTTTTTTAATTTCATTTTTTTTTTAAACTTCATGGTCTCAATGTCAGTTAAATTATAATGATGAAAAATATTGCTAATTTGGTTTGCACAATAACTCAGCACAATGTATTAATCGCAGGCCACACTGTCATGAATTTCATAACTTAGCCTTAAATTCAAGTATCATACTAGGATGCTATAATATACTATATTAACTCCTTAAGGCTTCTGAGTAAGCAAATTCCTTGCTCTGAAAAATGAAAATCCTTCAAACCACAGACCTGTGAGACAACTAATGTGTGATTGTCATACAGCTTTAAAGTAACTCATAAGATAAATCACAGGAGGACTAAAGGAAACAAGCAGATGTGACGATATACTGATTTTTAAGGAAACCATGTCTGAAAAACAATCCCTATTGCCCTATTGCTGTAGAAAATGGTAATATAGCTGCTGTGTTTTGAATGGAAAAATATAACTGGCTTTTCACTAATATGATTTAGTTGCAAATTATACGAGTCATTATTTTTCTGATCAATAAAAGAAATGCTTCTTAAATGGGGAAACACTCTCATGCTTTGGAAAGAAAAAAAAAATTTAATACAATCATTTTAATGATAAAATTTTTATCAACACACAAATTTGATAGTCTTATCAAAACATGTAGGTTTCTTTATATTTTAATGATAACAATGTAAATGAGAATCCAGTCTCATAACTAAAACATTTGAAGGTGAAAAGGCAGATAATTGTACCCAGTATCATAGTAATTTGACTTCCACACATTTGACTGAAAAAAGAATTTAACTATATTCTCATCTTCTATGTAACCCCCTCTTACCTGTCATTCACTCACACATAAGACTTTTAAAAGACAAAAATATTTAAAGCTGAAAGTAATATTATCAACATCCTACATTTGAACTGCAATCACAGTAAAATCCTGTTATAATACAGTATATATCATTCAAAACCTTAAAAAGATTTGTATATAAAAATGGTTATCTAGAAACTAAAAGAGAAAACTTATCTCTTTACCAATTACCGTATTTTACAACATCGAAGACTATAACAGGATTCCACTGGTGTGTTTTTATGGTAATGCATATACAATGGACTGCAGATTACAAATATCTCGAATTTTTTCTATAAAATAGTTCATAGTTAAGAAGTTCATTCACATTTTGTACCAAAAAGCAAAGTAAAAAAGGATGCTCGAATATATATTCTGGCCAATAATGCGCTCTCTTACACAACCATTTCGTACACAGTAAACAACTTAGTCATCTCATTTCATTATGCATAATTACATTAAAAAAAAGAAAAGTCCAAACTCATTGGATTTTATGTTCTTTATAAATGTAATCTCATTGCACAAATTTTCACCACAAACTTGTAGTGTACAACTTTTAAAATTTCCTACTATAAAAATTTCTTCACCTAATAGTGGACTTGAACATTTCCCTTCTCTTGTCAAAAGTAAATAATTTTATTTCAATTCTTGAATGTTATGGTGCATTTGGCATGTACTTTCAACATACACAATGAGGCTACCTTAAAACAGGACTGAGTCAAAACTGACTGCATTCACTAATTGCTTTCACCTACTTCCTTTTCTAACTCTTTGATGAGTTTTAAGACCTCGCCTTTCTTCTTGACCTTTAATAGCTGATCTTCGTCTGGTTTCTTAAGTTCCCCAGAGTTAATCTGCTTCTCTAACTTCTCTATATCCCTTAGCTTTTTCCTAAGATTTCGTAATCGCTTCACTGGATCTGTAGGTGCAGCCTGCTGATCTACAATCCAAGGATGAAGAATATATGATAAATATTGGTGTTCCTTGACTACAAACCTCTTATTTTACTTTTAACACATGGAAAGGAACAAGTAGTAGTGCAGCAATACATCAAAAGGTGAAAAAACTTCATCAGGTAAGCCTTATCTCAACACACCATGCTCCTTCCTTATTACCCTGTATAATGAAACAGTTACTAAGTACCAATTGTATATGATTAGAGCTGGGTACTCACCATAAAATGAGGTATAATTTATGAGCTTTTTTACAGAGAACTTAACCTATTGCATTTATTGTTTATCTTTTCAAAGATTATACAGTGTGAGCTACAATGCTACCTTAAATTACAATCAGAGTTTCTTGGCACCTTCTATAACAATCAACACCCATTTAAGCAAATGATTATTTTCTTTCCAAGAACTGAGGCTTGGTCCTTAACCAAAACAGATTTATAAACTCACTGAGTCTTGGCCTTTAAGAAGCCTAAAGACACTCACAAAGTACACAAGGCATTATTCTTGCATTTCCACAAAAAACCTGATGAGACTATCCAGTTGGAGCTCCATAAGTTGGCAATTTACTCCAGTAACATTCATAGGTTTGTCACCTCCCAAAGGTTTGTATTTTCTTTTTTGGAAGTGTTTGTGTCCCCAGTGTGTTCTGATTCATATGTGTCTGACAAGTTTTACCATAATAGTTCTATACCGACACCTTTTATTTAGGTGAGCGAGTCAGAGACTTCTGACATGTCCAATTTAGCAGTTCTCTGGTATCATAGCAATATTTTACTAGAAATAGTGCTAAAGAGGACACATTTCACGGAGCGACACGGCTTCCTCGCCCAGAAATAGATTTTTCCTACGTCAAAATCCCTTTTTTACAACTCTCAAGCTCACTTCACCCAAATTATGATTCATAAACTTGGTAAATATATATGTAATTGAGACTTCCCTAAGTCTCTTTTCTCCATAAATCATCAGTCTTCTTGGAGATGCGTGTTTGTTTGTTTGTATGGTGTTTTTACGTTCCATGGAACCAGTGGTTATTCAGCAACAGGACCAACGGCTTTACGTGACTTCTGAACTACGTCGAGAGTGAACTTCTACCACCGGAAATACACATCTCTGACCCCTCAGTGGAATAACCGAGAATCGAACTTGCGGCCACCGAGGTGACAGGCAAAGACCATACCAACCACGCCACTGAGGCTCTTGGAGATGCTTGTGTAACCCTGAATGCAAAATAATTGTGGTAATGGTGTACGCTACACCTGCCTACTAGGACCAAGACCACATGAACATCGAATCATCC
>NC_087221.1:35066175-35082084 GCF_015104395.2 Macrobrachium nipponense | reverse complement strand
ATCGAATCATCCTGACCTCCATTGATGTCTTCTGGACTAATATCTAGAGTCCTAACCCAAAGACTGGCTCTCCCTGCATTCCATGAGCCAACACTCAAGTACAGTTCTGCCAAAAGGTCTAAACTGTCTTTGAGGTGGCTTATATCATCCACAACTTTCACAATTAGCTTTGAATACAAGCCCCTTTCCCAACCATGATCCTTTCTCCCAGTTATTTTACCATTAAATTCTAATGAATGTGAAAATGTGCATACTATTTGAATATAATATAATGGGTAACTGATAGAAGTAATAGTGAGAGAGAGAGACCTTTAGATTTGAAACTTCTTTTTCCCTGATTCAAAACACCTCATTAACTTAAAACTACCCCAAGGATGCCAGTTCTAATAAAATTTTGATAAGATTTATATGCATATAAGGCAAAAGAGAAAGTTATGAAATACAGTACATATTGTACAGAGAAAGCTAATAAGATATAAGAGAACACTGGGTTTCAGAAAACTTTAATATAGTTCAAAAGATTATGAGAAAATGTATAAAAAATTTATCCTACTTAAGGCCTGGAATTTAGAAAAAGAGCAAAATACAAAATGAAGGACCAAATATGTGAAAAAGATAATAATTATTCTTTATCATGACATTATAACTACACCAGTGAGCAAGAACCTCAGCTCTACCAGGTTTGATCTAAAAGATTGAAAAAAAATGACAATTTGTCTAAAATTGCATTTTTCCTAACTATACAAACCTGAGGTCCTTTTACAATAGGAAGGTACTAGCGGCAGCTGGATAGGTCGTAAGCTTTCGAACAAGGGGTTCGGTAGTTAACTGCTTGTCCGACAGGCGCGCGCGCGCGACTGGGAGGTAAACAAATCACTTTTGCTTTTGGCCCAAGCAAAAACTGCAGAGTGAGGGGTGGCATGAGGTGGGGCTATGTGTAAAAGGACCTCAGGTTTGTATAGTTAGGAAAAATGCAATTTTAGACAAATTGTCATTTGTTCCGACACGGCATACAAACCTTCGGTCCTTTTACAATAGGAAGACTCACTTCTTGGTGGGTGGAATCTGAGTCTTTTGTGAACAGACTGGTGTTCGCCCAACCTTGGAAGCCTCCCTGGTCGTAAGAGCGAGGGAGGGATCCAAGCCTCGTGTCCGATTGATCGGGGTGTGCACCGCAGGATCAATGGTCAGACCTCTGGACCGAGTACTAAGAGAGAGGCAAGCGTATCTCTTCGTACCAGCAATGTAAGAACTTGTTCCTGTACAGGAGCAAAGTTAAAGTCATGGTTTTGACTCTTGTAGGCATCCACTTCCCCCCCTTGTAGAAGGAAGTGGTGGATATTCTGCTCCCATCCCTCGTGAAAGGGATAGGATGGGGCTCTGTCATATAGCTCACCGGCATCTCGTCCTATCCAGCAGGGTGATGACCGTATCCCTCTACCGACAGGTAGAGGGGGAGAAAAAGATAGAAAGAGAAGCCAGTCACTTTCTCATCACTATCTATTCATACAGTCACACCAGGACTCGATGCTGTTCAGCCTGCTAGGGTCTGGGTTAGCTAGACGACGTGTTGAGCAGCCACCACGGGTCCTAAGGAAACCGATCCAAGGACCTATGGGCAATATCCAAGAGGTATAAGGAAGTTGCCGGTGGTCTGGTTGTACCAGACCCCTGCCTTCCATACCTGCGCCACGGAGAAGTTCTTACGAAACGCCAACGAGGGGCCAATACTTCTGACTTCGTGAGTTCTCGACGGGACGTACGGATGTCGTCACTACCATCAGCCTCATACGCCCTCCTGAAGACCTCACGCAGCCAGGACGAAAGAGTGTTCTTGATACTTCTTTCTTGTTGACCCCGTTGCTAACGAAGAGGCTTCGACACTCAGGCCCGAGGTGTCGAGTTCTCTTCAGATAGCGCCGTAGCGTCCTCCCAGGACAAAGCAGCATCTCATCCACATCATTATCTGCATGACGCTCCCGTACTCTCTTCGCCGATGCCAGGTCCAGCAAGACGAGGGTCATTTGAGTTCCCTGGGTTGGCAAGACTTTGGAAGCTGCTCCTAAAGCAAGGAGATCTCGAACGAGTTCGAGATGTCCAATCCCGTCAGTTTCAGGACGAGCGACAAGGCGGCTCTGTATCCTTTGACTGTGGGAACTTAGAGGAGCTCCTCGGCGAAGAAAAAACGAGGAAATCCGCTACCTGCCTTGAACAGTGGCTCTTATAAGAGATAGGCCCCGTCTACGACACCAACCACCGAAGACGGCCAACTTCTCCTGGTACACAGCTGCAGAGGACTGACGGACGTTTCCAGCCATCTCTGTTGCTGCGCTACGAAAAAAGCTTCTCGTTCGCAAGAGAAGGTGGATAACAGCCAGCCGTGAAGACGTAGGGACTGGACTGCTCGGTGGTACGAGCTCGACGTGTGGCTGGCCGAGAAGGTTGTGCCAATGGGGAATCTCTCTCGGTCTCTTGCGAGAAGAGCCAGCAGGTCCGGATACCAAATGGCCTGTGGCCATTTGGAAGCCATCAGGATCATCCTGAGATTCGGGATGACCAGTGCTCGACTGATCACCTTGCGAATCAGGCTGAACGGGGGAAAGGCATAGGCGAAGAGGTTGTCCCACGGGTGTTGAAGAGCGTCCTCTGCAGTTGCCCATGGATCCGGCACGGCCGAGAAGAACACCTGGAGCTTCCTGATGTGCCGGATGGCGAACAGATCCTCGACTGGTCGCCCCCACAGGTCGAAGAGCCTTTCCGCCACGTCCTGGTGTAGAGACCATTCGGTCCTTATCACCTGATCCCGACGGCTGAGCGTGTCTGCTACTACATTCCTTCCCTGGAATGTAGCGTGCCGACAGCTCTATTGAGTGTGCCTCGGCCCACTCGTGCACCTGCCGAGTCAACTGATACAACGGGAGAGACACTAGGCCCCCCCTATTTGTTGACGCAAGCCACCACCGTGGTGTTGTCGTACATCAACACCACTGAGTGTCCCATCAAGCGGTCCTGGAACTCTTGGAGAGCGAGGAACGCTGCCTTTAGTTCCAGTACATTGATGTGAAGGTGCTTGTCGTTCTCGTACCACACTCCTGAAGTCCGCAACTCTTCCAGGTGTGCACCCCATCCCTCGGTCGATGCGTCTGAGAGCAGCTGCATGTCCGGGGGGAGAGTGCGCGGAGGCACTCCTCTTAAGGGGTTCCTGTCGTCCAGTCACCTGGCTAGGTCCTGCCTCACCTCCTGTGTCAGTGACCATGGAAGGCTTGGGGGATCAGTCGCCTGTGACCAACTCTCCTTTGTCTCCCTGAAGAGACCGCAGGTGAAGACGCCCGTTAGGGACTGGCTTCCCGAGACGACGGTGTCCGATCACGACTTGCCATTGCTGAGCTCCCTGTTCCTGCCGAGACAGGAACTGGTTGGCTGCCTCCCTGAATCTGCTACCGTGTCGATCAGCATACCCAGGTACTTCATCCTTTGCTTGTGCTCGAGATCGGACTTTTCGAAGTTCAGAACGATCCCCCGATCGCGACAGAACTCGAGCAGTCGATCCCTGTCCTGTAGTAACTGCGAGCGGTAGCTCGCCAGGACTAACCAATCGTCGAGATACCCCATCAGACATATCCCGTGCGAATGGCCCCAAGCAGACAGCAGAGTGAACACTTGCGTGAACACCTGTGGGGCGGTTGAGAGACCGAAGCAACGTGGCCTGAGCTGGTACACCGTCCCGTCGAGGATGAAGCGGAGGTACTTTCCGAAGGACTGATGAATGGGTATTTGTAGATACGCATCCTTCAAGTCCACTGAAAGCATGAAATCGTTCTCCCTGATAGAGTCGAGCACTGAGCGTGCCGTCTCCATCGTGAACCGGGTCTGGCGAACCAACCGGTTCGGGGGAGAGAGATCTATCACTGGGCGCCAGCCTGTCGTAGACTTTTCCACCAGGAAGAGTCGGCTGTAAAGCCCGGTGACTGATCCGTACCGATTTCTACAGTTTCTCTTGCTCAGCATGGTCTTGATCTCCTGTCTCAATGCTACGTCCTTCGATGCCCCTGGAACGTACGCCTGCTGTTGGACCGGGTCCCAATGGCTGGCCAGGCACCCCCCCACTTCCGGCAGCAGGTGAGGGGGAACGCCGTCCTTCCACTGTGAACGTCGTCTGGTTGGGGCTGATCGAGACCTGACAGGAGAGAGCCGATACCGCTCCGACTCATTCCAGTCCTCGTCGAGGTCGAAACCTCAGGAGGACCGAAGGGATATATAAATACGATGTCCGAAGACACGTAGAAACGCCTCTGTCGCAGTAGAGGAGGTGAAGGAGCTTGTTCGACCGTCCAGAACCGAGAGAGCCTTCTTGTCCGGAGACGAGAGACTACCTGGCTCAACCCAGTCGGCAAGCTCCGATCGCGGCAGACCCACCGTCGATTTGGATTCCCTCTCGGGCCCCAAAACGACTCGAGCCGAGACGTGGCTCTGCTGGTGGGAGCGGCGATCCTTCCCCGAGGTCATTGAGCTGACGAATCAGCGCCGTAACCTCGGCAAAGTTCCTCTGGATCTCGAAATTCACAGCATCTTGCAGAGTGGGACCGTTAAGCCCTTCGAACAAGAGCATATTCCGAGAACCTTCCTCCTAAGAAGGGGGAACAGCGACAGCCCTCTCGGTCTTCCCCATCCACTTGCGCATACGTCCTGGCCGGTCCAAGAACCGTGCCTGGTACGTAGGGCGCTGTGGTGGGATCATGAGGGGCGCACCCCTCACGATCACTCCTCAATACCTCGCTCCTCCCGGTGTAACCCGAGGAGGTTGAAGGTACGGGAGAGGCAGACCTGACGCTCCCTCTTTGCTCGCTGGCATAACCAGCAGGCTTTGAGGGCTGCAGGCGATCGTCAACCCGCGGTGGCGATCGAGCTGCATGCCTGGTCGAACCGTCTCGCTGTGGAGAACGGCTGGACTGAGCACAGCGGCCCCGATCTCGAGTGTCAGAAGAGCTGGTGCTGGTTGCCGTACCCGGTCGCTTTCTTGTGAGAGCGACGGTCAGGCGACCTGCAGGCTCCACTGTCGCAGTGAGACCGGTGCTTGTCCTCACGGCACGTCACGTCGCTGGTTCCAGCCGTGGCTGGCACCGGCGAACGGGAGGACCTCTTCCCAGCCTCAGCCCGTGGTCGGTCGTGGACCGTCACGTCCCCGGGTAGCCAGCTGTTCACCGCGAGAGTGAGAGCTGGTCTGGTGAGAGTCGCATGAGCGGCTGTCACCAGTCTTCCGCCCCGTGCCGTGAACCTGACGCTGAGCGGACTCAGAGGTCTGGTTCCTGGCTGCACGGTCGCTGGTAGGCGACCGTACACTCGGTACCTCCCGCGAACGAGAGGCCGAGACGGACCCTGATGCAGTGGCAGAACCACTGACACCAGGCGAGGAATAATATTACCAGGTGTTAGCCGGTACCCCTCTGGTCCCCAGTAGTCTTCTTCCTTGCGGAAGAAGAGACGCGCTCCCGAAGGAGCAGGAGGACCAGCGGAAGGAACCCTCCCGTCCCACCGAGGTGAGACGGGTCCCGAGAAGCTCCCGAGGAAGCTTCTTAGGAGGGAGGAGGCGACCTTCTTCTTCCTCGGCTGTTTAAAGCCTTAGAAGTCGGAAAGGGGAAGAGGCGGCGGCCGACGACGATGAAGAAGATGAAGACGACGACCACGACACCTTCCTCTTCTTCTTCGTCAGCTTCCTCAGGACAGACGTAAGATCTGCTATCCAGGGCGGAGCCGGGGCGGGCTAAAGGCCTGTAGCCGAAGCCACAGGGTCCCGGACGCACCTGTACAGACAGACCAAAGTCTGGGGTAGTACCACCACGAACAGGGACGACATCAGCAGGTATGGGCATCTCAGGAACAGCAGTCACGGCCAGCACAGCATCGGTAGGGACAGCCAGCGCAGCAACGGCAGGAACAGCCAGCGCAGCAACGGCAGGGACAGCCAGCGCAGCAACTGCATGGACAGTCAGCCCAGAATCGGCAGGTCACGGCATGGCAGCACCGGAAACACAGGAAGTGGAGCAGCAGCCAGCAACATCCTGGTACCGGCGGCAGGTCCAGGGGCGAGCTCTAGGGCAGCGGAAGTGTGGTCGCTGCAGCGCGGCAACCACGAGCGGCGGCGGCACGGCCGCCCCCTCTCGGTACGGCGAACGGCACTTCACAGCGGCTGTAGGCAAGACTGTTACCACGTGAGGCGAGTACACCAGGTGAGGAGGGACGTCGTCACCTGGTTGCGTGGTCACCACTCCATGGGTGACCGCAGTAGGCCCAGACATAGAACCGCAGCCCCTGGACACCAGCACGCCCTGCAATTGGAAGGACGCCCATACCTCACCAAGGTCCACGCTCGTGGCAGTAGCACCTGCGGAAATAATAGTAGTAGCGATTAATGGGGGGGAAATCCCCTCGTGCGGGGGTTTGATCCCTCCCGAACGAGTGGAAGACCCCTAATACCATTGTACATCGGGCACCGAGCGCCCTCCCCCGCGCTCGACGGATCGGGCGAGGAGAAGAACGCCGATAACCTCCCCCCCCCCCCCCAAGGGGAAGAGCCATCTGGGGGAAACTGAGCGGGGGGGGGGGTCTCGTTCCCCACCCCCGCACAGTACCCATGTACCCAACAACAATATAAGAGCCCGAGAGCAATCGTGCCATCGGCACGAATACAAGGCATAAGGATCAATTCCCTGACTGAGCGGAACTTGAACCAAATAATATTGATGCAATCAATAATAAGGAACAAAATGAAAATGCATCTTGCAAAACGATTCACTTCACAATGAATAAGGGCTCGGATCGAGCGCATTTGCGCCCTCGGTACCGAGCGCAAGGGTGAAAGGTTTCATTCCTTACCTTTATGGATCAAAGGTTTCTGGGAAACCCTTGATCCAACAAAGAATTGATGCAATCAACAAATATATGAAAAATGAAAAGACTACTGCGCTTGCGATTTCACTTCATACAAATAAAAAGGGGAAGGATCAATTCCCGTGAATAGCGGAACATTGATCCCAGTCAACAATGCAATCTCAATAAAAAAAAAAAAAATGAAAATGAAAAAGAACTGCACTTGCGATTTCACTTCATTCAAAATAAAAAGGGGGAAGGATCAATCTCCGGGTAAGCTCGGAACCTGATCCAAAATGAGTATTGCTACAATAAAAAAAATAATATATGAAAATGAAAAAGAATACTGTACTTGCGATTCCACTTTCATACTGAATAAGTTTCCGTGCCGAGCGCATTCGTTCGGCAACGGGCATACAGGTCAAAAACAAAAAAATATAAATGAAAAGAGCATTACTTACGATTTTTCATCTACACATTTCCAACCCATACGCTCGGAGCGAGCGCTCCCGCCCTCGGCACCGAGCATACACAATACGAGGATCATTCTGGGAAAATGAATTCCCACAATTACGCCCTTCAGTCCCGGCACTCGGGTAATCGGAGGGCGTTGTGAAACCAAGATCCTTTAATTCACAATTGAATTCAATGAAATGATTGTACTTACAATTCAGTTTCACTAGATACATAGAAAAAGAAAAACACAATCATGCGAAAGCAAACGACGATGAAGCGGGCAGAGAGCGATGATACACGTCCACACGCCAGCAGGCCGAAAGCAAAAGTGATTTGTTTACCTCCCAGTCGCGCGCGCGCGCCTGTCGGACAAGCAGTTAACTACCGAACCCCTTGTTCGAAAGCTTACGACCTATCCAGCTGCCGCTAGTACCTTCCTATTGTAAAAGGACCGAAGGTTTGTATGCCGTGTCGGAACAAATTTATATAGCAACTCAAAAGAAAAATATCACTGATAGTTAAAATGTTGGAAGGTCAAAAAACTTCATTCACTTTCTTATACAGTACTGTACTGCATGACCTAAATTCCAGCCGAGGACCATTCACCCGGCAACATTGAATAGTTTGTTTGATACAGAATTGTAAACCCAATTAAACTCATATCTCATAGATAATGAGTTTACTAAAAACATAATGATTCACAAACCCTGTGGTACTAACCAAAACTACGAACTATAATTCGCTACAAATTAAAACGAGAGAGAGAATTACCTTTATCTGCTGTGGATTCAGAAATGTGAGTCTCCTGCAGTTGTTTTGTTAAGCTTGCATCTGGGGCTGCTGATTTTTTCTTGCCTCCACCTGATTTCTTCTTTGATTTAGATTTTTCTGTGAAAAAAATCTTATGCTAAAATATTTGTACTATGTACATTATATGCTACACATACTAAATGCAAATTAATATAAGCATTGAAAGTTGAAGAACCAAAGAATAACTCAACATAAAAATGATATTGTTAAACTACAATAAAGTTTTGTACATACTTACCTGGCAGATATATACTTAGCTATAGTCTCCGACGTTCCCGACAGAATTTCAAATCTCGCGGCACACGCGACAGGTAGGTCAGGTGGTCTACCTTACCCGCCGCTGGGTGGCGGATGTACGAACCACTCCCGTTTGCTTGTCAGATTTTTCTCTTCCACCTGTCTCCTGAGGGGAGGCTGGGTGGGCCATTAATCGTATATATCTGCCAGGTAAGTATGTACAAAACTTTATTGTAGTTTAACAATATCATTTTTGTACATGAACTTCCCTGACAGATATATACTTAGCTGATTGGCACCCTTGGTGGAGGGTAAGAGACAGCTAAATAATACAGGTAAGACGGGAAACAACTAATGTTGTAGGATATAAAAACCTTGGTTCTCACCTTTTCAGGATGAAGACTTCATAGATACTGTCTCTGAGTCTGCATTGCCTGGAGAGCTACAGCTAGGACGTGACCTGATGCTGAAAGACTCTCGGATCTACCACTGGGATATGTGATCCCCTATTGTGGTAGAATCCAAGTCGGATCCTGTTAGAGGGACCTTGTCCGCTTACCTAACAGATCCTTACCACTACCTCTGCAAGGAGCCAAAACCCACCAGACCACCTAACCAAAATACAAAGGGTTAATATTACGACAAAAAGAGGTGCCACCTGCAACCTCTTTCAGACAACCAAAAAACAACAATATAAAATATAGGGTAACATATAAAAAATTTACACAGGATAAGTTTCAGCTCCCTGCCCCAGCACCGAATCCGCCGATACGAAAGGACCCAAGGCGAAGCATTTATCATATGTGAGTTTTACATCACGTATGGTAGGTGGTTTGCGAAAACCGATTGGCATCTTCCAAAAAGTCGCCTCCATCAAGTTCCGCACAGACATATTTTTTCTGAATGCAAGCGAAGTTGCGATGGCTCTCACCTCGTGAGCTTTCACTTTCAGTAGTCTAAAATGTTCTTCCTTACAGGCAACATGTGCCTCTGTAATAAGGCTTCTCAGAAAAAAGGAAAGAGCATTCTTCGACATGGGCCGAGTGGGGTCCTTTACAGAGCACCAAAGCACATCTTGATTAGCCTAAGTTGTTCCTTCTCTTAGGAAATACTTCATAATTCTCATCGGGACAAAGAGTTCTTTCAGGCTCTTCCCGTACTAGAAAAGATAAACTACGAACTTCAAAGCTCCTGGGCCAAGGCCGTGATGGGTTTTCATTCTTTGCAAGGAAATTTGGAAGAAACGAACACACCATAGAATCTTCCTTAAACCCTACATTGCCCTCGATAGCTTGGAGCTCACTCACTCTCTTAGCTGTAGCTAGGGCCAAAAGGAAGATAGCCTTCTTCGTCAGATCCTTGAAAGAGGCTAAGCCAGGAGGTTCGAATCTAGACGATCCAAGGAATTGTAGAACTACGTCTAGATTCCAGTTCGGTACTACATGAGGACGCTTAATGGTTTCAAATGATCTAATAAGATCATGCAGGTCCTTATCATCGGATATATTTAAGCCTCTATGCCGAATACCGCTCCGCCAACATACTGCGGTATCCCTTAATAGTTGACACAAGCAGATGACATTCTTCTTGAGGAAAATAAGGAAATCTGCAATTTGGGTCACAGAGGTACTGGAAGAGGAAATGTTCTTCCTCTTGCACCAACGTCTGAAGACATCCCACTTTGACTGGTATACACGCAAGGTGGAAGGTTCTCCTCGCGTTGCGATTTGCTCTAGCAGGCTGTTGAGAAAAAGCCTTTCGCTCTGACCAAACCTTTGGACAGTCTGAAGCCCAGTCCAGACTGAGAGCGAGGAGATTTTTGTGGTACCTGTCGAAGTGGGGTTGTCTGAGTAGATCGCTCCTTAGCGGGAGCGATCTTGGAAGGTCCACCAACCATTCCAGTACCTCTGTGGAACCATTCTTGGGCCGGCCAAAAGGGAGCGATTAATGGTCATTCTCGTTGAATCGGACTCTACGAACTTCTTGATGGTTAGCCCCAGGATCTTGAAGGGGGGAAACGCGTAGACGTCGAGTCCGTTCCAGTCTAGAAGAAGAGCATCTATTGCTAATGCCTCTGGATCCGATATCGGAGAGCAGTAAGGATCCAGCCTCTTGTTCTTTGACGTGGCAAAGAGGTCTATGTGTGGCCTGCCCCATAACTTCCACAGGCTCTGACATACATCCAGATGAAGGGTCCACTCTGTGGGAAGGACCTGATCTTTCCTGCTGAGGAGATCTGCTCTTACATTCCTTTCTCCCTACACGAACCTGGTGAGAAGCTTGATTCCTCCTCTTTTCTGCCCACAGAAGAAGGTCTCTTGCTGTCTCGTACAGGGAGAAGGAATGCGTCCCCCCCTCCCTGTTTCCTGTATATATGCCAGAGCTGTAGTGTTGTCCGCGTTGACCTGCACTACCGATCTTCTGACTTTGGGCTCGAAAGCCTTCAGAGCCAACCACACAGCTATCAACTCCTTTCTGTTGATGTGCCAGGCTACCTGGTCCCCCACCCAGGTACCTGACACTTCGCTGGTTTCCCAGAGTTGCCCCCCACCCGTGTCCGACGCGTCGGAGAACAACACCAGGTTGGGGGTTGGGGGGTCTGGGATTGAAGAGACAGTCCCTTCGCAAAGAGGTTGGGATCTGTCCACCATAAGAGATGTTTTTTGACGTCCTGGGATAACGACAGGAGAGAACGTCAATCCTGAGAACGGACGACTCCAATTCCGATGAAGAAAGAATTGGAGCGGTCTCAGGTGCAACCTTCCTAAGGAAACGATTGCTCCAGCGGAGGGAGAGCGTCCCCAGCAGACTCATCCACTCCCTCACTGTGCATACTTCTTTCCCTAAGAAGGTTGTTACTCTCTCGAATCCTCGGGCTATCCTTTCCTGAGAGGGAAAGCCCGAAAACTCAGAGAGTTCATCTGTATCCCGAGATACACACACTCTTGCTCGGGAATTAGTGACGACTTCTTGAAAGTTGACGGAGAAAGTCCCAAACGCCTTCCGTCAATTCTAAAGTTACTTGTAAGTCCTTCAAACAACGATCTTCTGAATTGGCCCTTATTAGCCAATCGTCGAGGTACATGGATATCCTCACCCCTTTCAAATGAAGCCATTGAGCCACATTCCTCAAAATCCCCGTGAACACTTGACGGGGCCGTCGAGGAGGCCGAAACACAGAGACCCTGAACTGAAAAATTTTTCCCCCCCATCATGAATCTGAGAAACTTCCTCGAGGAAAGGATGGATCGGTACGTGGAAGTAAGCGTCCTGTAAATCCAAGGAAACCATCCAGTCCCCTGGACGAAGTGCTGCCAGCACTGATGAAGGCGTTTCCATCGTGAACTTCTTCTTTTCTACGAAGAAGTTCAGGGCGCTTACGTCCAACACCGGTCTCCATCCCCCGAGGGGACTTCGGAACTAGGAAAAGGCGGTTGTAGAAGCCCGATGAATGATGGTCTGTCACTAGTTCGATAGCCCCCTTCTCCAGCATCTGATCTACTGCTAGATGGAGAGCTTGATTCATGATGGGGTCTCTGTACCTGGCCGTCAGTTCCCTTGGGATGGTCGTCAAGGGAGGTCTTTCGACGAAAGGGATGAGGTAACCTCTCCTCAAAATAGAAAGGGTCCAAGGATCCGCCCCTTTTGGGCCCAGACTTCTGCAAACTCTAAGAGTCTGGCGCCCACCGTTGTTTGAAGGACTTGCAAGTTATTTGGGGGCTTTAACAGACTTGGCGAAAGTCTTACCCCTTCTTGAAGGTCTACGACCTCTAAACGTAGAGGTTCTTGATGAAGACGCCCCCTCGAAAGGGTTCTCGAAACACTTGCCTTTTCCTTCTTAGCCTTGGTAGGAAGGAAGGGCGAGGTTTTCTTGCCGACTGTGCCAAAAGGTCCTGGGTGGCTTTGGCCGAAAGTGATCTCGAAATGTCCTGCACTCGATGTTTAGGGAACAACTGAGCAGACCAGAGGAGCAAACAGCAAAGAAGACCTCTGGGCATGGGAGACAGACTTCGTTAAGAAGGAACAATAAACAGACCATCTTCTTCACGATCCCGGCCCCATACAGGGAGGCGATTTCACTCGCTCCGTCTCTTACCGACTTGTCCATACAAGACAAAACACACATGAGATCTTTCTGGCGAAAATGACTCTGGCACTTCAATTTTCTTGGCTAGGACCCCCAACGACCAATCAAGGAAGTTAATACTTCTAGCACTCTAAACATGCCTTTTAGCATGTGATCCAATTCATTCATTGCCCAAGTCATCTTAGCAGAGTTAAGGGCAGTTTCTCCTTGTCGAATCTACCAGCGCCGAAAAATCCGAATCAGCCGAAGACGGTAGACACCCAATCCTAAGGACTCTCCTGTTCGTACCAGAAAACCAGCGCGTCCTGATAACTTCGAAGGAGGAAAAGCGAACATCGTTTTCCCCGCTTCTTCTTTGGAAGCCATCCAGGAACCAAAACTCCTCAGTGCCTTCTTCATTGAAAGAGTTGGCTTCATCCTCACACAAGAAGAACTCTCTCGCTGTCTCGCCGTTGAAAAAAGTGAGTGAGGAGAAGGAGGAGCCGTAGGAGTAAGGGAATCCCCAAAAACTTGCAAAAGTAGCTCTGTAAGCTTCTTGTAAGAAGACACAGCAGCAGAAGTGTTCGGTTCCTCATCCGAACCTTCTAGGACGTCTTGTCGAGGCGAGCGCGGAAGATCCTTAGGTGACGAAGGGATCCTAGTAGGAGTTAAGCGAGAGGTTGGAGAACGCCCTCTCTTAGAAGAGTTCACATCCAACTGGAGAACGATGAGAAGATCTGGGTTGTCTACGATGAGACTCCCTCTTCGAGGTAGACGGAATCTCAGCCGAAGGAGAGGTAGGGCTCCTACTCCGAGAATCCTCGGAAACATCCACAGGGCGCTTACGAGGAGGCGAGCGCCTACTAGACTCTTTGCGCCTATCCTGAGGCGAGCAGCTGCCAGGAGAAGAGCGCCTATCGAGAGCAGAGCGCTTGCGCGGCTCTCCATACCTGTCAGTTGCGTACGATCAACGGAAGTTCGACTGGAAGGCGAAATGCGCCTACTAGGAGAAGGCTGCTTGTGAGACTCTTGACGTCTAACAAGAGGGTAACATTCAGGAGAAGGGCGCTTCCGAGATTCCTGGTGCCTACCAAGAGACAAAACGGTCGGAGTAGTGCGCCTAGAAGCGAGCGCCTACACGGAGAAGGGCGCTTGAAAGACTCTTGTTGTCTGCCCCGAGGAGAATAATCAGGAGTATGACGCCTTAAAAGAGACGAGCGCCTACTAGGAGATCGATGTGCAGTAGGCTCTTGGCGCCTACCTTGCGGGGAGCGGCTAACAGCAGGCCGTCTATCATGCACACGACTCCTACCAGACTCTTGATGCCTGTCAGGAGAGAAGTCACGATCCGACACTCGAGGAGAGTGACATCTGGAAGAAGAATGCCTACTTGTATAAGGGCGCCTTCTAGGATCTTGAGGCTGCTGAGGAGAAGTCTCACGCGAGGGAGTTGAAGAAATAGCGTGATGAGCAGTGCAGTGCGCTTACCGGAAGCGGGAATCCAATCTGGAGAAAAAACTTCTTTCTCCATAGAGCGTCCATACCGATGTTTGGCGCCTTGAAGTCGAAAGAGAGCCAGGCGAGCGAGGGCGCTCACGCGAGCCCCTACCTTCATACGAAACCTCCCCATATGGAAAGGAGAACGCCTAAAAAGAGGAGAATGATCCTCTGAAGAGCGGCGCCTAGATCTCTTGATCGGAAGAGAAACGCTCTTCTTCCTACGTGATCTAACTGCTAGAGAGTCTGCTAGCGCCGTGATCTGAGCTTGAAGTCCCGCGAGTACTCTCGTAGGAGAATCTTGTTCTTCTCCTCGGAAGCAGGCGCCGCCGAGCGCGGAGCGCGAGAAGAAGAACGATCACAAGATTTCTTGGGTTTCTTCGCCTCCACCGACGATTCTTCCGGGAAAACCTCCGGACTAGAAGCCAAAGGACTGCAGGGAGCCTTCCAAGCCCTCTTCAACGGGCGCGACGCATCCGGGGGAGTTCCAACCTCTCTTCGGAGAGGGGGAAGACGAAGAGGAGAAGCATTGGCGTAGGAGCTCCTTCTTGTAGCGATCCGAGGCAGCCTGGGAGCGTACTTCAGGATCTGCCGAGGGGACGCCTGACTGGTGGGGGTTCTCCCTAGCCCTCTTGCGGCTTTCGACTTTCCTACTCCACTGGAATGGGAGTCTGGAAGAGGTCTAGGCCTAGAGGCACTAAGGAGACCGGTCAGACGCAGCCCTCCACAACACTGGGGACACTGCACTGATCACTAACACTCTCCTTACCTTCCAACTGACGAATCTTCTGATCCATAGAAAGAATCGTGGCTCTCAGAGCTGCCGCCTCGAAGGCGAATCTTCGGCTTCGGTGCGGGGAGCAGGGGCTGCAACTTGGGAAGAAGGTTCTAATTCTACGTTAGTATTAGGATCCACATCCAACTCACTCATTCTAGATCTACTAGAACTTCTAGAGGAAGCCTTACGCACTCTATCACGTTCCAACTTCCTAACATAAGAAGAGAGAGCCTTATTCTTCTTCATTCAATCCCTTACATTCACTACAAGGTAGCAAAAGAACATTCATTCCCCCTGCATTTCATGCAAACCGTGTGGGGGTCTACCGAAGCTTTCGGCAACCTCACCTTACATCCTTCATTCACGCAAACCCTAAACAAAAACCGAAGTTTTAACTACTGAATCTAGGTCAGACATCGTTAAAGAAAAATCAAAATCAAAATCAAACCGGTCCACAATCAGCGTATGCCAAGCCAAACAAAGCGAATACGTCACCAAAAGAAGTCCAAATTAACTCCAGGCAAGCGAGAATCGAAAAACTATCGAGAGGAACCGACAACAGTTGTTATCGTTCCCGCGACAGAGAAAAATCTGACAAGCAAACGGGAGTGGTTCGTACATCCGCCACCCAGCGGCGGGTAAGGTAGACCACCTGACCTACCTGTCGCGTGTGCCGCGAGATTTGAAATTCTGTCGGGAACGTCGGAGACTATAGCTAAGTATATATCTGTCAGGGAAGTTCATGTACAAAACTATACATCATAGTTGCAAGGACAAAATTTTTAGTTTAACTAAACATCTGAGTTACCAAACACTCTCATAATATTATAACCTCTTAAAACCATAATACGTAATTAGACTAATTTAAAATTATTCTGATAACCTGCTTTTAAATAGAGAGCTGTGAAAGATAAGTGTACCTAGGAATTGATACAAGATGGCACCACAAAATTTCACCAGCTGTCAATCCTGGCAAAGCATCACATTGCTCCCTTCTTTCTTCTTCAGGCAGACTAAAGATTTGGGGTTCTGACTAACCCATACAGATACAGTAGAATGGTAACACATCCCTAAAAATGTTTAAGGAATTTACCTCAAATCTTAAAATGGCCAACTCTGCTCTATCAATATTTACCTTTGTATGGAACGTTTTATCAAATAATTCCTTAACAATTTGACAATTACAAGAATACATAAT
>NC_087221.1:35046200-35065675 GCF_015104395.2 Macrobrachium nipponense | reverse complement strand
ATCGAATCATCCTGACCTCACCATTGATGTCTTCTGGACTAATATCTAGAGTCCTACCAAAGACTGGCTCTCCCTGCATTCCATGAGCCAACACTCAAGTACAGCTCTGCCAAAAGATCTAAACTGTCTTTGAGGTGGCTTATATCATCCACAACTTTCACAATTAGCTTTGAATACAAGCCCCTTTCCCAACCATGATCCTTTCTCCCAGTTATTTTACCATTAAATTCTAATGAATGTGAAAATGTGCATACTATTTGAATATAATATAATGGGTAACTGATAGAAGTAATAGTGAGAGAGAGAGACCTTTAGATTTGAAACTTCTTTTTCCCTGATTCAAAACACCTCATTAACTTAAAACTACCCCAAGGATGCCAGTTCTAATAAAATTTTGATAAGATTTATATGCATATAAGGCAAAAGAGAAAGTTATGAAATACAGTACATATTGTACAGAGAAAGCTAATAAGATATAAGAGAACACTGGGTTTCAGAAAACTTTAATATAGTTCAAAAGATTATGAGAAAATGTATAAAAAATTTATCCTACTTAAGGCCTGGAATTTAGAAAAAGAGCAAAATACAAAATGAAGGACCAAATATGTGAAAAAGATAATAATTATTCTTTATCATGACATTATAGCTACACCAGTGAGCAAGAACCTCAGCTCTACCAGGTTTGATCTAAAAGATTGAAAAAAAATTTATATTAGCAACTCAAAAGAAAAATATCACTGGATAGTTAAAATGTTGGAAGGTCAAAAACTTCATTCACTATCTTATACAGTACTGTACTGCATGACCTAAATTCCAGCCGAGGACCATTCACCCGGCAACATTGAATAGTTTGTTTGATACAGAATTGTAAACCCAAGTAAACTCATATCTCATAGATAATGAGTTTACTAAAAACATAATGATTCACAAACCCTGTGGTACTAACCAAAACTACGAACTATAATTCGCTACAAATTAAAACGAGAGAGAGAATTACCTTTATCTGCTGTGGATTCAGAAATGTGAGTCTCCTGCAGTTGTTTTGTTAAGCTTGCATCTGGGGCTGCTGATTTTTTCTTGCCTCCACCTGATTTCTTCTTTGATTTAGATTTTTCTGTGAAAAAAATCTTATGCTAAAATATTTGTACTATGTACATTATATGCTACACATACTAAATGCAAATTAATATAAGCATTGAAAGTTGAAGAACCAAAGAATAACTCAACATAAAAATGATATTGTTAAACTACAATAAAGTTTTGTACATACTTACCTGGCAGATATATAACTTAGCTATAGTCTCCGACGTTCCCGGACAGAATTTCAAATCTCGCGGCACACGCGACAGGTAGGTCAGGTGGTCTACCTTACCCGCCGCTGGGTGGCGGATGTACGAACCACTCCCGTTTGCTTGTCAGATTTTTCTCTTCCACCGTGTCTCCTGAGGGGAGGCTGGGCCTGGGCCATTAACGTATATATCTGCCAGGTAGTATGTACAAAACTTTATTGTAGTTTAACAATATCATTTTTGTACATGAACTTCCCTGACAGATATATACTTAGCTGATTGGCACCCTTGGTGGAGGGTAAGAGACAGCTAAATAATACAGGTAAGACGGGGGTGGAAACAACTAATGTTGTAGGATATAAAAACCTTGGTTCTCACCTTTTCAGGATGAAGACTTCATAGATACTGTCTCTGAGTCTGCATTGCCTGGAGAGCTACAGCTAGGACGTGACCTGATGCTGAAAGACTCTCGGATCTACCACTGGGATATGTGATCCCCTATTGTGGTAGAATCCAAGTCGGATCCTGTTTAGAGGGACCTTGTCCGCTTAACCTAACAGATCCTTACCACTACCTCTGCAAGGAGCCAAAACCCACCAGACCACCTAACCAAAATACAAAGGGTTAATATTACGACAAAAAGAGGTGCACCTGCAACCTCTTTCAGCACAACCAAAAAACAACAATATAAAATATAGGGTAACATATAAAAAATTTACACAGGATAAAGTTTCAGCTCCCTGCCCCAGCACCGAATCCGCCGATACGAAAGGACCCAAGGCGAAGCATTTATCATATGTGATTTTTCATCACAAGTAGGTAGTGGTTTGCGAAAACCGATTGGCATCTCCAAAAAGTCGCCTCCATCAAGTTCCGCACAGACATATTTTTTCTGAATGCAAGCGAAGTTGCGATGGCTCTCACCTCGTGAGCTTTCAACTTTCAGTAGTCTAAAATGTTTCTTCCTTACAGGCAACATGTGCTCTGTAATAAGGCTTCTCAGAAAAAAGGAAAGAGCATTCTTCGACATGGGCCGAGTGGGGTCCTTTACAGAGCACCAAAGCACATCTTGATTAGCCTTAAGTTGTTCCTTCCTCTTAAGGAAATACTTCATAATCTCATAGGGCAAAGAGTTCTTTCAGGCTCTTCCCGTACTAGAAAAGATAAACTACGAACTTCAAAGCTCCTGGGCCAAGGCCGTGATGGGTTTTTCATTCTTTGCAAGGAAATTTGGAAGAAACGAACACACCATAGAATCTTCCTTAAACCCTACATTGCCCTCGATAGCTTGGAGCTCACTCACTCTCTTAGCTGTAGCTAGGGCCAAAAGGAAGATAGCCTTCTTCGTCAGATCCTTGAAAGAGGCTAAGCCAGGAGGTTCGAATCTAGACGATCCAAGGAATTGTAGAACTAAATACGCCTAGATTCCAGTTCGGTACTACATGAGGACGCTTAATGGTTTCAAATGATCTAATAAGATCATGCAGGTCCTTATCATCGGATATATTTAAGCCTCTATGCCGAAATACCGCCGCCAACATACTGCGGTATCCCTTAATAGTTGACACAACCAGATGACATTCTCTTTGAGGAAATAAGGAAATCCGCAATTTGGGTCACAGAGGTACTGGAAGAGGAAATGTTCTTCTCTTGCACCAACGTCTGAAGACATCCCCACTTTGACTGGTATACACGCAAGGTGGAAGGTCTCCTCGCTCTTGCGATTGCTTTAGCAGCTGTGCTGAAAAGCCTTCGCTCTGACCAAACTTTGGACAGTCTGAAGCCAGTCAGACTGAGAGCGAGGAGATTTTTGTGGTACCTGTCGAAGTGGGGTTGTCTGAGTAGATCGCTCCTTAGCGGGAGCGATCTTGGAAAGGTCCACCAACCATTCCAGTACCTCTGTGAACCACCTTCTTGGGCTGGCCAAAAGGGAGCGATTAAGGTCATTCTCTTTGATCGGACTCTACGAACTTCTTGATGGTTAGCCCCAGGATCTTGAAGGGGGAAACGCGTAGACGTCGAGTCCGTTCCAGTCTAGAAGAAGAGCATCTATTGCTAATGCCTCTGGATCCGATATCGGAGAGCAGTAAGGATCCAGCCTCTTGTTCTTTGACGTGGCAAAGAGGTCTATGTGTGGCCTGCCCCATAACTTCCACAGGCTCTGACATACATCCAGATGAAGGGTCCACTCTGTGGGAAGGACCTGATCTTTCCTGCTGAGAGATCTGCTCTACATTCCTTTCTCCCTGCACGAACCTGGTGAGAAGGCTTGATTCCTCTTTCTTTTCTGCCCACAGAAGAAGGTCTCTTGCTGTCTCGTACAGGGAGAAGGAATGCGTCCCCCCCTGTTTCCTGATATATGCCAGAGCTGTAGTGTTGTCCGCGTTGACCTGCACTACCGATCTTCTGACTTTGGGCTCGAAAGCCTTCAGAGCCAACCACACAGCCATCAACTCCTTTCTGTTGATGTGCCAGGCTACCTGGTCCCCCACCCAGGTACCTGACACTTCGCTGGTTCCCAGAGTTGCCCCCCACCCCGTGTCCGACGCGTCGGAGAACAACACCAGGTTGGGGGTTGGGGGTCTGGGATTGAAGAGACAGTCCCTTCGCAAAGAGGTTGGGATCTGTCCACCATAAGAGATGTTTCTTGACGTCCTGGGATAACGACAGGGAGAACGTCAAATCCTGAGAACGACGACTCCAATTCCGATGAAGAAAGAATTGGAGCGGTCTCAGGTGCAACCTTCCCTAATGGAAACGAATTGCTCTAGCGAGGAGAGCGTCCCAGCAGACTCATCCACTCCCTCACTGTGCATACTTTCTTTTCCTAAGAAGGTTGTTACTCTCTCGAATCCTCGGCTATCCTTTCCTGAGAGGGAAAAGCCCGAAAACTCAGAGAGTTCATCTGTATCCCGAGATACACACACTCTTGCTCGGGAATTAGTGACGACTTCTTGAAATGACGAGAAGTCCCAACGCCTTCGTCAATTCTAAAGTTACTTGTAAGTCCTTCAAACAACGATCTTCTGAATTGGCCCTTATTAGCCAATCGTCGAGGTACATGGATATCCTCACCCCTTTCAAATGAAGCCATTGAGCCACATTCCTCAAAATCCCCATCCCCGTGAACACTTGAGGGGCCGTCGAGAGGCCGAAACACAGAGCCCTGAACTGAAAAATTTTCCTTTTCCCCCCCATCATGAATCTGAGAAACTTCCTCGAGGAAGGATGGATCGGTACGTGGAAGTAAGCGTCCTGTAAATCCAAGGAAACCATCCAGTCCCCTGGACGAAGTGCTGCCAGCACTGATGAAGGCGTTTCCATCGTGAAAACTTCTTCTTTTCTACGAAGAAGTTCAGGGCGCTTACGTCCAACACCGGTCTCCATCCCCCTGAGGACTTCGGAACTAGGAAAAGGCGGTTGTAGAAGCCGCGATGAATGATGGTCTGTCACTAGTTCGATAGCCCCCCTTCTCCAGCATCTGATCTACTGCTAGATGGAGAGCTTGATTCATGATGGGGTCTCTGTACCTGGCCGTCAGTTCCCTTGGGATGGTCGTCAAGGGAGGTCTTTCGACGAAAGGGATGAGGTAACCTCTCCTCAAAATAGAAAGGGTCCAAGGATCCGCCCCTTTGGGCCCAGACTTCTGCAAACTCTAAGAGT
The DNA here is from genome assembly GCF_015104395.2 of Macrobrachium nipponense. Classification (NCBI taxonomy): domain Eukaryota; kingdom Metazoa; phylum Arthropoda; class Malacostraca; order Decapoda; family Palaemonidae; genus Macrobrachium; species Macrobrachium nipponense. The sequence goes on along the minus strand of NC_087221.1, from coordinate 35,060,723 downwards.
CTGGCGCCCACCGTTGTTTGAAGGACCTTGCAAGTTATTTGGGGGCTTTAACAGACTTGGCGAAAGTCTTACCCCTTCTGAAGGTCTACGACCTCTAAACGTAGAGGTTCTTGATGAAGACGCCCCCTCGAAAGGGTTCTCGAACACTTGCCTTTTCCTTCTTAGCCTTGGTAGAGAAGGAAGGGCGAGGTTTTCTTGCCGACTGTGCCAAAAGGTCCTGGGTGGCTTTGGCCGAAAGTGATCTCGAAATGTCCTGCACTCGATGTTTAGGGAACAACTGAGCAGACAGAGGAGCAAACAGCAAAGAAGACCTCTGGGCATGGGAGACAGACTTCGTTAAGAAGGAACAATAAACAGACCTCTTCTTCCACATCCCGGCCCCATAAAGGGAGGCGATTTCACTCGCTCCGTCTCTTACCGACTTGTCCATACAAGACAAAACACACATGAGATCATTCTGGCGAAAATGACTTCTGGCCACTCAATTTTCTTAGGCTAGGACCCCCAACGACCAATCAAGGAAGTTAAATACTTCTAGCACTCTAAACATGCCTTTTAGCATGTGATCCAATTCATTCATTGCCCAAGTCATCTTAGCAGAGTTAAGGGCAGTTCTCCTTGTCGAATCTACCAGCGCCGAAAAATCCGAATCAGCCGAAGACGGTAGACCCAATCCTAAGGACTCTCCTGTTTCGTACCAGAAACCAGCGCGTCCTGATAACTTCGAAGGAGGAAAAGCGAACATCGTTTTCCCCGCTTCTTCTTTGGAAGCCATCCAGGAACCAAAACTCCTCAGTGCCTTCTTCATTGAAAGAGTTGGCTTCATCCTCACACAAGAAGAACTCTTCGCTGTCTTCGCCGTTGAAAAAAGTGAGTGAGGAGGAGAAGGAGGAGCCGTAGGAGTAAGGGAATCCCCAAAACTTGCAAAGTAGCTCTGTAAGCTTCTTGTAAGAAAGACACAGCAGCAGAAGTGTTCGGTTCCTCATCGAACCTTCTAGGACGTCTTGTCGAGGCGAGCGCGGAAGATCCTTAGGTGACGAAGGGATCCTAGTAGGAGTTAAGCGAGAGGTTGGAGAACGCCCTCTCTTAGAAGAGTTCACATCCACTGGAGAACGATGAGAAGATCTTGGTTGTCTACGATGAGACTCCCTCTTCGAGGTAGACGGAATCTCAGCCGAAGGAGAGGTAGGGCTCCCTACTCCGAGAATCCTCGGAAACTACACAGGGCGCTTACGAGGAGGCGAGCGCCTACTAGACTCTTTGCGCCTATCCTGAGGCGAGCAGCTGCCAGGAGAAGAGCGCCTATCGAGAGCAGAGCGCTTGCGCGGCTCTCCCATACCTGTCCAGTTGCGTACGATCAACGGAAGTTCGACTGGAAGGCGAAATGCGCCTACTAGGAGAAGGCTGCTTGTGAGACTCTTGACGTCTAACAAGAGGGTAACATTCAGGAGAAGGGCGCTTCAAAGCTAACGAGCGCCTACCTGGAGAAGGGCGCTTCCGAGATTCCTGGTGCCTACCAAGAGACAAACGGTCAGGAGTAGTGCGCCTAGAAGCGGTGAGAGCGCCTACAACGGAGAAGGGCGCTTGAAAGACTCTTGTTGTCTGCCCCGAGGAGAATAATCAGGAGTATGACGCCTTTAAAAGAGACGAGCGCCTACTAGGAGATCGATGTGCAGTAGGCTCTTGGCGCCTACCTTGCGGGGAGCGGCTAACAGCAGGCCGTCTATCATGCACACGACTCCTACCAGACTCTTGATGCCTGTCAGGAGAGAAGTCACGATCCGACACTCGAGGAGAGTGACATCTGGAAGAAGAATGTCCTACTTGATAAGGACGCCTTCTAGGATCTGAGGCTGCTGAGGAGAAGTCTCACGCGAGGGAGTTGAAGAAATAGCGATGAGCAGGTGCAGTGCGCTTACCGGAAGCGGGAATCCAATCTGGAGAAAAAACTTCTTTCTCCATAGAGCGTCCTACCGATGTTTGGCGCCTTGAAGTCGAAAGAGAGCCAGCGAGCGAGGGCGCTCACGCGAGCCCCTACCTTCATACGAAACCTCCCCATATGAAGGAGAAACGCCTAAAAAGAGGAGAATGATCCTCTGAAGAGCGGCGCCTAGATCTCTTGATCGGAAGAGAAAACGTCCTTCTTCCTACGTGATCTAACTGCTAGAGAGTCTGCTAGCGCCGTGATCTGAGCTTGAAGTCCCGCGGAGTACTCTCGTAGGAGAAATCTTGTTGTTCTTCCTCGGAAGCAGGCGCCGAGCGCGGAGCGCGAGAAGAAGACGATCACAAGATTTCTTGGGTTTCTTCGCCTCCACCGACGATTCTTCCGGGAAAACCTCCTCCGGACTAGAAGCCAAAGGACTGCAGGGAGCCTTCCAAGCCCTCTTCAACGGGCGCGACGCATCCGGGGAGTTCCAACCTCTCTTCGGAGAGGGGGAAGACGAAGAGGAGAAGCATTGGCGTAGGAGCTCCTTCTTGTAGCGATCCGAGGCAGCCTGGGAGCGTACTTCAGGATATGCCGAGGGGACGCCTGACCGGTGGGGGTTCTCCCTAGCCCTCTTGCGGCTTTCGACTTTCCTACTCCACTGGAACTGGGAGTCTGGAAGAGGTCTAGGCCTAGAAGGCAACCTAAGGAGCCAGTCAGACGCACCCTCCACAACACTGGGACACTGCATTGATCACTAACACTCTCCTTACCTTCCAACTGACGAATCTTCTGATCCATAGAAAGAATCGTGGCTCTCAGAGCTGCCGCCTCCGAAGGCGAATCTTCGGCTTCGGTGCGGGGAGCAGGGGCTGCAACTTGGGAAGAAGGTTCTAATTCTACGTTAGTATTAGGATCCACATCCAACTCACTCATTCTAGATCTACTAGAACTTCTAGAGGAAGCCTTACGCACTCTATTCACGTTCCAACTTCCTAACATAAGAAGAGAGAGCCTTATATTCTTCTTCATTCAATCCCTTACATTCACTACAAGGGTTAGCAAAAGAACATTCATTCCCCCTGCATTTCATGCAAACCGTGTGGGGGTCTACCGAAGCTTTCGGCAACCTCACCTTACATCCTTCATTCACGCAAACCCTAAACAAAACCGAAGTTTTAACTACTGAATCTAGGTCAGACATCGTTAAAGAAAATCAAAATCAAAATCAAACCGGTCCACAATCAGCGTATGCCAAGCCAAACAAAGCGAATACGTCACCAAAAGAAGTCCAAATTAACTCCAGGCAAGCGAGAATCGAAAAACTATCGAGAGGAACCGACAACAGTTGTTATCGTTCCCGCGACAGAGAAAAATCTGACAAGCAAACGGGAGTGGTTCGTACATCCGCCACCCAGCGGCGGGTAAGGTAGACCACCTGACCTACCTGTCGCGTGTGCCGCGAGATTTGAAATTCTGTCTGGGAAACGTCGGAGACTATAGCTAAGTATATATCTGTCAGGGAAGTTCATGTACAAAACTATACATCATAGTTGCAAGGACAAAATTATTAGTTTAACTAAACATCTGAGTTACCAAACACTCTCATAATATTATAACCTCTTAAAAACCATAATACGTAATTAGACTAATTTAAAATGATTCTGATAACCTGCTTTTAAATAGAGAGCTGTGAAAGATAAGTGTACCTAGGAATTGATACAAGATGGCACCACAAAATTTCACCAGGCTGTCAATCCTGGCAAAGCATCACATTGCTCCCTTCTTTCTTCTTCAGGCAGACTAAAGATTTGGTCTGACTAACCCATACAGATACAGTAGAATGGTAACACATCCCTAAAAATGTTTAAGGAATTTACCTCAAATCTTAAAATGGCCAACTCTGCTCTATCAATATTTACCCTTTGTATGGAACGTTTTATCAAATAATTCCTTAACAATTTGACAATTACAGAATACATAATAGACTATGGTCGAGAATGTAAGTATACACTCAAACTTCTTAAAAATTTTCAAACTTCTTAAAAATTTTCAACTCCACAACCATTTCTTCAACTGGAAAGAGTACCTCCAGTCAGTCCAATGACAAAATTAATATTTAGAAGAACAATTACCATACATATAGTATTACAAGATTTAAACAGCTACATTGGAGTAACACAATCAGTTACAACTATTACCTGGCTTTGGAGTTATTACCAATCCTGGGATTCCAGCATTGTTTGGTTCTTGTTTGGCTTTAGCAGCAGCCACGTCATCTGGAGCCAGACCAACTGGATACTCTGAGCGACTTTTTGCCCACTGCTTGCCTTTACTCTCATATCTAGAAGAAAGAATTAATGTATGGTAACCCTAAACTTCATGTTCATGAAAAAAAACATTGCAAGATACGTTACAAAACATAACAAAATCTTGAACTTGAAAAAGAATGTAAATTTAAGAGGTGCAAATCTGAAGGCTATATGAAGATTCAAGAAGCTAAACACACAAGTGCAATAACGTCTTTCAATCCTGACAAGTATGATATAGAAAACAGTTTACTAGTTAGAAATACCCATTTTCTTGACAATAACAATAATTCATTTGAAAAAGAAAAATGTTTAGGTGAACACATCTAAATACATATGAAAGAAGGCAACCTATACACCAATTACATACCCAACATCTACCCAATCTTAACAACTGACAGCTTAAAGTAAAAAAATTTAAGTATATTTTAGTTTTACGAGACCACTGAGCTGATTAACAACTCTCCTAGGGCTGGCCCGAAGGATTAGATATTTTTACGTGGCTAGGAACCAATTGGTCACCTAGCAACAGGACCTACAGTTTATTGTGGGATCCGAACCACACTATCGAGAAATGAATTTCTATCACCAGAAATAAATTCCTCTGATTCCGCGTTGGCCGAGCCGGGTTTTGAACTTCGGACCACCGGATTGGCAACCGAGCGCGAAAACCACTCGTCCAGCGAGAAACTAGCTTAAAATACCAAATTTGTAACTAATTTGTATTTTTCATAACTAACAAACCTGAGGTCTTAACATTAGGATTTACTAGCGCCAAGCTGGAAACCGGTAGAATTAAAATTACACTTGTGAGACCAGGGACTAATGGCATCTATACCAGGTCACGGGGCATGTATACCCAGAATGCCCACGGCTACCTGTGGACCCATCAGTTATATTCTAACCCAGTTTAGACTGCTAGAGGGGTGGTTCGAGGTGGGCCTTTAACTGTAAGACCTCAGGTTTGTTAGTTATGAAAAATACAAATTAGTTACAAATTTGGTATTTGTTCATACACGAAACAAACTTCGGTCTAACATTAGGATAGACTTACTATTGGAGGGAGGTAAGTCTCTACAACTGACTGGGAGTTTGCCACCTTATCCATTTCCGAATACATAGGGAAATTCTAAGAGAATGGACAATGAACCTAGGACCAAAGATATAAGAAAGGATCTATTGGTTTTTCTCCCACTGGTGGGGTAGATACCATTCTACTGTTTACTCTTGTCCACCCTTGCAACTTGGATCCACCTTCACCCCTCTTTTCCCTATTATCCAGAGGGGTGTGTTGCTACTGAAAAGTATATCATCAGCTAAGATAGCTTCACAGTATGGCTGACCATCTCACTGCATATAGTCTGTTCCAGCACATGACGGTACTCTCCTTAATATTGCCCGTAGTTAAAGGAGTAGGAAGAAAGTAGTAAAGAAAAAAGACCAGTCATCCATTCATTCTACTTTCTACCTTCATCTTAGACTAGACGCAAACTGACCCGCCAGGGGCACTGGATGAACTATATCACTTGTTGGGCCGCCACCACTGGACCCAAGGAAAAGGTGTCCAGGGATCTATGGGCAAACATCTTTCAATAAAATGAGGTGAAAGTTGTTTGGCGCTTCCACACACCAGCTTTCAGAATTTATCCACAGACATGTTCTTCTTAAATGCCAGGGAAGCATCACACCCCTGATGTCATGAGCCTCTAGCTCCCACCTGGCTATCTGACCCTCGTCTTCTGCCGTATAAGCATCTCTGATCGTCTCCCTTAGCCAAAATGATATTGTATTCTTGGACACTTCCTTCTTGTTCCGTCCTGTACTTACGAACAACCTCTGGCACACGGCATGAGGTGCCTTGTTCTCTTTAAGTACTCCCTTAGTGCCCTGACGGGGCACAGGAGCATCTCAGCTTTGTCGTTGTCTACAAAGTCTGCCAAGGAAGGTATGGTAAGGAGTCGAATCTGCCGTCTACTATTGTTGGATTTTGGGTCTTGGCCACGAATTCTGGGACAAAACTCACATACCATTGATCTCCAACCTCTCGAGCTGATGAGATATGAGAGGCCATGTAGCTCCCCCACCCTTTTGGTTGAAGCAAGGGCCAATAAGAAGGCTGTCTTCAGGGTCAGGCTCCTATCCGTGGACTGCCTTAGTGGTTCGTAGGGGGGTTTTGTCAGACTACTCAGTACCTTGGTCAGATCCCAATCTGGGGCTTTTAGCTCCTTTGGTGGCATGACTGTTCAAAGCTCCTCATCAGCATGGCCAACTCCATGAAGACGATATGTCCACTCCTTTCATTCGTAAGACTGAGGCTAGAGCCGCCCTGTACCCCTTCACTGCAGATACAGACATATGTTTTTTCTGTTCTGAGATATATCAGAAAAGCTGCTAACTGCTGAATAGTGGTACCGAGTGGAGACACGGTTCCCTCTACGACACCAATCACAGTATGCTGACCACTTTCCTTGGTATACTGTCGCAGATGATTTTCTGATATACCTGCCATCTGAGTTGCTGCTTTCTGCGAAAACCCTCGCTCTCGGAGGAGATACTTGACAGTCTCCACCCGTGAAGCGATAGGGACAATTCACCGACTGGTGGTACCTCTCCACGTGAGGCTGACACAGAAGGTTGCTCCATGGAGGTAACTCTCTTGGCACATCTACTAGGAGTTCCAGTAGGTCTGGAAACCACTCTGCTTTCGGCCATAACGGGGCTACCAGGGTCATCTTGAGGTTCTGAGATCGCATTACCCTGTTCAGAACCTGACGGATTAGACAAAATGGAGGAAATGCGTACACGTCCAGATTGTCCCAGGGGTGGGGGTGTAGCGCATCTTCTGCTACTGCCTCTGCGTCCGGGACTACTGAACAATACACTTCCAACTTTTTGTTGTACCTGTTGCGAATAGGTCTATGATCGGTCCTTCCCACAACATGAGCATCCTGTCCACTACCTGTTGGTGTAGGGACCACTCTGTTCCCAGAATCTGATCCCTGCGGCTCAACTTGTCGGCCACTATGTTTCTCCCAGAATATACCTGGCCTTGATGTCTACCAGGTTCTCTATAGCCCACTGGTGAAGTTGAAACTGTCATCATGTAACTGCCGAGAAACTAGGCCTCCTTGCTTGTTTATATAAGCTACTACTGTGGTGTTGTCTGACATCAATACCACTGAGTGGTCCCTTTACTCTCTCCCTGAATTCTTGTAGAGCCAGAAAAGCTGCTTTCAACTCCAGCATGTTTATATGGAGTTCTCTGTCTTGCAAACTCCATTTTGCTGACACCATCAACTCCTCCATATGGGGCTCCCCAGCCTTCTAGTGACGCATCGAGAACAGCAAGAGGTCTGGGGAGGATTGTTGAAGGGGGACACCCACTGTCAGATTGTCGTCGTTCACCACCACAGCAAGTCTTTCCTCACTTCTGCCGACAAGGGAATTTGCTCGTACGGGTGATCTTACTGTTGGTGACCATCCAAACGTTGACTTGGATCCAACTGCGACTTCTGCTGATTCACCACAATACCTAGGCTGTGACAAAGCTGCAGGAGGGCCGCCCTGTCCCTGAGTAATTTCTCCCTGGACTTTGCTATCACCAGCCAATCGTCCAGATATCTTATTAGCCTGATCCCCTGAGCATGCGCCCACGCCGACACGAGGGTGAACACTCTTGTAAAAACCTGAGGAGACGTTGTCAATCCGAAGCACAGGACCTTGAATTCGAAAGCTTTCCCTGCAAGACTGAAGCGGAGAAATTTTCTTGAAGACTGATGGACTGGTATCTGAAAGTATGCGTCCTTTAGATCGACTGTCAGCATAAAGTCTCCGATTCTGGACTGCTGTAGAACCGTTTTCGGAGTTTCCATCTTGAAACTGTTTTCCTTATAAACAGATTCAGCGTTGACAGGTCTATTACTGTCCTCCACTCCCCCGTTGGCTTTGGGTACCAGGAAAATCCTGCTGTAGAAGCCTTTTGACGGACTGCATACTTGTTGCACAGCTCCTTTTTCCATCATCTTCTTCACTTCGTCCTGCAGAATAGTGGCCTTCTGAGATTTGTGGGCATAAGTGACGTGGGGTAATGGTTGATCTGTCAGGGGCGGGGTTACCTCGAACGGAATCAAATACCCGATCCTGAGAACATCCACCACCCACTGCTCTGCCCCTAGTTCCTGCCACACCTTCCAGTGATTTGCCAGGCACCCCCCCACTGGTGTGGCCGAGTGATGGGAGGCGCCCATCCTATCTTCTTGAGCCTCTCCTCTTCCCCTATTGCCCCTTCCTCTGTTGTTTCTATTGTGAAAGGGCCGATGAGTAGCCTCTTTGGGGAAGAGGGTCTTGTGACCCTATTAGGGATGTTATGTCTCACTGTCTTCTTCCGAGACATCTGCTGTTGTCTTCCCTCCAAAGGAGTAGTTTGACTGTTAGACGTTTTCCTAACTGCCTGTTGCACCAACCTATCGTTAGTGTCCATCCTTCTTCTATCTATCGCCTCTTCCAGTATGACCTCTGGCAACAGCAGTTGCGATTCCAAGATATCCCCATCCTCATTGCTAACAGGGAATCCAAATCCACATTGCGGCTTAGTCTAGCCAATGCTGCATCTCTCCTCATTAGCAGGATATTTGCCCAAACATTGGCACTTGCGTTTGTCAGGTACGCAATCGCCTTGGAACCTGACTGTAGTAATCTAATGAACAATGGTTCATCCACTACTTTCTTGTTGCTTCCGAGGATACAATTTTCGCCACTGCTGTTGACCAAAGGTCTAACCAGGAAGCAGCCTGAAAGACAGAAGAAACTGTTGCTTCTAACGTAGCAGCCTCTTGGTACGTCATCGAAGGGCACTCCATTTTAACCTGATCCAAGGTTAATCCAGGCCTTAACCTTACAACATTAGGGTTCATTTGTCTAGACAGCAAAAGGGGACCTTCTGGTGTTCGTATAATATTTCCTTTGCTTTATCATTGGAGGGGGAATAAATTTAAATGATCTATTAGATCTTAAGGAATTATCCCTCCCTGCAATCTTTGCGTTTAGTGTTGCAAGACCGATTCCGCATGACTCGAACAAGGCAATTCATACGACACCTTGGTATCCTCTTTAGTCCAAACGCCATGTCAATTCCAGGAGGAAGCATACTGGCCGGTGTTTCTGTCTTCTCCCGAAAGGCTATTGAATTGACGAATCAAATCAATAACCTCTGCATACGAGGCCAGAAACTCTTGGTTTTCTCCTTCCTCCGGCTCTAGTGTACCACTCTCCGTCACAAGGGATGTTGCTCTCCTCTATCTTCTGACAGATGGCCCGGAATTCCAGAGCCGCCTGCCCCTACGGCCGCGGTCTCTTTGGTCTTTGCTGGCCGCTGTTGGCTCGATCCCGGATAGTCAGCAGGGGAACGAGAACGTCTCATCCTTTCTCTGCTCACGGATCTAGATCTCCAAGATGAAGGCTCCTTAAGACAGAGATAAGTTCGTCTCTATTAGCATTGGCATCGTTTTCGAGCGTCGGCGAGCCCGGCCTCGACCTTCTATCCAGACGGACACTGCTTCCACGAACGTATCCGCCGAGGTTGCCAACTCTCTATTTTTCGTACTTTTAATAGGAGCCTTATCGTCCTTCGTACGTATTTTGAACGGCCTTACGGGCGAAACTGGGACCTGCATTCCATCCTCTGCTGCACCTTTCGCCGCCAACGTCGATTTTACCAGAGGTATCGCAGTTTTTGCGATCCGAACTGGCAACTCCGCCTCGGCCGCTAGCTCGCCGGCCGTCACCTCTCTCGCTTGTTCGGATTCTTGCGAACGGCTTCGTCTGCCAACCTTGTGCTTAATAGCCACTGATTTTCCGACCTTCTTGCTGACTTGGAAATGACAGTCTTGGTCCGAAGAAGAGGAAGAATTGATTCTTCTCCTCTTAGCCCGAGGATCCGCCAGGAACTCCCGAATCCTCCTCCAACGCTTGACTGGCGCTCGCCGTGACGTTATCGGACTTAGCGATGACGCCGAACTATAGGAAGAAGACGAAGAAGGCGAATCACACCTTTTCTTTTTGTCTCTCTTATTCATTCTCTTCTCTATATCCTGTAATTTCTGCATTACAGTTTGCATTGACGGGTCAGAAGGCGTATTAGCGTCTGGGGTTGGGTGCAGCGAAAAAGGCCGAGAATCGGTCTGTGACGTCATCACGCCTGCCATATCAGAGTGTGACGTATGTTGTGACGTCATCCCTCTCGTAGGGAGAGACTGAGAGGTTTCTGCTGGCAACCGCACGTTTGCTGCCAAACTACCTCCCCAAGTTCTGCATCGCTGTAAATACTGAGTTGGGATGGTGAAGCCGCGGCATTAATTCCCATAAATTGCAAGCCCGGGGGATGAGGAACATTCAGCGCTGCCGGACCCTGCTGAACCGTGACGTCATATAATGCGCAAGCAGACCATCCAAGGTTGGTACGCCTGGTAGGCCTAAGCGCTGACCACGTACCATCTAACCTATGCGCTTGAGTAGCAGGAGCCTGGAACAAAGATGGCGGATCTCCCCCTCTACTGCTGGGAACAAGGAAAGTGCAAATTATTCATAAAATTACCCAAGGCCCCTCCTGACGTTTTCCGATTACAGAACCGCTAGGAGAAACCGGAGAAGGGGTATGAGACAATTCAAAAGCAGGTGGAGAAACATATGGAGCAGCCTGGTTTATACCGATACAAAAGAAGCCGGTAAAAGGTTTGGTCATCCAAAGATGGCGTCACCCCCTTCCTTTTGTATTGGCTTTTCCATAGAACTTCTTCCACTGTTCCACGACCAACCGCGACAAACAGAACACGGATTAGTAACCGTACATACGTTTTCCCTGCACTACTACACGTTGGATGAGGATCCGTCGACACTGAAGTTAGGAACCTAGAACATGGAAAGCCACTGACTCCATGGGCATTTCCTTTGTCTCCTCTTCGAAACGGTAGACGATCCCGATGTTGAGGCAAAATTCTCCATCATACCACGTATACACTCTTACCACACACTGATCACACTTGGAGAAAGAAAAGGAATGAAAAATAAAAAATGAAATGGATAAAGAACGGGCAAACTGAAAAACCGGCTTTAAATGAGATAGACAGTAACACGTCTATCTTAAAGGCGGTAGGAAAAATAACTGATGGGTCACAGGTAGCCGTGGCATTCTGGGTATACATGCCCCGTGACCTGGTATAGATGCCATTAGTCCCTGGATCTCACAAGTGTAATTTTAATTCTACCGGTTTCCAGCTTGGCGCTAGTAAATATGATATTGTTATTTTACAATAAAGTTTTGTACATACTTACCTGGCAGACATATACTTAGCTTACGTCTCTGACGTCACGACAGAATTCAAAACTCGCGGCTAACGCGACAGGTAGGTCAGGTGATCTACCTTACCCGCCGCTGGGAGGCGGGTGTAAGAACCATCATACCTTTCTTGCCAGAGTTTTTTCTCTCTTATACCTGTCTCCTGAGGGGAGGCTGGGCGGGCCATCAATCGTATATGTCTGCCAGGTAAGTATGTACAAAACTTTATTGTAAAATAACAATATCATTTTTGTACATGAACTTTCCTGTCAGACATATACTTAGCTGATTGACACCCTTGGTGGAGGGTACAAGACAGAAAATAACAAAGAAAAGGTAAACAACACCTGTTGTAGGATAAACATAACCTTGGTTCTTACCTGTTTAGGCTGAAGACTTCATAGATACTGTCTATTAGTCTGCATAGCCATAAGAGCTACAGCGAGGGCGTGACCTACCGCTGAAAAGACTCTTTGGGTCTACTAACGGACTTGATATCCGCTTACTTAGTAGAATCCAAGTCGGATCATGTCAATGGGGGTTCGCCCTCTTCTATGACAGAACCTGTCACTACCAACGCAGGGAGCTTCAAACCAAATCCGATCACCTAACCAAACTAACGTTATTAGCATTACGAAACGAAAAAAGATGCCTACCTGCATCATTTTTCATACAACCATATGAACTCAATTACCAAAAAAAAAAACAAGGGCAAAAACTACTAAGGATATGTTCCAGCTCCCTGCCCCAGCACCGAATCCGCCGATACGTACGGGCCTAACGCGAAGCACTCGTCATACGTAATACTGAGTCTTTTAGGTAGTGGTTGGCGAATACTGAATTACATCTCCAGAATGTTGTTTTCATCAGATTCTGCAAGAGACATATTCTTCTTAAAGGCCAAGGAAGTGGCAATTGCTCTCACTTCATGAGCCTTGACTTTTAGGAGCTTGAAATGTTCTTCATTACAAGATCTATGTGCTTCTTTCACACTTCTAATGAAGAAAGACAGCGCATTTTTCGACAATGGTCTGCTGGGGTCCTTTACAGAGCACCATAGTCTGTCCTCAATGCCCTTAAGGGTTTTCTTCTTCTGAAGTAGTGTTTTAAACTCCTAACAGGGCAAAGAGTTCTTTCAGGTTCTTCCCTACTAGGGCAGATAAACCACGAACCTCAAAGTTCCTTGGCCAAGGATTTGAGGGGTTCTCATTTTTTGCTAAAAACAAAGGAAGGAAGGAAGGAACAACAAACCACGGAATCTCCTTTGAAACCTACCCTTCCTTCTAGGGCATGAATCTCACTAACCCTTTTAGCTGATGCTAAAGCCATGAGAAAGAGAGCTTTCCTCGTGAGATCTTTGAAGGAGGCTAAATGTGGTGGTTCAAACTAGCGGACCTCAGGAAACGAAGAACCACATCCAGATTCCAACTTGGAACTTCATTCGAAGTTTCTTAGAAGATTCAAAAGATCTTAATAGATCATGAAGATCTTTGTTATTCGAAAGATCTAAATTCCTATGTCTGAACACCGCAGCCAGCATGCTACGGTATCCTTTGATAGTAGATACTGCCAAACCGCATTTTTCTCTGAGGAAAACTAGGAAATCTGCTATCTGAGTCACAGAGGTACTGGAAGAGGAAAACTTCTGGTTCCTGCACCAACGGCGAAAGACGTCCCACTTCGACTGGTAGACTTTAAGGGTCGAAGGTCTTCTAGCTGAGGCGATAGCCTTAGCAGCTTTTGTCGAAAACCCCTTCGCTCTGACAAGACTTTTGACAGTCGAAAGCCAGTCAGATTGAGAGCGGGGAGGTTTCTGTGATACCTGTCGAAGTGGGTTGTTTGAGCAAATCTTGTCTTTGTGGAAGTGCTCTTGGAAAGTCCACCAACCATTCCAGTACCTCTGTGAACCAATCTTGGGCGGCCAGACGGAGCTACTAGCGTCATTCTTGTCCTCTCCGAGATAGCAAATTTCTTGAGGGTTTGTCCTAGTACTTTGAAGGGGGGGGGGGGAAAGGCGTAGACGTCTAGCCCTGTCCAATCTAGGAGAAACGCATCCACTGCTACTGCTCCTGGGTCTGAGATCGGGGAGCAGTAAAGTTCGATTCTTGCATTCTTTGCTGTTGCAAAGAGATCGATGTGAGGTCTGCCCCATCTTCTCCACAGGTCTTGGCATACTTCTGAGTGGAGGGTCCACTCGGAAGGCAGGAGTTGATTCTTCCTGCTCAGGAGATCGGCCCTGACGTTCCTTTCTCCCTGTACGAATCTGGTGAGAAGACTGATCTTCCTTGTTTGAGACCACAGCAGAAGATCCCTTGCTGTTTCGTACATGGAGAAGGAGTGCGTCCCCCCTGTTTTTTGATGTACGCCAAGGCTGTTGTGTTGTCCGAATTGACCTGCACTACTGCATTTCGGACGTGGGGTTCGAAGGCTTTCAATGCCATCCAGACTGCCATCAACTCTTTCTTGTTGATGTGCCAGGACACCTGATCCCCTTCCAGGTGCCTGACACTTCTCTTGTCCCGAGTGTCGCTCCCCAACCTGCCTCCGATGCGTCGGAAAACAACACATGGCTGGGGTTCGGCATGTAGAGAGACATTCCTTCCACAAATCGAAGTGGGTTGTTCCACCACCGAAGGTCTCTCTTGATTTCCCTTGAGATCTTGAAGGAGAACTCCAGATCTAGGGAGAGACGCCTCCATTCTGGTATAGGAAGAACTGTAGAGGCCTGAGATGCAACCTTCCTAGAGAAAACGAATTGCTCCAGCGAGGAGAGTGTCCCCAGCAGACTCATCCACTCCCTCGCTGTGCATGCATCTTTCTCTAGGAAGGTCGTTATTTTCTCTGTAGCAACGAGCTATCCTCTCTGGCGACGGAAAAGCCCGAAAAGCCAGAGAAGCTATCCGAATCCACAGATAGATCCTCTCTTGACTGGGGATTAATTGAGACTTCTGGAAGTT
>NC_087221.1:35031428-35045700 GCF_015104395.2 Macrobrachium nipponense | reverse complement strand
GACAAATTGTCATTTGTTCCGATACGTAATACAAACCCTCGGTCCTTTAACAATAGGAAGACTCACTTCTTGGTGGGAGGAATCTGAGTCTTTTTGATGAACAGACTGGTGTTCGTCCATCCCTGGAATGCCTCCCTGGTCGTAAGAGCGAGGGAGGGATCCAAGCCTCTGTCCGATTGATCGGGGTGTGCACCGCAGGATCAATGGTCAGACCTCTGGGCCGAGTACTAAGAGAGAGGCAAGCGTATCTCTTTCGTACCAGCATTGTAAGAACTTTTTCCTTTACATGAGCAAATGTAAAGTAATGGGTTTGTCTCATGTTGGCATCCACTTCTCCCCCTTGTTGGAGAAAGTGGTGGATATTTACTCCTATCTCTAGTTAAAGAGATAGGATGGAGCTCTGTTGAATAGCTTACCTGCATCTGACTCCTTCCCAGCAAGGTAACGACCGTATCCCTCTGCCCACAGGAGAGGTAGGTAGAAAAGATGGTGAAGAGAAGCCAGTCACTCTCTCATTCACGCATTCATTCTCCCAGTCATACCAGGAATCGATGCTGTTCTGCCTGCTCGGGTGCTGGGTAAGCTTACACAACGTGTTGAGCAGCCACCACAGGTCCCAAGGAAAAAGTATCCAAGGACTTGTGGGCAATATCCCGAAGGTAGAAGGACGTGAAGGTGGTCTGGTTGGCCCAGACACCTGCCTTCAGGACCTGCGCCACGGAGAAGTTCTTTACGGAACGCTAAGGAGGGTCCGATACCTCTGACTTCGTGGGCTCTCGGACGGAGCGTACGGATGTCGTCGCTACCATCAGCTTCGTACGCTCTCCTGATCACCTCACGCAGCCAGAAAGAAGCGTGTTCTTGGAGACTTCTTTCTTGGTGACCCCAGTGCTAACGAAGAGGCGTCGACACTCAGGCCTGAGATGTCGAGTTCTCTTCAGATAGCGCCGATAGCGCCCTCACAGGACAAAGCACATCTCATCCGCATCGTTATCGGTGAAGTCCAGGAGGGAGGGGATCGTGAAAGACTCGAACCTGTCGTCAGGGATCGACGGATTCTGGGTCTTAGCTACGAAGTTCGGGACGAAATCGAGCGTCACAGATCCCCAGCCTCTGGTATGTTTAACATCATAAGAAAGGCCATATAGTTCCCCTACTCTCTTCGCCGATGCCAGGGCCAGCAAGAAGAGGGTCTTGAGGGTCAGATCCCTGTCTGACGACTCTCGAGTGGCTCGAAGGGTCTTCGAGTCAAACTCCTAAGGACGAGAGTCACATCCACGCAGGGGGCCTGAGTTCCCATGGGTGGGCAAGACTTTCGAAGCTCCTCATTAGCAAGGATACTCGAACGAATTCGAGATGTCCAGTCCCCTCAGTTTTTAGGAGGAGGTCCAGGGCGGCCTCTATATCCCTTAACTGTGGGTACTGAGAGGAGCTTCTCTCGGCGAAGAAACACGAGGAAATCCGCTACCTGCTGAAGAGTGGCTCTGAGAGGAGACAGACCCTGTCTACGACACCAACCACAGAAGAGGGCGGCCCACTTCCCCCTGGTACACAGCTGCAGAGGACTGTCTGACGTGTCCAGCCATCTCTGTTCGCTGCGCTACGAGAAAAGCGTCATCGTTCGCAAGAGATGGTGGATAACAGCCAGCCGTGAAGTTGAAGGGGACTGGACTGCGTGGTGGTACCGTTCTACCGTGTGGCTGGGCTAGGAGGTTGTGCCAGGTGGGTAGTTCTCTCGGTGCGTCCGCAAGAAGAGCCAGCAGGTCCGGATACCAAACGGCTTGAGGTCGTTTGGGAAGCCACCAGGATCATTCTGAGATTGGGAGTGACCAGCGCTCGACTGATCACTTTCCGAATCAGACAGAAGGGAGGAAAGGCGTAAGCGAAGAGGTTGTCCCAGGGGTGTTGGAGAGCGTCCTCTGCAGCTGCCCATGGGTCCGGCACAGCTTGAAAAGAAAACCTGAAGTTTTCTGTTGTGCCGGGTGGCGAACAGGTCTACGACCGGTGCCCCCACAGGTTGAAGAGCCTTTCCGCCACATCTTGGTGTAGAGACCATTCGGTCCTTATCACCTGATCCCACCCGACGGCTGAGCTTGTCTGCTACTACAATTCCTGCTTGCCGGAATGTAGCGTGCTGACAGCTCTATCGAGTGAGCCGTGGCCCACTCGTGCACCTGCACTGTCAACTGATGGAGCGGAAGAGACACTAGCCCACCCCCCCTGCTTGTTGACATATGCCACTACTGTGGTGTTGTCGCACATCAACACCACTGAGTGTCCCACCAAGCGGTCCCGAAACTCTTGGAGAGCGTTGAACGCCGCCTTGAGTTCCAGGACATTGATGTGAAGGTGCTTTTCGTGATGGTCCCACACACCTGCAGTCAGCAACTCCTCCAGGTGTGCGCCCCATCCCTCGGTCGATGCGTCTGAGAACAGAAGACATCTCCGGGGGGGTGCGGGGGAGTGGCGTATAGGCACTCCTCTTAAGAGGTTATGATCGTCGAGCCACAGGTAGGTCCGGACCTCCAGGCTAGGTCCTGCCGTCACCTTGTCCGTGATAGCCAACGGGAAAGTAAGGAGGATCCCTGGCCTGGGACCAACTCTCCCTTAGCCATCCACTGGAGAGACCGTAGGTGAAGACGCCCGTGAGGGACTAACTTCTCGAGTGAGCAGATTGGCCGATCACGACTTGCCATTGCTGTGCTGCCTGTTCCTGCCGCGACAGGAACCGGCCGGCTGCCTCCCTGAATTTTGCTGATACGCAAGTCTGCGGGAAAGACTTGCCCTTCTACCGTATCTATCAGCAATACCCAGGTACTTCATCTTCTGCTTGGGTTCGAGATCGGACTTCTCGTAGTTTATCACGATCCCCAGATCGCGACAAAACTTGAGGAGTCGATCTCTGTCCTGTAGCAACTGCGAGCGGGAGCTCGCCAGGACCAGCCAATCGTCGAGATACCTCAGAAGACGTATCCCGTTCGAATGGGCCCAAGCCGACACCAGAGTGAACACTCGCGTGAACACCTGTGGGGCGGTTGAGAGACCGAAACAAAGTGCCCTGAATTGGTACACAACCGTCCCGTCGAAGATGAAGCGGAGGTACTTTCTGGAGGATGATGGATGGGTATTTGAAATACGCGTCCTTCAGGTCCACTGAAAGCATGAAATCGTTCCCCCTGATCGAGTCGAGCACTGAGCGTGCCGACTCCATCGTGAACCGCGTCGTGCGAAACGAAGCGGTTCAGGGGAGAGAGGTCTATCACGGGCGCCAGCCCCCCGATGCCTTCTCCACTAGGAAGAGGCGGCTGTAAAAGCCCGGTGACTGGTCCTCCACGATTTCTACAGCTCGTTTCGCCAGCATGGTCTTGATCTCCTGTCGAAGAGCGTTGTCCTTTGCTGATCCCGGACATAGGTCTGTAGATGGACCGGTTTGGAGATGAGAGGGGGCCGAGACTCGAAGGGTAGTAGATATCCCTCCCGAAGGACGTCTACTATCCAGTTCTCGGCGCCGTAGCGCTGCCAAGTCGCCCAATGGCTCGCCAGGCACCCCCCCACTTCCGGCAGCAGGTGAGGGGGAAACGCCGTCCCTAGCGTTTCCCTCCTCGTTTCGACTTCTTTCCAGCACCTCCTCGGGGAAAGGAGGGCTGGGAGGAGGGCTGGTTGCGGCCTCCTCTCGCAGAAGTCGAAACAACATGGAGTCTTCACACGGGGTTTGGACGGTGCAACCGTCTTCGCCGCCGTGGAAGCGCTAGCCAAGCTCTTTGGTTTGGCCGCAGTTACTCGAGATTCCCTGCCCAGAAACCTTCGAGACTGCCTGGTGGACTAAGCGGTCACTCTCGTCAGTGCGCCGCCGTTCCCACCGCAGCGTCCACCATCTCTCCAGGAAAGAGAGCTGGGGAACTCCTAAGAGGTCCATTTCGTAGCCCGAGTGCCGCCTCAGCCCAGCCCCCTTGGTCACTCGGGTAAGGACTGCGTACCCTACGTCGAAGAACCAAGTTGGCCCACAGGTTAGCAGTCTGATGGGCGGAGGTAAGAGATTGCTCTTCCTCCAGACTGGCACAGTCTCCTAAAAGAAGCGTCGTCTTCGAGAGCAGAACTCCCGGAGCCGGCCGCTACTTTGGATATTGTGAGGGACCACAAATCCAACCAGGAAACTGCTGGAATGCTGCCATAGCGGTAGATTCCAGGGCAAGTGCCTCCTGCTGCGAGAACCATAGTTCTCCGACAGGAGCTGCTGCAGGGACACACCTGGAGTCAGCCTCGCTAACTCCGGGTTAACCTGTTTCGGCAGTATCGGGTCTTCCGATGGCACGTAGAATCGCCTCTGCCGCTGTAGAGGAGGAGGAAGCAGCTTAGAGGACCGTCCGGATTTTAGCGAGTCCTCCCGTCCTGAGACGAGATTCTCCACCTGATCCAGGACTGAGTCCGCAAGCTCTGATCGTGGCAACCCCCATCGTCATTTTGGGCTCCCTCTTTTGGGACCCCAAAATGACTCGAGCCGGGACGTGGGCTCTGCTGGTGGAGCGGCGATCCTTCCGCGAGTCATTATGCAGACGCATCAGCTTAATGACCTCTGCGAAGTTCCTCTGTATCTCGGGCGTCACAGCGTCTTGTGGAGTAGGACCGTCCAGTCCCTCCAGCAAGAGCATATCCCTCGATACTCCTCCTTCAGAAGGAGGAACAGCGACAGACCCCTGACGGTCGCCTCCAACTACTGCGCGTACGTCCTGGTCGGTCCTAAGACCGTGCCTGAGCCGTACGGCGTCATAGCCGGGTCACGAGCGGCGCACCATCTCGTGATCGCTCCCTGGTACCTCGCTCCTCCCGGTATAGCCCGAGGAGGTTGAAGGTACGGGAGAGGCAGACCTGACGCTCCCCCTCGCTCGCTGGCAGGACCAGCGTGCGTGGAGGGCTGCTGCTGATCGTCAACCCGCGGTGACGGTCGAGCAGTAGGCCTAGCGTCGCCGCTCGCCTGGGGCGATTGGCTCGGCTGAGAACGTCGAGACCGATCTCTAGCGTCAGGCGAGCTGCCGCTGGTCACCGTCTCGCCCGGTCCCATCGGAGCGGCGGACGGGTGACCTGCTAGGCTCCCTTTCGCGTCGATGACCGGCCAGCGTCCTCTCGGCCCGCGTCAAACCGCTGGTACCAGCCGTGGCTGGTACCGGCGGCCGTGGGGACTCCTTCCTCGCCTCAACCCGTGGCCGGTCAGCGACCGTCACGTCAGCCCGAGCAGCCAGTTGGTCGCTGCGAGAGCGTCCACTGGCCTGGCGAGAGTCGTGTGCACGACTCTCGCCAGTCTTCTGCTCCGCGCCGCTGTCTTGACGGCGAGCGAGCTCGGACGTCAAAACTTTGGCTGGACGGTCCTCTTTGGAAGAGCGTCCACTCGGTGCTTCTCGCGAACGAGAAGCGGCCGAGACGGAACCTGGTTTAGCGGCAGAACCGCTAGCACCAGGTGAGGACGCACCAGCCGAGGCTGATGCACACCTCTGGTCCCCGTCGACTTCTTCTTTGCAGAAGAAGCGACGGGCCCTGTACCCGAAGGAACAGGAGGACCAGCAGAAGAGCTCCCCAACTCGCCTGAGCGAGCCGGGCCCTTAGAAGATCCCGAAGGAGTCTTCTTAGAGGAGGAGGCAGCCTTCTTCTTCTCGGCTGTTTAGCCTTAGAAGTCGAAGGGGAAGGAGAGGCAGCAGACGACGAAGAAGACGATGAAGACGACGACGACACCTTCTTCCTCTTCCTCTTCTTCTTCGCCAGGCTCCGCAGGACAGACGTCAGGTCTTCCATCCAGAGGAGCCGGGGCAGTTGCCGAAGCAACAGGGCCCGACTGCACCTGTCCGGAAAGACCTGAGACTGTTACAGCAACACCAGCAGCAGGAACAACAGGAACAGGTCCGGGAACAGCAGGAACGGCAGGAACATCTGAAATGGAATGTGCAGGCCTATCTGAAAAGGAAAGAGTAGCTGGAACGGCAACAGGTACGGCAGGCACGGCCGGTACCACGGAGAGCCAGGCGTCCTGTCGACAGTCACCGTCATCCGTGGCACTGGCGGCAGGTCCAGGGGGGTACTCTTAGGGCGCGGAAGTCCGGGGTCGGCAAAGGAAAAAATCCAGGTGGTGGTGGCATCGTCCTCTTTGGAACGGCGCGGCAATGGGTTTTGTACTGCCACCGTGGGTGTCACCGACATTATATGGGGCGTATATACCAGATGTGGTGGCATCTCATACGCTGGTGTCGTTAATGTGGTAGTAGTGGTGGTCACCGCACATGAGTGACCACCGCCGACCCCAGCCAACCGCTGAAGCAACCCCTGGATCTGGGCACTCCCTGCAGTCCCAGCGACTCCCACACCTGTCCCAAGTCGTCCTTCGCTGATGGCACACCTGCGGAAGCAACAGTCGGGTTAATTGGAGGGGCTTCCCCAGCGTCCTGGGGGCGAAACAAAACACCCCCCCCAGAGCGGACGGAAGATCCCGAGTACAGCTGTACGGTCCGGGTAGCGGGCGCCCTACCATCCACACTCGACGGAATCGAGAGAGGCAAAAGGACTCGCTACCCCCCCCGCAGGGGAAGGCGCGAACGTGGGGGCTGGCCGGGAGGCAGGAAAGAGGACGAAGTGTCCGTCACCAAAGGAGTTCACTGGACTTTCCGATGACTTCTTGGCCGGCCTAAGTCTCTTCCTGCCCTCGTACAGCACCCACTGCGCCTCGGACCAATTCATACAAACACACATGTTCGTTGCGGGAGCACTCTCGCCCGCCCCCACAACGAGTACAAACCTCGTGGGGCGTACCACCTCAACGAATGACCTGAACCCTCCACATTTACGCCCCTCCAGCCCGGGACACACTCTACGGGCGACTGGAGGGCGCGGTGATATTTCCATTTCTTCCAATTAACTCATTTGCAAGAATAATAGAATTGAGAAAAGTACTTACAATCACTCCTGATATACAGAAAGAGAAACAAATACTCAAGTTGAAGCAAACGACAAAGCGGGCAGAGCGATGGCGAACACGTCCTTCCCACACACGGCCGAAAGCAAAAGTGATTTGTTTACCTCCCAGTCGCGCGGCGCGCGACGATCGGACAAGCAGTTAACTACCGTTCTCCCTTGTTCGAAGCTTACACGACCGTTCCAGCTGCCGCTAGCTACTTCCTATTGTTAAAGGACCGAGGGTTTGTATTACGTATCGGAAAAAAAAAGGAAAACAAACACAATTTCTTTTGGGTGTTTGTTGCTGACAATAGTTGGGAATAAGACCTATATCCGGGAATCTCTATCCAACATAAACAGCAGGACTGTATATGTACACTGAACAGTTGTTAGCTGGTGATATGGCTGGCAATAAGGAAGTAAAGATGCACTTCAGAATGAAACAATCAACTTTTTGCAATTACAATCGCTGGTCAGTCCACAAAATTGTAGGTGGGTACTTATAGTATAAAAATGAGTTTTGTATGTAGTATATACTATGGAAAGCTCAAGACATAGATTTTCCTTTCACAGTACTATACTATAAAAGTACTACTGACCATAATCCTACCTACAATATCTCAAATTGGAAAGGAAGGAGGGATTGGGCCTCTTGGATGACTCTCCCTTGTTATTAGAGGTAAATTGGTTTCAAACTCCCAGAATGTATCCCTGAAATCAAGAACAATAGTGAACTCCACATAAGTAGACTTTTTCATACGGATAGGTACATTCAAATTACTGGTTTTTCTTAAATTATACACATTAAAAAAAGTGGCTACTATAATGTTTAAATTGTATACTGAATAACAGAAAAAAATTATTATGTCTGCATTGTATATAACTGAGAAAAAAAAATAAGTGCTCGCCATTTTGATTTTCTCAGCATAAACATTTATCCTTATTGACTACAGTTCAATGCAATACTTTTTTATTTTTTTATTTTACTGTATACATCAATGGCTTTTGCTCCTATGGAAATACAAACCACTACCTTTCATGTAGGAGACACTCCTGATGAGCAGCCACCACAGGTCATAAGGAAATGGTATCCAAGGACCTGTGGGGGACATACCTGAAATTAAAAAAGAGATAAAGGTAGTATGACCATCCACCACCTGTTCTTATTACCTGTGGAATTGAAAAGTTTCTCTGAGACCAGAAATGCCCACCTTTCTCACAAGACAACCTGCAACCCAAACTGACTGCTTCACAAAGCCAGAAAGAAAACTAACATTTTCAATACATAGATTCTGATGCTGTTGGGACACTCTGGCCTATGATGTTGGGTTCTCCTTAGCATCAGAAGGCTTCCACTGGGCACAAAATGTGTCCTCCAGATCACCTAGAACAAAGTCTCAGAGGCAGGAAACCAAAAAGTTCTTGAATCTATTGTCAGAAACATATGGGTTCAGAGACATTGCCATTAATTCAGAAAAAAAAATATAAAATATTCCTAACTCTCCAAGAACAAGACAAGATATGAATGGCTGTACAACTCCCTAAATGCCGAGGCTAAGGCTAGCAGAAGGCAGTCTTGAGGGTGAGATTTCAATACGGCCTCCCTTAATGGCTTGTCCACAGCAGTCGAGTTAGGCTACAGGGAATGAGGGTCTCTTCTCACTTAGGAAGATGAAGCTCCCTTGGTGGGCAATGCTGTTGGAAACTATACAAGAGCATGGCCAACTCTACCAAGAAAGTTCCATGTCATTCAAATGGAAAATATGGCTCTAGGGTTCCACCTGTGGGGCTGAGACAGCTTGTTTTGTTGAAGGTGGATAGAAAGTTGACGATCTGCTAATTAACAGTTTTTACTAGAGAAAAAACCAACACATGCTAAAGGCCCCAAGATTCTAATATCAAGTAGGATCTTGTACTATAGAAATAGATTGGGGTCTGCCCCTTCCCAAGCAAGGAAAAAACCCTGTACCCTAGGTAAGGTTAGATTAGGCTCCCTCCAAATCTTTGCTACATTTTTATGCTTTGATATTTCCTGATTATCAATACTCTTCTTCTTCTTTCCCACCATTATCACTACATTAAAGGGTCGAATGCCTGATGCACCTTATCCACGGCCTTCTATCAAAGGTATCATACTCCGCTAAACCTCTTCTCTCCATCTAATTCTCTGTCTCCCTCTCGATCTTCTTCCTCTAACAGGTTCCTTCCAAGCACTCTTCACTCCCTCCTTGTCATTAATTCTCAACTCAACACATGCCCATACCACCTCAACCATGACTCTCTTATTACCTCTGTAATCTTTAATAAGCCTGCCCTTCTTCTTTCGTCATTTTCCCATCTCTCAAGCAGCGATATTCCCGTAATCCACCTCAGCAGTTCTGTTCTCTCAAGCTTTACTTCCTCTTTTCTTCTTAGAGCCCATGTTCCTGATCCATACATTAACACTCGTATTATCACTGTGCTACAGGTCCTGATTATTAATACTGTTGATACCCATAGGTTTGTTTCATCACATAATTTAGGCTATGACTTTCCTACCTTTTTATAAATAACCCAGCTTCCCACTGGCATCACTAATGGTAATGGATCTGTGGAAACAAATGCAAGTAGTTTGCACCAATATTAATGATCTGATATGCATAGCATAAAGCACATGATGACCCCTTTGGAAAACATATGGTTCATATATCTGACCTGAATTAGTGTCATTGTATTTCCCCAATGATACAATTAGAAGCGGATGGAGAGTAGGGAGGCAGGGGTACACATGAGAAATTTAACTGTGAATATGGGCCAAACCTAACCTTTCCTAGAACATCATGTCCTGGTCTAACCAGAACTTACCTTCCTAACCTGACTTTCGGCGCCAAACCCTGACCTAACTAGGGGGAGCTTTGCCCCTCCCAGACCTCTCCAAGTAACACTGTATATCGGAGACAGATCGCGCAGAGAAGGGGGGGGGGCGGCGGCGGCGGCGGCTAAATCTCCAATCAGACACATTGTGTGACAGTGACTACAACCTAACCAAGACAACTTTAACCAAATTTTTATTATTGTCGTGCCATAATTAAACTTACTCAAATCTTCCACAAGTTAAGGGTTACTGAGATATTTGCCGATGAACATTGTTCCTTATTGTTATCTCAAGGATATGTTTATGCTGCAATGTTAGTTTTTCTCCCGATGGTACTTTGCTTTTTGTCAATGTATTGTGGATAAAAATGCCTGATTGTCCTTTGTTTTTGGTTATGCATTATGGAAAAGGTAAAAATGCTGAAACCTGATCTGTTGCTTTGTTTCAAGATTATCCAATTAACTCTGATTTTGGAATTCATCCATCCTTCTAAAAAAGTGCGAGTCAGTTGACTGCCATGGATTCCATTGTTAAGATGGGCAATAGGGTAAAAAACCGCATGGTACAGGGGTGGACCATGTACGATCAATGTGTACAACCCCAAAAAAAGTACATTATAACGCGTCCTGACATCGGAGATGGGCATCAGACGCGACTTCTTGTTGGTGAGAAACGGAGCTAAAGACCTCTACTCCGGTGTCAGGACGCGTTATAATATACTTTTCTTGGGGTTGTACACATTGATCGTACATGGTCCACTCCTGTACCATGCGGTTTTTTACCCTAATTGTTCTTTTTCGCATTTTGAGGTTATTGGACGTTTTCCAACAAATATCCAGAGGAGCTGCTGCTCCATCATTTTTTTATCACCGCCAGCCACCTGTACCCTCCACAGTCCAAGTCAGAGCGTGTGCCCGTTAACGTGGATGATTCAGATGAGGCTGATCCCCAACCTTCCACGTCTGCAACTTCTGATTCTATTTAAGACAAGTGAAGTGGCTAACCAAAAGATGTATTTTACTTTGTACAGTTTTCCACCCTCGTAAGTGAGATAAGGGGACGAGGGCTAAGTAAGGAGGGTCCAACCCCTAGGTTAGGTTAGGTGGGTGAGTTTAGGTTAGACAGCTTTTCTTGTTTTACACATTTCTCCTAGTATAGGTTAGGTGGGTGTGTTTAGACAGCTTTTCTTATTCTACTCGTTTTCTGTATTCCTGCACCCGTAAACCCTGATTTCCCACTGTGGAACCCCATTATTGTAGTTATTAAAGGGGCCCCTGTATCTCTAAATCTGATTAGCCTATTTGCGGCAAAACTAAAAGGTCAAATTCGTTAAAACAAACTACCTAGACTAGATACATTTAAGCAAGGGAAAATATATTTTTTTTAACAGAAATGCGAATGTTACCCAAACTGTAAGTTTACAGTACGGGCAAACAAACAAGGCCCACTCAGCAAACTTTACTTTCATTAATCAACTAGTAAAAACGGTAAATTACTAGGAGTCAGGGCTAACCAAGGTGAGTAGGTAGCTAGGCTAGTCAACAATACGTGAGCAAGATCGCCTAGCCTAGCATGATAGGCATCAAAGTGAAACAATCTTAACCAGATCATGATTAAAGTCATTATGATAATGTCGATAACCAGTTTATGAAAAAAAAACTCTTGTTCAAGGTTCTCTTAGGTGCATCGCATTCCATCACTTTCCGGTTTACAAAAACCAGCCACGCAACTCTACACTAACATCATTACAAAAATTACCTGAACCTTGACATAATGCCTACAAAACATAAATATATGTAAATCTCTTTGTCGTCCAAGCGTAAATGTAAAAAAATTCCAATGCTAATGTTGTGAAAAAAGTAATTAAACTTGCCAGACTCATCCTTCATGTATTCAGCCGTAGACATCTTTGTTTATGTCAAGCCGAGGACTCAACTTCTTGCAAGAAAAATAAAGAATGTTCAGATGTAAGAAGCACGATGTTGATTTCTGAAGAGCATGGTAGTTAAGCGTTGGATTAACGTATACACACATTATATATAAATATATATATATATATGATATATATATATATATATGAATATATATATATATATTTATTATATATATATATATATATATATATATATATATATATATATATATATAATATACACATACGTATACATATAATCTACTGGTTACCTATTATTAAATACGTATGTAGCCTAACTGTAATATCCACAATGCTCTCTTAGCTTTCTCGAGTTCTTCACACTTAGATCCAAATGCAGGAAAATGTAGTAATTCTAGTGTCTTGGATATCAAATTTGCCTCAGATTTCTTGCATTTTGATCTAAGGTTTTGTATTAACCCAAAAACTGCGAAGAATTCAAGAAGTTAAGAGGGCTATATATGAATATAATATATATATATATAGATATATATATATATATATATATATATATATATATATATTGTCAGTGTTTGTGTACATTAAGTATTGCTTGTGATATTTATAATAGCCTGAATCTGCTGACGTCACTATATCCTGATACTTTATGTGCTTGTCACTTAAAAGGTTTCAAACAACATCAGGAAACCCTTGTTATATGTTATGAACCGAACTAACGTACATAGCTCATATAATGAGGTTAAAGCATTCTGCCACAAAAAAATGAAGGAAATGTTAGTCAACTCACACACATATATCTATTGAAAGTTATATGTATATATATATATATATATATATATATAGATATTATATATATATTATATATATATAGCCACACACATACATGCATATATATAGATATATATATATATATATATATATATATATATATATGTGTGTGTGTGTGTGTGTGTGTGTGTGTGTGTGTGTGTGTGTGTGTGTATGTATATATTGTGATATAATCACTAACATTACACTTACTAATGAATCTTGCTGTAACTACCATAAGGTAATGTAATGTAAATATTTATGGAATATGTTGTCTCATTACTATAATCATCAATGTTTCACTATAACCATCACTATAAAATACCTACCAGTACGACTTTATTGTGCGGTGATAAATTTTCCATCTTCTTTTTTTTAATACCGAGCCTCTATTTTTATCTCCGCATCAGTCTTGTTTATAGTTAGTTACCCTTTCTTTGCTACGAAAGAAAAAGCGATTATTATAGGTTGTCCAGAGATGTTCAGAGAGGTTCCGAGAGGTTCCAAAAGGTTCACAGATGTTCGAAGAGATTCCAAGAAGTTCCGAAGAGGTTCCAAGAAGTTCCGAGAAGTTCAGAGAAGACAAAAAACAAAACAAAAATAATTGACAGCTCTCGTTCTCTCCGTCCTTTTGTCGATGTCCTCTGGACGTTAGTCTAATCTCTACCTCTCCCACATACACATTAATATCGCCACCCTTTTTCCTCCCTTTTATTCTTATCCGCTGTTTTTCCCCAATTCTAAGAGACGACTTTCTCCTGTCGTTTTCGGCAGTCTCTTAAAAACCAACTTTCAGCTTTTATCTTCCTTTGATTGAGTAATTACAGGGATGCCTGTTCTGAGGTTGGAAGTACAGTAGGTTTGGATGCGGAATCTCTCTCTCTCTCTCTCTCTCTCTCATACGCACACATTAACAGTAAAGGGTCCGAATAGGACCGAAAGAAATACTCGGCTATCTCGCTTTTCATTTTTTCCTTCGTGGCAAAAAAAAACTTTATTTATACAATAGCATCACGTTTTATATATTATAATATATATATATATATATATATATATATATATATATATATATATATAACATATCCACAGGTGAAAAATAAGAGACAGGGTGTAGGTCCTGACCGGTTTCGGCTTTATTTCGAAGCCATTGACAAGGACTGATACATAGTATTAGAAGTCACAAGTATATATACGAAACAGAGACAGTACTGACGAACATACACACAACCGTTTGAGACTGTGGATCCACCCACAGGCAGGTGTCAAGGTAGGAGTGGCTTTCAAAAATCATTTGGCTAAATTTTACAATAAATTCTCAAGGGATACTACCGATTCGGGTACCCACCGTAGGAGACAAGTCCACACCTGACAGGTGTCAGGGAGGCGGGGTTAGACATCTCATTACCACTACTGCCCCCTTTACTGTGTTTACAAATATAATAATCCTATTTCCATACATCTCTACTGACCTACCTTAACCAGAAAATTTAAACAGTTAACAAATAAAATTTCTTTTGATATTAAAGGATCAAGTTTGTATATCCTTGACTGATGTTTCATATTATTGTTGTAACTTTCTTTTATAAAGCTAGATTCAATGATATTCCTTTCCATTGCATTATTAGAACACAATCTTTTTTGTTTTTTTTTGCCCCTTCCCAGTTAATAGCATGGTTGTTCTCACTAACATGTACAAAAATGCCACTATTTCCCTGTGCATATCTCACACATTGTTTATGTTGTTCTATTCTTTTTTCCAGTGCTTTCCCCGTTTGACCAAT
>NC_087221.1:35021428-35026428 GCF_015104395.2 Macrobrachium nipponense | reverse complement strand
TAATTCGCTCTACCTCGGAATTAATATATTTTCATATATGCTTAACCGAAGGGAATTTTTTCTCGATAATAGATTTACCTGTACTTGGGCGCGAACGCAGGTACATTATCCAATCCGGAACGTCATGGAAGCTATAACCACTCAACCACCGCGAGAGGCTTAAAGGTATTTGTCGTCTCTCACCTCAAATACTTTCCCGCGCTGAAGTATTCGTTGGTTTGGAGCAACATCAACCCGCCTCGACTCCGGTAGTTAAGTAGCGCTTTTTGACAACACGTAGCATTTTACATAAGTCATATCACATTACCGTGATTCATGTACATATATCGAGCTACAATGTCCTATATCTAATTCGCTCTACCTCGGAATTAATATATTTTTCATATATGCTTAACCGAAGGGGAATTTTTTTCTCGATAATAGATTTACCTGTACTTGGGCTGCGCGAACGCAGGTACATTATAAATCCAGGAACGTCAGGGGAAGCTATAACCACTCAACCACCACGAGAGGCTTAAAGGTATATGTCGTCTCTCACCTCAAATACTTTCTCGCGCTGACGTTCCTGGATTTATAATGTACCTGCGTTCGCGCCCAAGTACAGGTAAATCTATTATCGAGAAAAAATTCCCCTTCGTTAAGCATATATGAAAAATATATTTAATTCCGAGGTAGAGCGAATTAAATATTAAGGACATTGTAGCTCGATATATGTATATGAATCACGGTAACTGTGATATGACCTTATGTAAAATGCTACTGTTGTCAAAGCGCTACTTAACTACCGGAGTCGAGGCGGCGGGTTGATGATTGTCTCCAAACCAACGAATACTTCAGCGCGAGAAAGTATTTGAGGTGTTAGAGACGACATATACCTTTAAGCCTCTCGCGGTGGTTGAGTGGGTTTATAGCTTCCACTGACGTTCCTGGATTTATAATGTACCTGCGTTCGCGCCCAAGTACAGGTAAATCTATTATCGAGAAAAATTAAAAAATTCCCCTTCGTTAAGCATATAGAAAAGAAAATATATTAATTCCGAGGTAGAGCGAATTAGATATTAAAGGACATTGTAGCTCGATATAGTATATGAATCACGGTAATGTGATATGACTTATGTAAAATGCTACGTGTTGTCAAAAGCGCTACTTAACTACCGGAGTCGAGGCGGGTTGATGTTGTCTCCAAACCAACGAATACTTCAGCGCGAGAAAGTATTTTGAGGTGAGAGACGACATATACCTTTAAGCCTCTCGCGGTGGTTGAGTGGTTTATAGCTTCCACTGACGTTCCTGGATTTATAATGTACCTGCGTTCGCGCCCAGTACAGGTAAATCTATTATCGAGAAAAATTCCCCTTCGGTTAAGCATATATGTTAAAAATTATATTAATTCCGAGGTAGGAAGCGAATTAGATATTAAAGGACATTGTAGCTCGATATATGTATATGAAATCACGGTAATGTGATATGACTTATGTAAAATGCTACGTGTTGTCAAAGCGCTACTTAACTACCGAGTCGAGGCGGGTTGATGTTGTTCTCCAAACCAACGAATACTTCAGCGCGAGAAAGTATTTGAGGTGAGAGACGACATATCCTTTTAAGCCTCTCGCGGTGTTGAGTGGTTATAGCTTCCACTGACGTTCCTGGATTTATAATGTACCTGCGTTTCGCGCCCAAGTACAGGTAAATCTATTATCGAGAAAAAAATTCCCCTTCGGTTAAGCATATGATATATATTAAGATTCCGAGGTAGAGCGAATTAGATTAAAGGACATTGTACGCGATATATGTATATGAATCACGGTATGTGATATGACTTATGTAAAATGCTACGTGTTGTCAAAAGCGCTACTTAACTACCGGAGTCGAGGCGGGTTGATGTTGTCTCCAACCAACGAATACTTCAGCGCGAGAAAGTATTTGAGGTGAGAGACGACATATACCTTGTTTAAGCCTCTCGCGTGGTTGAGTGGTTATAGCTTCCACTGACGTTCCTGGATTTATAATGTACCTTGCGTTCGCTTTGCCCAAGTACAGGTAAATCTATTATCGAGAAAAAATTCCCTTCGGTTAAGCATATATGCAAAATATATTTAATTCCGAGGTAGTAGCTAATTAGATATTAAAGGACATTGTAGCTCGATATATGTATATGAATCACGGTATGTGATATGACTTATATATATATATATATATATATATATATATATATATATATATATATATATATATACTATACATATACATACATACATACATATATATATATATATATATATATATATATATATATATACGTACATACATATATATATATATATATATATATATATATATATATATATATATCATATATATATATATATATATATATATATACATATACATACATACATACATATATATATATTATATATATATATATATATAATATATATATATATATATATATATATATATATATATATATATACGTACATACATACATATATATAATATATATATATATATATATATATATATATATATATATATATATATATATATATATTGCTACTTTCAAAACACATGTATCCCCTCTTAGACTGTATAAAATGTATGTATAAAATTTGGCAACATTTTTCCAGATTCCTAGATAGCTTAGAGACAGGATGTTTATAATGTGTGTTCAGATTTCGCATAACATATTTTAAAAGAGAATATATAACGCAGTATGAAAAGAAAGAGAGAGATTAACTTTGTCCATTCGAAACTAGGATTGTTTCCCTATTATGTCAATGCCTTGCGATAAGGGATCTTGGGGTCTTTGCTGTGTTTTTTTCGAATTCTGTCATCACGTCTGATAGGGACTTTTGCTCGAGTCTGTTTCGATTGGGTACGTGTCTTTGTTGAACTAGTACGTACATGAATGTATACTCGCATCAGTTTTCAAAGCTTCTAGAAAGAATTATTGCCCAAAACGTTTTGTGTCATCTCCACTGTCCAGCTTCTGTAAGGAAGAGAATTTCATTACATCTTAGAACCGCGTTCTGTTCAGACATCTCTCACTCTCTCTCTCTCTCTCTCTCTCTCTCTCTGTCTCTCTCTTTCTTTCTCCCTCCCGCGACATACTTGAGATTATATAAACATAACATAAATTGGTCACTTGTAACTTGCAGATTTCAGATTTGATATTTCTTAGAGTTTATTTAGTATTATTTAGTGTTTTTGTGGAATCTGAACAAACATTGTGTGTAACGGCGCCTGGTTTTCTGATTGTGAAACAAGCTGCAGCAAAGAAAGAAAATTGGTATACCAAGAAGGTAAAGTGTGTTATATTTTTATTAGTTGCAACTAATAACTAATAGTCAGTGGTTTGGTAAAAAACTAATAACTGATGGTTACGATGGTTTGGTAAAAACTGATAACTAATGGTTACGATGGTTTAAGAGAAACTATTTACATTTTTACACATTACAAATTTTTGTGATTTGTGTTTGTTTCATTTGAAGTGCATTTATCCATTTTCTTATTGAAGTGTTTATTTTTGGTGCATTTATCCATTTTCTTATTGAAGTGTCTTTTTATTTTATATTCTGTGTGTTTAGTACTTTTTGCAGTTTTGGTATTTTCCACATTTTTCTGTTTTCATTTGCATTGACAATTTAATTAACTTAGTTATTTTCATTAATTAATCGATGCCCATTTAATTGAATTTAACACTTGTGAATAAACTTCCAAATTTTAAGTATTGCCTAACACTTTTGAATTTTGATTGAATTAATTTTCTTGAATTTTGTGATAAATTAATTTTGATTTAATTTTACTTCAATTGATTCAAGAATTAATTGAACTTTACTTTGTTTTCAAGTAACTGATTTTCCCTGATATGAATTTCACTTATAAATTTTGAATTTGATAATAAATTTTTGTATTTAAAATTTTTATAAGTATTTTATTTCTAACCAATATTTGCATTTAATTATGATTAGTTTAGGTAGAAACATAGAGTGGTAATTGATATGCTTTACTTCAATTTACTTGAAAGTGACTTAGAACCAGGGAAGTACTGACTTCTGAAATCAGGGAAATACTTAGACTTTTAAAGTTGTTGATGTAGTGATGCCCTTTGATTAATTTAATTATTTACAAGATTACCTCACACCTGTTTTTTGATGACCCTTAAGTCTGTTTTTCTGCAATACTGGTAAGTTGTTAGTAGCACTGTTGCCTTTAGATATTCAGTCGTTTAGTACCTGTGAGAGGGTTCAGGTGTCTGGGTTATGCGAGGTAACAATTAATGAATGGTAAGTGTAGTAACCAGATACTTGGCACTTCGTCACAATATATATATATATATATATATATATATATATATATATATATATATATATAGTATAATGATATATATATGATGAACTTTCCATATGATGAGGAGGGGGAGGGGAGAAGTTGCAAGACACTCCCCCCATCCCCACTTCTCCCCCTCCCTAAATTCTAATAAACAGGCAAAACAAATCTAGAAATTTTTAAGGTTAAAGAAATTAAATAAATTAATTGCAACCAAAGTTAAAAAAAAAAAAAACAAAAAAAAAAAACAAAAAAAAAAAAAAAAAAAACAAACAAACAACGCAATATGTGAAAAAGAAGTAATATTATATAATACTTGACAAATTCTTGACACCACCCATAAAACAATACACACACACACACACACACACGTACACACACGTACACACTTTCCGTCCACGAAATTACAGCGAGACCTTTCGCAGCATCCAGGGAAGGGATGAGTGGGCGGGGCTTAGGCCTCCCGGGGAGTACACTCACAGACTCAACGTCGACAAAACTCAGTCTGGTCAATCAGTTTGTTGGTTTTCTCAGTGCCGCCAACACGTTGCGCTGCTGCTCTTTCGCGGTCACTTCGGTGCGACACAGGTAGGCTTTGAGGAACTTTCTTTGACGGATAACCAAACTCTCTATTTAAATAAGGGAAGTTATGGTAGGGTAGGGATAAT
>NC_087221.1:35016428-35018928 GCF_015104395.2 Macrobrachium nipponense | reverse complement strand
TAACGAAGAGAGAGAGAGAGAGAGAGAGAGAGAGAGAGAGAGAGAGAGAGAGAGAGAGAGAGAGAGAGAACAGGAAAAGAAAAAAGCGAAAAGCCGAATGTCAGTTGTTAAGAGTCTGCCGAAAACGGCAGAGAAATATTCGTCTCTTAGAATTGTGAAAAAAGCGGATTAGAACGAAAGGGGGAAAGAAAAAGGGAGGAGCAATAAATGTGTGTGTGTGTGTGTGGGCGAGAGGAAGAGATTAGATTAAAGTCCGTCGGACTTGAAACAAAAGGACGCAGAGAATGGGAGCTGACAAGGGCGAGAAGAAGAAGAAGAAGAAGAATTTATGCATCTGAATAGAAGGGCAGAGGACGTGGTCCACAAAAAACGGGAAGACTGATGATATTTCCAATACGGTTTTAGAGTGTGAGGGAGAATAATGATGATGATGTTCGTCCTGTTCCAGGGGGGACTGCGGGAAACACATATCGAGGAACACGAGAATTTGGAGTGATTTTTATAATGACTCTAAGGTCAAGAGAATTTGAAATGAAATGGTAATGACCCAAGATCGAGAGAATTTGATATGGTTTGATAATGACTCTGAGATCAAGAGAATTTGATATGGTTTGGTAATGACCTCTGAGATCAAGAGAATTTGGAATGACTCTGAGATCAAGAGAGTTTGGAATGACTCTGAGATGAAGAGGATCTGAAGTGATTTGGTAATGACTCTGACATCAAGAGAATTTGAAATGAAATGGTAATGACTCAAGATCGAGATAATTTGAGATAATTTGGTAATGACTTTAAGATCGAGAGAACTTAAAATGAAATGGTAATGACTCAGAGATCAAAAGAATTTGAAATGACTCAAGATCAAGGGTATTTGAAATGGGCTTGGTAATGACTGCGATCAAAAGAATTTGAAAGGATTTGGTAATGACACTTAGATCAAGAAAAATTTGAAATGACTCAAGATCAAGAGAATTTGAAATGAAATGGTAATGGCTATAAGAGCAAGAGTGTTTGGAATGAAACGGTAATAACTCTAAGAGCAAGAGAGTCTGGAATGTTTTGCTAATGACTCTAAGTGCAAGAGTGTTTGGAATGTTTTGGTAATGACTAAGCGGAAGAGTGTTTGGAATGATTTGGTAATGACTCAAAGAGCAAGAGAATTTGGAATGAATTGGTAATATGTCGCTTAATCGGTATATAATCGTAAATACTACACGTCACTGGATTTACACTTTTAAGAGCTCGGGCACTTTTTATATGCCGGATCTGGATTTACCTGGATCCTGAGCTAGTTCGCTGCCGGTAATCAATGGATCCATCCTTCGCCAGTGAACCATGTAAATATTCTCCGATGAAATTCGAATCATTTGCCTTACACGATTTTAATATTTAGTCTGGTTTTTTGAATGGTGGTCGAATCTTTCGTACAAATCTGTTGGAAATTCATTCGTAAAACTAAAAGATCCGGTTCCAGATCACCATCAGAACGTTGGGTCAGTACCACCACCACCTCCCTCCCCCCTCAAAAAAAAAAATAACTTGAGATATTAATTTATCTGGATCTCTGTTAATGTCTTCAAATCTGTGTTTGGATGATTGACAGAACCTTGAAATTTGGACAGGATCACCACCAATATATTTAGAATGATTGTAGGATGATTATCATCAAGACCTTGAGATTTAACTCTGCCATCAGTATCTTGAGATCTGAGTCTGGATTGCCAACATAATCTAGAGATCTGAATTGCTGTCCAAATCTTAAGATCTGAACAGCTATCCAAATCTTAAGATCTGAACTGCTATCCAAATCTTGAGATCTGAACTGTTGTCCAGATCTTGAGATCTGAACTGTTGTCCAGATCTTGAGATCTGAACTGTTGTCCAGATCTTGAGATCTGAACAGCTATCCAAATCTTAAGATCTGAACTGCTATCCAAATCTTGAGATCTGAACTGTTGTCCAGATCTTGAGATCTGAACTGTTGTCCAGATCTTGAGATCTGAACTGTTGTCCAGATCTTGAGATCTGAACTGCTATCCAAATCTTAAGATCTGAACTGCTATCCAAATCTTGAGATCTGAACTGTTGTCCAGATCTTGAGATCTGACCTGCTATCCAAATCTTAAGATTTGAACTGCTATCCAAATCTTGAGATCTGAATCTGGATGGCCATAAAATTCTTGATATCTGAGTCCGAGAAGAATCTTGAGATTTGAGCTCGAGATGGTAACAAAATCTTGAAATCTAAGTCTGGACTGTCATCAAAATCTTGAGACCTAAGATTGAATTACTATCACAATTTTTTTTAGATCAGAGCCTGAATCACTATCGAGATCTTCAGATCTTAGAATTACTATCAAAATCTTGAGATCTGAATGAATTGCCATAGAAAAAACCTCGAGATCTGAACCTGTATCGTCATCTAAACCTTGAGATCTGAGCATAGATGACCATCTTAATCCCACTTTGTTTTACCTGGATTCCTCGGCTCTGGGCTAGA
>NC_087221.1:34978928-35013928 GCF_015104395.2 Macrobrachium nipponense | reverse complement strand
CTTGAGTATCTTTCTTTATCGTTAATGGAATGTGGATGATTCTGCTTTGATCTAACACCCCCCCCCCCCCCAACACACACACACCCACACACACATACACAATATATATATATATATATATATATATATATATATTATATATATTATATGAAACGTCTATACTTCTATTTGGGTTTCTGAAGTAAATTAATTAATGTTTAGACTCGCCGTTAGATGTATGCAGAAGGAAGAAGGTACTATGTGCTTTACTTTAGGGTCGTAACCTAGCGGCCCGACTATCTCATATATTACCGATGGTTTATCTTATCGATGAGAAGTAAACTACAATTAGTAATGAGCTCAGGGACTCAATTACTCTCTGATGAAATCATAACTAAAGAAAAAAAAGTTAAATCTGTTTTCCGTTTCCTATTAAAAGAATGCAAAGCCAGGATGACCTTTGCTTATCCTTACATATCCCCCTTACCGAAGGCCAGGTATCTGTTTGAACTTTAGGCGACGCAAGCCGTGTCCTTTTCGTTGAAATGACACCGTGGTCAATATTTCGCTCCGTTTCGTTCGAGGGCGTCCGCCGTGTGATTGCGCGCGAGTTCCTGTACCGAGTCTCGGTCCCGAGTTCTTCTTTTGGGGAAGTTCTAGGAAATGCGAGCTATGATGTACATAATTCTGAATCGTCTTAGGCATGCGAGGGAATCTTTACTAATAAATTCTTATATAAGCTTCAGAAATAAAGGATACGTATGATATAAACCGAAGAACGTAGGACTAGAAGAGTAAACTATGGATGTTTTAAGACACTAGCGCGGTTTCGAGTCTGCGCACTGGTGATTCTGGCTAACATTCGCCACCCAACCCCGTTCCTCCATCACCCCCCTCATAGACCTGCTATGGATTTACGGCAACTCAGTTATTGCGAATTGCTAATTGC
This sequence comes from Macrobrachium nipponense, assembly GCF_015104395.2. Classification (NCBI taxonomy): domain Eukaryota; kingdom Metazoa; phylum Arthropoda; class Malacostraca; order Decapoda; family Palaemonidae; genus Macrobrachium; species Macrobrachium nipponense. Next base: position 35,013,000 of record NC_087221.1, on the reverse strand, counting down.
ATCAGAAGAACTCTTGACTGGTCCAATTATGGGAGCTTACTAGTACTACTTTGCAATTCCCCTTCTTTGCTGCTGATCCGATTAGCTGCTCGACGAAACTGTTTGCTACTATCGCATCGGCTATCAGTGTTTTATTTTTCTTGTTAGTTCGAAAGCGCAGGTGTTTGCGCGCAAAATCCCAGTCATAGAAACATGTGTGAATGCTTGTATCATTATTTTGTTAAGTAATACAGAAGATAAAATAAACAGAATTAAAAGCTCGCTCAAACAACTGAGTTATAATTTCGCCATCATGAGAACAACTCAAGTCATTCAAACATGAACACGAAGACGTCGGTCACACTGGCAGACTCGCATGGATGCAACAGGTCTCTCTCTCTCTTTTAAGCATATGTTCCGGAACGCAAACAAGGTAATACAAACATGCAAGGATCATTTTTTACTTAATGACCTATTATTCTACTTCTGCTTCCTGCTATCAAGCAAAAACACGACTGCAGTCACATGCAAATATCATGTTCCATTAACGGTCTAGCCGTTTTTTTAGACTTGGGTCACGCAAACCGACCGCGCTACGCGCAGTGGGCACTGTCGAATTGATTTGACATTGTACCTTTCCGTAATGCTCAGGAAGTTTATCTGACCTTTCAGAGAGAGAGAGAGAGAGAGAGAGAGAGAAAGCAATCGAAGATATACCATCTACTTTAAATTACCAGCGAGGTAGCATCTGGGGTCTTGGTCGTAGACAACTTATCTTAAAGGGAATTGGCATTTTGGCATCACACTTACACCTTTCTGTCTAGAATGCGTCTGCATCTGTGTGTGTGTGCGTGTGTGTGTGTGTGTGTGTGGTGTGTGCAATACATGTACGTATTGTAACTTGAGTGAATTATTTTGAAAAGTTTCAGGTACTCAATTAAAATTTTTTTACGATTCATCTTTTCTGTCTAGATTCTATGTCTGCGTCTCTCTCTCTCTCTCTCTCTCTCTCTCTCTCTCTCTCTCCTCTCTCTCTTCTATAAATTCACCATAACCCGTTGGCTGTGAATGCTTATTTTGAAAAGTTGAACTTAACTTATATTTTTCGTTTTTCGCGATTCTGGTGAGGGGAGTTATTCGTCCCGAAAAGGATCAATTCATTGAAAATAAATATTAGTTTTCATTTTATCGTATGTTCTTAAATGTTCCCTACATATCCAGGTCAAACGTCATTTTGATATTTCAGTTTCCAGTACATATTCGGGTGTAATTACGGTACACTGTGTATCCTATAACTTCGCACCACCACCCGTTTTCAAAAATGAATAAGAAAACTAAGACAATACATACTTAGGAGGAGAAACTGTGATAAAACGGCTTCCAGATTCTTTTTTTGTTTACATTTTCGCGGCCAATACAGAGGCCTTTAGCGGCTCATTGGCGTGGTGGGTATGGTGTTGGTGGACCACCTCGGTGGCCGCGAGATCGATTCTCGGGCATTCCATTGAGGTGTGAGATGTGTATTTCTGATGATAGAAGTTCACTCTCGACGTGGTTCGGAAATCACGTAAAGCCGTTGGTCCCGTTGCTGAATAACCATACTGGTTCCATGGGACGTGAAGGACTCTTTATTTGTTTGTTGTATGGTGTTTATCAAACAAACAAACAAATAAAGAGACCTTTAATTCCGTATGGGAAAGCTATGATGTTGGACGCAACATAGATTCAGAAAATATAGCATATTAATTCTTAGCTGTAGTTGTACCCAGAGCACAACTCGAAACTATTCCTCCTGGATTTCCAGAAAAAAAAAATGTATCAAGCGTACTGATCTCCATTTGCTCGAGAGCACAAAAAAAACCTGTATCAAGTTCGTACTGATCTCCATTTGGCTGAGAGTACAAAAAAAAAGAAAGAAAGAAATACTGTATCAAGTTCGTGCTGATCTCCATTTGGTTGAGACCACAAAAAACAAAACAAAAAACAAAATTGATTTCCGTCGTTGCATGTGGCGTAGCCAAAATCTATTTTATCTTTATTTCTAAGATCAAAGACAAAAGTCGTTGTAAACCTAATTCCCTACCAATAAAGTTGCAAGACCAAAGGATCCTCTTCTCTATTTCATGTTATAGGAAATTGATGTTTTTTTGTTTCTTTGGACCGCCGTCTGGTAAGAGAAGCAGCTTTTTTATTTATTTATTTTTTTTAAATATTTGATCACTCTAGCATCTTAGCGATTGGTGAAACTTAGTTACTCGTATATTAATTTTTTGTTTTAGAGAAGGCCGTGCTTCCGTTTTTAGACTGTAACAGTCTGGGCAATTACTGTTAGTCAGAGTGGTCGAAAACGTTCGATAGGTGACTGTAAAATGGGATTTAATGAAATGTTTACATTTCATGAATAGACAATTGGTAGAAGACGGAGAATTCTATTCTTCTTGCTTTCTGTTTATTAATCAATGTTTATAATTATTTATTTGTTCATTTAACAATTTATTTATTTATGTATTTATCATTTTATTCATTTATTTATCTATTTATGAATTTTTGTATCAATTACCATTTAAACACCAGTAAACCCGAGGAAATGTTCCAGATCTACTATTATCAGTCCACCAAGTTCTTAATGGCTTATAAGAGTTTCCTGTGATCAAGACAACGGGTGCGTGTCCAGCAACCTCATCCCTAAAAAATATTTACATAAAAAAACCACAAGGCTGCACCATTCCAGCGCCACCTATTCTTATTAGAAAATTTTACTGAGTTATATATATATATATATAAATATATAATATATATTATATATATATATATATATATATATATATATATACATATACATACATACAGACACATACACAGTAGATATCCCAAATTCCCTGTGGGTTGTGCGAACAGAGAGCAATTATCAATCGTTCCAATTTCCAGTTGTTTTCGAAAGTAAATTCGAACTATCAGAAAAAAAAGTTCTGTCGGGCTGAGCCCAGATCGTTTTTGGGTAAAGTTTTTCTCGTCAAATCACGTACCCCAAAAAACCTTTCCATTTGCAATTTAAAGTGTGTTTAACTTATTCGCTACGAAGATTATATATTTTTTCTCTACTATATCTAATTATGAGTCTTTCATACGTGTTTATTTAATCATCTGTTTAAATTGTACATATGAGATTTATCTGCTTATATATGAATTTCACACATGTGAATGATCTGATCATTTGTACATATTACACATAGTGTACTTTTCTAATTACATGTACAATCTGCACAAATATAAAATTTTCCTAATTACATGTAGAATTTACACACATACCATTTCTCTAATTGCATGAATAATTTACACCCATGATATTTTTCTAATTACGTGTAAAATTTACACACATATGATATTTTTCTAATTACATGTACAATTTATAAACACATATGATATTTTTCTAATTGTCAGTACAATTTACACATATGATATATTTCTAATTACATAAACAATTTACACACATATTATTTTTCTAATTAAATGTACAATTTACACTCATGTGAAATATCTCTGTATATGTACAAATGTACAAGTTCACATATAAGATTGGTTTAACATGTGATCTTTCTGGACGTGTGATTTAGCTATTCAAATGTGAAACACACACGTGATTTATTTATAAACATGAAACCATATACTAAAGTATAAAGTGTACCTTCCACATATGGAACTTATCTGTTCACACGTGCACGGTACAAACACGTGATTTACCCATTCATATCCATATGTATGGCGCACCCATACGAATTATCCCACTCCATATGCGAAACGAGATGGCAATCTCCCCCCGCCCACCCCTCTTCCAAATTCGCTCACCTCGGAGGACCATTAACATACAAATGGGACAGGGTCTTAGTGCCCTGACGAATTAGGACCTCAGTGATAGAAATTCGTTTGGTGCTTCATTGTCTTCGCTTAACGAATGCATTGTCGTTCTTGAGGGACGAATACATTATTGTTCTTGCAGTCTAGATGCATAATCGTTCTTATAGTATGAATGCATGATCGTTCTTACAGGGCAAATGCATTATTGTTCCTGCATAACGAATGCATTGTCGTTTTTGCAGTCTGAATACATAATCGCTCTTGCAGGTCGAATGCATTATTGTTTTTGCAGCCTGAATGCATTATTGTTCTTGCAGGGCGAACGCATTATTGTTCTTGCAGGGCGAATGCATTATTGTTCCTGCATGACGAATGCATTATTGTTCTTGCAGTCTGGATGCTTATTCGTTCTTACAGTCTAGATGCATTACCGTTCTTATAGGACGAATGCATTATCGTTGCTGCAGTCTGAATGCATTATCGTTCTTGTAGGACGAATGCATTATCGTTCTCGCCGGGCGAATGGATTATCATTGTTGCAGTCTGAATGCATTATCGTTCTTATAGGACGAATGCATTATTGTTTTTGGGGTCTGAACGCATTATCGTTCTTATAGGACGATTGGATTATCGTTCTTGCAGGGCGAATGCATTATTGCTCTTGCTCAACGAATTCATTATCGTTCTTGCAGGACGAATGCATAATTATTCTTGTAGTCTGGATGCGTAATCGTCCTTGCAGTATGAATGCATTTTTGGTCTTGTAGTCTGAATGCATTGTCGTTCTTGCAATCGTTCTTGCAGTCTGGATGCATTATCGTTCTCTTGATACCAGATAGAGGGTGAACCTTGTAGTTCTGACAGCGGATCGTCTTATGCACACTGTAAGAACGATCCTCCATTCGTACTGTTTACATATAGAATTTTTATATTTGGTGGAAGCATAACACCTTATAAATGCAAGCTCATCGGTGCTATACAGATGGAAGATATTAATGAAGACAAAACCCTCTTCCGTTGGAATACAATATCATTCTCCCTCTAAGGATTAGGTATTATGCTTGGATAAATATAGGAACGTTCTCGCAAGCAAAATGCGATAAAACCCTTATCCAAACAGAAAATACAAAGCAGACTCTCGACATTTTCGAATTCTGAGACAGAGAAAGAATCGTGAGACGTGGTGGGAGGTTGCACGGATTCCTAAGCGAAGCAGAAAGAGGAAGATGAACAATAGGCGCGTTTAATCTGAAGAATGCGCCTATTAAAAGACGGAATGAAAAGAGGCGGAGAGAGAGAGAGAGAGAGAGAGAGAGAGAGAGAGAGAGAGAGAGAGAAATTTTCCATCTGACAAGGAATGTACTGTTATTACAAGATTGGCATATGTATATATATATATATATATATATATATATATATATATATATATATATATATATATAATATATGTATGTATCTCTCTCTCTTTCTCTCTGGGTATTTGTTACGTTTGATGACAGGCATTTATCAGAAGCACTGTCAACATAAAGCGTCATTTTTGAGACATATCGGAACCTGTCAAATCAGCTGTCATTTTATTATTGGGTTTTGTACGGACGATTTAAGACAAAGTTGTTTAACAACGATTTTCAATCAATTGCCATTCGATTTTCATTTATTTTGGGAAATGTTTAGTTAGTTTTTCATTAAACATAACATAAGTTCACTCGGTCTTGTTAATATATAGTTAATTATTTTGTTCTTTATTTTTATGTTCCTTTGTTTCTTAATTATCGATCTTTAAGGAAAACCTGGAGAATTATTTTAACGTCAACTTCGTCAGAGAGAGAGAGAGAGAGAGAGAGGAGAGGTATGGGAGGCTTTTGTTATATGAGACCACCAATGCGACCAAACCTAAAGGAGAGAACTAATGAAGGGCAGAGAGAGAGAGAGAGAGAGAGAGAGAGAGAGAGAGAGAGAGAGAGAGAGAAATGAGGCATCAATCATAATTTTTCTTGCGGAATATTTTTCCACTTGGAAACTGGACGAAGAACATTTTAATTAATCTTCGGCACACTGAGGCAAAACTCCACACACACCTCCCTCCCCCGCCTCCCTTTCCCCCTTAACCCTGCACCCTCCCCCCAAAAAAGAAAGAAAGAAAAAAAAATAGCAACATGGTTCCTGCGTCGAAAAGTAGCTAAGAATTATTTTCCGTTACAGGACTTGCTTGTTTCACCGACGCGAAAAAAAATTTCAGGAAAGTGAATTTCAAAATGATTTGACGAAATGATAAGTACGAATTTCTCCGAAAAAATAGAAGAAATAAAAGAAAGCTATGGAGTTCTAATCTCCTTCTCTTACAGCCCATCACTTCTATGTATAAGACGAGCGATGATAAATGAGAAGGAAACGAAAAAATAAAGAAGAAAAGTGAAGAAAATGATGGGAAATAAAACGTTGACTGGAATCTCGCAAAAAAATGAGTTTATAAAATAATTATTAGTTCCGAAATATTATGAAAGATATGTTGACGATCCTAATGAATACTGATGACACCTAAGCAAAATTTAAGCTGAATTGGTCAAAGGATTTTTTCCATTGCAAAGAAACATGATTGTTACAACTTTACAAAAAAAAAAAAAATAAAAAAAATAAATAAAAAAAGAATAAAAAAAAAATAGGAGCAGAATCTATCATTTATTTCATATCAGTGTACTAAAGGTCCACGAAATTTGCAAAGCGAACGCAGAGGGGATTGGAGGAGAGAAAATAGGAGTAAAGGAAGTGGGAAAGGAGGGAAGTGGAAAAAACGAAAAGGGAATAGGGGGAGAATTCACCGATAAACGTCCCGGGAGATAAAAAGAGAGAGTGAACTGAACAAATGACTCAAAAGGAGATAGCCAGCGAGAGAGAGAGAGAGAGAGAGAGAGAGAGAGAGAGAGAGAGAGAGAGAGAGAGAGAAAGAAAGGGGGAGGGAAGGCACTGGGGCTGAATTGAAAAGAATATATAACCGGAGATGGAATGAATGTGGGAGGGAGAGGATAACCACGAAGTAGAGAGAGAGAGAGAGAGAGAGAGAGAGAGAGAGAGAGAGAGAGAGACTCTCATATGAAACTACAGATGAGTTAAACATACTTTGACTTTGAGGCTGGAATAGGGAAATAGGCAGAACCGAAGCAGAGAGAGAGAGAGAGAGACCTTACAGACCTTACAGACCTTACATCTTGTTCGGGTTGCCCCAGGTCCCTCAGTGTGAGGCACCTCTAATGTCTACCAGAGAGTTGCTAGTACATCTTCCGGTATATTTTGCATCTTCCAATCTTGGATGGTCTGGGATGCAGTTTAGATATTTGTCGAGCTTATTCTTAAACACATCTACGCTCACTCCTGATATATTCCTCAGAGAGCTGGCAACGCATTGAATAGACGCTGCATTATCGATGCTGGTGCGTAGTGGATTAATGTCCTGTGTGCTTTCCTTATTTTTCCTGGTATAGTTTTGGGCACTATTAATCTACCTCTGCTTGCTCTTTCTGATATTTTTAGTTCCATGATATTTTCTGCTATTCCTTCTATCTGTTTCCATGCCTGAATTATCATGTAGCGTTCTCTTCTCCTTCTAGACTATATAATTTAAGAATTGTAGTCTCCCAGTAGCCTAGGTCCTTAACTTCTTCTATTCTAGCTGTAAAGGACCTTTGTACACTCTCTATTTGTGCAATATCCTTTTGATAGTGGTGGGTACCATATCATATTGCAATATTCAAGTGGACAACGAACATATGTTTTATAAAGCATAATCATGTTCAGCTTTTCTGTTTTGAAGTGCCGTAACAACATTCCCATTTTTGCTTTACATTTTGCCAACAGAGTTGCTATTTGATCATTGCATAACATGTTCCTATTCATCATCACACCAAGGTCTTTAACTGCTTCCTTATTTGTGATGGTCTCATTATTAGGTCCCTTATATGCATATAGCTTTCTTTCTCTGTCTCCATAATTTATTGATTCAAATTATCAGAGTTAAATACCATCCTATTTACCTCTGCCCAATCATATACTTTGTTAAGATCTCTTTGTAGAGCGTTCCTATCTTCATCACAAGTAATTTCTCTACTTATTCTTGTGTCATCTCGCGAAACTACTCACTACCGAATCCTTCACATTATTGTCTATGTCTTCAATCATAATAACAAACAGTATTGCAGCTAACACCGTACCTTGCGGCACACCGGATATTACCTTGACTTCATCCGATTTCTCGTCGTTTTGCAATAACTATCTGTTTTCTGTTGTGTAAAAATTCTTTTAACCATCTTCCTACTTTATCCACGATATTGTTGTTTTCTAATTTCTTCGCTAATATATTATGGTCTACTTTATCAAAAGCTTTTGCAAAGTCTAAATAAACCACATCTGTTTCATTTCCGCTTTTTCATATTTTTGAATATGTTCTCACGCGGTGGACTAACAGTTGGGTTTGTGTACTTTTTCCGGGTACGAAACCATGTTGTCTTTATTAAACAAATTATTTTTTATTAAATGTTTCATATATTTCTTCATTACCCTTCATACACTTTCCATAATATGTGAGTTAGACTCACAGGCCTATAATTACTTGCCTCAGTCTTGATCCACTTTTGAAGTAGGGGTAATATATGCTAATTTGTGCTCATCATAAATCTTGCCTGTATCTACACTTTGTCTTAATAATATTGCAAGTGGCTTTGCGATAGAATGAACTACTTTCTTTAACAAAATAGCAGGAATTCATCAGGCCCTGCAGCAGCTCCATTTTTAATTTCATTAATAGCCTGCACAATATCAGCTTCATTAATATCTATTGTCAGCTAAAATATTCACTATTTTCATCCCTTACTTCTATATCATTATCTTCATTATCTATTCTAGGGGTGAATTCTCTCTTATATCGTTCTGCCAGTATGTTGCAAATTTCCTTTTTTTTCATTCGGTAATCTCCCTTCAATTCTCAGAGGGCCTATTTCTATTCTTCTTTTATTCATCTTCTTCGCATATGAGTATAATAGCTTGGGGTTTTGCTTGATATTTTAATAGGGTTTTTTTGGTTTTTTCTTTCCAAGTCCCGTTTTTTCATTTTCTTTTGATTGTATAATCTTTTGTTCTGCATTTCTATCTTACTTTTTAGTTCTATAACTTTCCATGCATTTTTTTTTTCTTTTGCAAGACTTTTTTCCACTTTCTGATTTTCTGGAACAAGATCCTTCTGTCTCTTGGTATGCATGAATGATGTTTACTTTTCTTCTTCGGTATATATTTTTCCACTATTTCTCCAATATTTTATATAATATCTCCGTATTTACCCTTATGTCATCACTTACGAAATGTTATCCCAATCTTTGTTTAATTCTTCATTAATTTCTGACCATTTTATATTTTTTACTGTAGAAGTTTGTATTTTCCATATCCTTCCCACTTTTTCATTTCTTGCTTATCTCTATTTTTTCACTTGCTTTGGAATGAACTGTTAATTCTATGACATTATGTCTGAAATATTCGCATTATAAACTATTATTTCTTTAACATAATTCATCTCGTTCACAAATACTGAGGTCTAAAGTATTTTCCTTTCTTGTTGGCAGGTGATTTATTTGTTGAATGTTGTATTCTAGTAGCCATATCTAATAGCTTTTCAAATTGCCTCTTATCTTCTGCACTACTATTACTCTCTTTTTTTTATAGTATAAGTACAACCACAATCTCCTATTCGTTCTTTCCATTCTACGAAAGGAAAGTTGAAGTCACCAGATAGGAGAATAGTCCAGTCCTTGTGATTTCTACATATATCATCCAATTTTTTCAATTATTAAGTCAAACTCTTTAGTATTAGGAGGTCTATATATTACTATGTCATCAATTTTTCAGATTCAAATTCTACCGCTATTAGTTCACATTCTGAGTTACTATATTCTCATATATTTTTTTCCTTGTTTTTGTCTTTTTCACCCCATATATTGCGGTTCCTCCCTTGATTCCTATTTTTTTCTATCTGATCTATAAGTTTGGAACCCTTTTATTTGATCATCATTCCCAGTCTCTTGGGAATACCAGGTTTCACTTATATTCATTATATCTATTTTCTTTTCATTTTGGGTTAGTTTCTTCTAAGTACTCTATTTTTCTTTTTGAGTTACTCGTAACTAAACCCTGCGCATTCATCACTATGATGGTTTGCGTGTTTTCTCCTTCATTTAATACTGGTAGTAATAAGGATTTTATTTCCCATGTCTCTTTCCTGTTCTGGTATGTTGTTCTTTTTTTTTTCATTTCCAGAAATTCTGACATTAAAAATCCAACTTTTTCCATAATATTTGATCTTCCTTCATCATAATTATTCATTTTGTGTCTGAATCTGCAATTTTCTCCGTCCTTTCTGCAATATCCTCTTGCATAATAAATACAGTTATTATCTCTTGAGTAAATGAATTTCGGAGCTGATGCTTTGAAATTTTTTGCTGACACCCTCCCCCCCTGCATATCTCATGTTGTGGTTTGCTTTTCTCTTTTACCTGATATTCTTGATTTCTCTCTTTATTTGTTTCTCTCTTATTTGGATTTTATTACTTGGTTGGTTATTTATTTGATTATGATTCATGGCTACAGGGTGCTATATTTGCATTTTTTTTGTCCGAACTTACTCCCTTTTCCTTCTTTTAGGTTTTACATTTATTTTTTGGATGCAGATCTCTGCAATCATCCCCATATCCATCTAAGTATGCACATTACCATATATTTCATAGTTTGACATATCTTAGGATGTTTGTAGTAACATCTTTCTCCAAATCTGCAATTCCCATCTTTTCAAAAGGTTTGCAGATTTTGTCTTTCTTGTCTTATTTTTTCCTCTTTCCCGTCATTGTATAGATCTGGGTAGAGCCTCTTCGGGATTTGCTTTCTGTTGTCATATCGTAATTTATTTTACTTCGTAGGTATGCTGCTTTATGCCTCATATGTAGTATCAATGAGTATCTCTGCATCCATACTTTATCTTGTTTCTTTGTTTTCCTTATTTTTTTTCTGTTCATTTCATTTTTGTTTACTTCTCTTCCGTTTTCTCTTCTTCTTTTTTCTTCTTCTTCTTCCTCTTCTCTTCTTCTTCATCCTCAACTATTTGTACATTCAATCTTGATTTAATAACATTGTCTATCCATGATAGACATGTTGAAACAAAAAATTCTTGTATCTTTTCTCAAATCTTGTATTACCTCAGCACACTGTGGATGGGTCGGAATGTTGCATGCAGCACATTTTCTGATTAAGGTTGTGGATTGACTATGCTATACCAAACCTTACACGTTTGCATGCTTTTGGCATTCTTTTTCCTAATGCATCAATTAGGATATTCACAAGATTCACCTTATTCATTTTCTTTGTCGAATATGTTGGTTTATGTATATTTTCTTTATGAGTCTCTTGACCACTTGGATTTTATTTTGGAACTTCTTCAATTATTTTCAAAGATGTTTTCATTAGATTTGTTCCAGTTTGAAGGATTATATCCTTCTAATATATCTGATGAATGCTTTTGTATCTTTTTGGTTAGGACTGTTGCTGATTTCATAGATGAGAAATGCCAGTTCCCTTCCTGCTACCTCATCGTATTGCGAATCTGCTAGACACGCCAAATTACGCCACCTCTTCCGCAGTTTGGAACTTACTGCCATCTTGTTCTGATTTATAGTATTACACTTGATAAACTAACTTAGAAGACGCTTTATACCTACTATTTTCACACTAATCTTATCACCGATAGTTCACGAACACTTCTAGATATTTCTCAAATTCTATTCGTATGTTAAACTTGTGATATCTGTTGATTAATCTGACTTCACGCGGGTACGACTCACCAAGCAAGATGGCTACTTACGAGAGGAGAGAGAGAGAGAGAGAGAGAATGTAATGGGGTGGTGGGGGAGGAAGAGGAAGGTGTTGCCCGCCCAGGAAGGAAATGAAAAAGTAACTTTTTTCCAGCTAGACAATTGCAATGTTGGAAAAAAAGACAGTTCATGAATACAATGCGTGCAATGAAAGCGTTTGGAAGCGAAAGCATGAAAAAGAACAGAAAAAGACTAATTCTTACCACGTTCGAAGAAGAAATATCCACTGGTAAATTAGTTTTTTCTTTCTTTTTTTTTTTTTTTTTTTTTTGGCTTAAACGCTGTGTAGGAAATGCAGTTAGATTGAATGAAAGCTAATTTTGCAATATTTCGTACGCAGATTATTGCTTTTCAAATATTTTCCCTATGTATTTCACTATAAATATATATATATATATATATATATATATATATATAATGTTTGTATATATACATATATATATAGTAATATATATATATATATATATATATGTATATATATATATACATATATATATATATATATATATATATATATATATATATATGTATGTATATATATATATATATATATATATATATATATATATATATATATATATATGTACGACCTATTTCCACAATCCCACCTTCTCTCCAATCCGGCCTCTCTCTCTCTCTCTCTCTCTCTCTCTCTCTCTCTCTCTCTCTCTCTTCTCTCTCTCTCTCTCTCTCTCTCTCTCCATGTATAGCAGGTTATCTCAAACTTCAAAAATAAATATACTACTTCTGTCTCTACAAATTTTTCATCTGTCTCATATAAATCCGGTATATATTTCCCATCCCTACCACCAACCTCTCTCTCTCTCTCTCTCTCTCTCTCTCTCTCTCTCTCTCTCTCTCTCCTTCCCTCCGTGTGGCAGGCTGTCTGGTTTCCAAGTTAGTCAAATTTGGTCGATATATTGAAGCTTAATGAGCAACCTGATACTTCTATTTGCAAGACTCATTTCATTCCACAGAGGACGAATTCTATGCACAAAGGAATATCGGATATTTGGGGGTGATTTTGGGCAGCTGAAAATGAGGTCGTAGATTTCCCCTCATTCCCAACTTTTATTCCGAGACCTGATTAGTCACGACGTCATAGCGATGTAATGATTATGTGAGAGATATTGATTGACCTGTGGTACACAAAAGAAGATTGGAAGATGTTCATTTGCTGGAAGGTTAGAATTTGTGGTGCAGTCTCTCTCTCTCTCTCTCTCTCTCTCTCTCTCTATCTATCTATCTCTATTTCTCTTTACCCTTCATTAGGTCTCTCCTTTAGGTCAAGTCGCATCGGTGATCTCATATAACGAAAGCCTTCCATATCTCTCTCTCTCTCTCTCTCTCTCTCTCTCTAAAAATTACGGTGGGTAGTGAACTCTCTCGCAATCTCTCTCTCTCTCTCTCTCTCTTTCTAGGTAAAAAATGAGAATATGTCTAAAAATTGCTGTGGGTAGTGACCTCTCTCTCTCTCTCTCTCTCTCTCTCTCTCTCTCTCTCTCTCTCCTGGATGGTAAAGGTTGTGGAAGCATTCTGTGAAAAGACTGATTTCAACCTTCTGGGACACCGTAACCCTATCCTATAACGACAATACAGGACATCACAATCATCCTAGGACTATCAAATCATCTGTAAACCTTCCAAGATGATAAAGGCTCTTGTATCATGTAACCCTCTGGAACGAAGATCATCCTAGGATTATAAAGTTATCTGTAAACCTTCTTAAGTAATAAAGGTTCTTGTAACCCTTTGAAACGAAGATAATCCTAGGATTATGAAATTATCTATAAACCTCCTTAAATAATAATGGCTCTTTTAACATTCTGGAACGACGATGATCCTAAGACTACTAAATCACTGGTAACCCTCTGGAACGAGAAAGGCTATTGTAACTTTTAAGGATGGTAAAGGTTATTGCGATGATAAGGGTTGCATTAACTAAGCTCTCCAGAGAAGAGTGTCAACAGACGCGTTTACACGGCGTCCAAGGCCTCTCTAATGGCTTCGTTATGTACCTTAGCTAACGAAGTTGACAAGCTATGATTGTGAAGCATTTCACTGCTCAACACGGCTTCACATGCTTCGAACAGAGTGTTTAGAGAGTACCTTAGCAAAACCGGTTTTAGAAATAGATAAGTTTTTATATATTTGTTTTTTATTTTGGGGAAGATGGAAGGTAAACTGATCTGCATGAAAATATGAAGGCTTCGCGACTTCACATGCTTTTGCCTGGTGTGTTACCATTTAACAAGCCTGGACATCGAAATAGCTAACTTTTAATTTTTTATTTATTTTGGGCAAGGAAGTGCAAGCACGGATCAGCTAGAGAATATGAATGCTTTCAGGTTGTTGTGTTTTATGAGATCCATGATTAATTGAAAATAATTGGAAATTGATCGATTAGCAATTTTTTTGAATGCTGATGGGTCTCTCTCTCTCTCTCTCTCTCTCTCCTCTCTCTCTCTCTCTCAATCAATCAATCAATGTACACACACTCACACACACACACGCATATATATGAAGACAGTTTTCAAATTAAAGTCAACTGGGCCAGACTAGAAAAAAAGTAAGAACATAAAAATAATATGTATAAAACTTTCATAACTAATAATTCAGATTATCACTGAATCAAGACCACTGAAATAAATAAAACGTTCCAAGTTCCAGCGATGGACTGCAAGGAACAACAAAAGTGTCAGGTAAAGTTTCGTCCACGAAAATAAAACAAGAAGATATATTCATTTCCTGTCGGCGAATGTATTTTGATATTCCACTATTGGACACCGCCTTTGGACGGACTAACTAACGCGTCTCATTCACGTGAGGATGTCGGGCGTTTATTCGTAGGCGCCCCCGGGAAGACATAATCGCCTGGGTTTTGTTTACGGAGAGACCTGCTTTGTATCAGGAAAACATATGACGTTTTTTTACGATAATGAAGTTTTCCCTTGAAGGAGAAAACTGGCGAAGGTTATTTGGTTCCTTCGCTCAATGGATATTCCAGAATATCCAGTTAGAAGACGATTACAGTTGGCAAAGAAAGACGTTTTATTTGGTAATTTTTAGTTATCTGTGAAAGAAAACTACTGCGTCATCTTTTATCTGTCCGTCCGCCCTATTTTCTGTCCTTCCTCAGATCTTAAAAACCACTGAGGCTAGAGGGCTGCAAATTGGTATGTTAATCATCCACCCTCCAATCATCAAACATACCAAATTGCAGCTCTCTAGCCTCAGTAGTTTTCATTTTATTTAAAGTTAAAGTTAGCCATAATCGTACTTCTGGCATCGATATGGGTTAGGCGCCACCACGGTGCCGTGGTTAGTTTCATGGGCCGCGGCTCACACAGATAGAGCTGTTTTCGGTGACCTTGATTATACACTGTAGCGGCTGTGCAGAAAACTCGATTGCGCCGAAAAAACTTCGGCGCATTTTTACTTGTTTATTATTTTCTTTTATCTTTATTTGTTGGCGTATGCTAGTCTGATGTAAATCAACCGAAAGATCATACGCAAGATCCCGATTTATTTATTTATTTATTTATTTATTTATTTATTTATTTATTTATTTATTTTACAGCTCCCAAGGACGTTTCAATACCCAGGAATATCCCGGTATCTAAGTGACCCCTTCAGTTTTCAAGATAGGCACAAGAGGGGTTTAAAGAATAATAATAATGGTAATAATAGAATAATAATAATATAATAATATGAAAAAATACGAGCATCGTAAAGCTAACTCTTATACTAGAAAGGCAATTGAATTAATTCCATGGATATTATGGAATTAATTCAGTTGCCTTTCTCGTAGAAGAATTAGCATAAGGATTTCTATTATTATTGATTATTATTATTATTATTATTATTATTATTATTATTATTATTATTATTATTATTTTCAGAAGATGAAGTCCTAGACATTATGGAATTAATTCGGTTATCTTTCTCGTATTATTACTTATTATTATTATTATTATTATTATTATTATTATTATTATTATTATTATTATTATTATTATTATTATTTGGGAGAGAACCCTAGATTCTATGGAATTATTTCAGTTACCTTTCTCGATTATTATTATTATTATTATTATTATTATTATTATTATTATTATTATTATTATTATTATTATTATTATTATTATTATTATTATTCAGAAGATGAATCCTATTCCTTTGGAACAAGTCTACAACAGGGGTCACTAACTAGAAATTCAAGCTTCCAAAGAATACGGTGTTCTTTTGAAAGAACTAACAGGGTGTGATGGGAAATACAGAAAGATGCTCCCAAACTAACACAAAATGACACCTGTAAATACTACTGTACGCATCAACAAAGCGAATATTTCACTCACAAATATGGGCGTCACTCAGCCTCCCTTAAAATTACGACCAGAGTTGTTGATTCGGTCATTTTGAAAGTCATGGATGCTACGTTGTTTTTATTTCTCTAAGTTAAGCATACAAATATCACTCGGTTCCACTGGAATATATATCCTTCGCTTCTGCAGTTCAGGTTCTGTGTTTTCGTTGCGAAAACGTTATATTTATATAAGGCAGTAGTGCTCGCCATTCCCTACATTCGAAACAATGGAGCCCCTGCGATGTAAACACATTTCCCATCTGCCGAAAGGGTTATTTGCGCCATTCGAACATTCAAAGTTTCTGTTTTCAAATCACACACACACACACACACATATATATACATGCATACATACATACATACATGGTATATATATATATATATATATCTATATATATATATATATATATATAGGGTTCCATTAAGTCCCAGTACCATTACGAGTATTTACTAATTGGAATGGTAACTGGGAATTTATGGCCACCCTATATATATATATATATATATATATATATAAATATATATATATATATATATATATAAATAAAGGTATATGCCAAGAGGGAAAAATAAACTGGAATGGGTATCCGCGAGGTCTTTCGACATTCAAACGTCCTTTACTTAGCAGATGAACTGACTTACATGAGGAAATGACAATACACGAAAGGTCATATAACTGACAGATAGGGATTATATAGAGATTAGTACCTAGAATCCGACACACCTGGAAGATGAGTAACCTTCCCAAACAAGCAAAAACATGGGTACAATTAAAAAGAAAAGTTTTAAGACTATCTACTCAGACACAAGGACAAGACAATTAAAGGATTATTATAGGTGACAGCTATTCAGAACTTTGGTAAACAAAAACATATTCACAATACATATTCACAATACATATTAAACATACATATACAACGAAGATATCTCTAAGGCAACTAATTTTTATTTAAGTCTGTAATTATGTCTTTGAGGTCATTCTTAAACATGTTACAAATACAAGGGTCTAAATGAAACAGGCTACGGCCAATATTGAAATTACAATGAGAAGTAAGTTGTATTAAAGCAGATTCTAAAAGATTTTGTGATAAGACATCTTTTGACCTTGCAATTACTGAACTACCAATCCAATTTATTCGGTGGTTGTTTTCACTTAAATGAATGAATATTGCATTATGTTTTGCCCAGTTTTTACAGAATATTTAAGCTGGCCTAACATTACTTCCAAGAACCCTTGCTTGACTGTCCGAGATAAAATGGAGACAATCCATACATGGAAGGTTATATATTATGTTGATGCTTTCTCTGGGGCCATTTTTTTTATTAGTATTGCCTTAGAGATATCTTCGTTGTATATGTATGTTTAATATGTATTGTGAATATGAATTGTGAATATGTTTTTGTTTACCAAAGTTCTGAATAGCTGTCACCTATAATAATCCTTTAATTGTCTTGTCCTTGTGTCTGAGTAGATATCTTAAACTTTTAATTGTACCCAAGTTTTTGCTTGTTTGGGAAGGTTACTCATCTTCCAGGTGTGTCGGATTCTAGGTACTAATCTCTTTATAATCCCTATCTGTCAGTTATACGACCTTTCTTGTATTGTCATTTCCTCATGTAAGTCAGTTCATCTGCTAAGTAAAGGACGTTTGAACGTCGAAAGATCTTGCGGATAATCCGTTGTTTATTTTTCCCTCGTGGCATATAACCTTATTTATGGATTATCACGTTCCTAACTTTTGTGATTCAGTTATACACACACACACACACACACACACACACACCACACACACACACACACACACATATATATATATATATATATATATATATATATATAGATATATATATATATATATATATATATATATATATAGTGTCCATGAAGTCCCAGTACTATTACACGTATTTATTAATTGTAATGGTACTGGGACTTTATGGACACCTTATATATCTCATAAAAGGAGGCTATAAAAACGCCAAAATATAGAAAATAAGTATACTATATTTCAGAGACTGCTGTCTCTCTCTTCAGGTAGGCATTGAATGAAAAAGGTTACAGAAAAGGTGGTATTTACACCAAGAGATCCATCGACAGGTAACCGTTTTAATAAGTCACCCCCACTGAAGATTAAAGAGGAATTATCAGTGGGGATGACTTAGTAAAACGGCTACCTGTGGATGGATCTCTTGGCATAAATACCGGCTTCTCTGTAACTTCTCTCATTCATTACATACCTGAAGAGAGAGAGACTGCTGAAATATAGTACTTGCTTTCTATATTTTGGTGTTTTTATGGGCTCCTTTCATTAGAGGGAATTCTGTTGTAACAGAACATTTTTGCCAGTCATATTATGGAGGAGTTATGGAGTTCCATTTGACAACGTCTTTGTGTGTATGTGTGTGTGTGTGTGTGTGAGAGAGAGAGAGAGAGAGAGAGAGAGAGAGAGAGAGAGAGTAATTGGTGGTTGGATGGTTAAGGGGGCCGGCCGGAACCTCTATATATGGTGGTATATGGGCGAAAAATGCAAAGTCATGAAAAAATTCATGGAGCTTCATATGGCAATTGAGAATACGTATACAAATATTTCGTCAAAATTCCTCTTACTTTCGTAGTTACAGGGTAATTAGGGTTAAGTTAACGTAACTCAATAAGCCTAAAACATTGATCCGTACAAGAAAATGCAATATTTCTTCTATTATCGTAAATTTTGATAATTATTGTCAAAGAAATTGGGAGAAATGGCATCTGTAGACATTCCCCGAGTCGAGAAGGAGACTTCAGGCTCAAGCTACCAAGTCCAGACTGTCGTCCAGTCCTCCTCACTCCTGACTTAGTGCGATCACAGACGTCAAGTAGTCTACACATTCCATTTCACGTCTGACATTCGCCTGCTTTCATGTATGTTTATGTATGTTTCGGCAAGAATTTCATCTTATGCCAATGAGGAAAAGACAAGGGGCAACATCTCGCTAACATACAGACGAAGAAAATCACTCTAGTATTATTACGAATATCATAATAATATGCGTAGATTTAGTGGGAAGAAGAGAGGGGAGGGTTGCTTTTAGTAACGCCCCCATCTTGCTTGACAGCACACGTCACACTGTGCCTAAGGCTACGATCTTTGAGCAAGAGATCTTCATTTATGATAAATAACAAAGTTTTGGTTTTTTTAATACCCAAAATGGAATATGAAATTCATAATAATCATGATTTATTAAATTGTCTTTGTAAAAAAAAGTGTACGCCTTCGAGTTTCACCTCTTGACATTCTCTTGCGATTACGTTTGTTTATCTTTGTTTCGGGCAAGAATTTCATCATGCCAAAGAGGAAAATACAAGGAAAACATCTCGCTACCACACAGAAGAAGAAAATTCGCTGTAATAAGCAGAGTTAGTGAAGGGGAGAGAGAGAATTGCGTAGGAAGGAGTGCCCCATCTTGCCTCAAGCAGTGTCCCAGGCTGCGATATATGAGCAAAGGGATCATCATTTATGATTAAATTATGATAAATAAAATAGTTTTGGTTTATTAATACACAAAAAACAATATACATTCATAATACCATTATTTATTAATATGTCTTTATAGAAATACGAAGGAAAACTTTGAAGCGCCCGTATCTCAAAACTATACTTATTGACCTTCAAAACTCTATCTTCTCACTTAGTTTTAAAGCTATAACATTGGAATTTGGTATATAACTCAGAAAGACTTATAGAAACAATCAAATAGAGCCCTTTTTTCCAATTTTTGTTTCGTATTTTTTTTATAAATTTTTTTCTCTTGATTTATAGGGTTTATTTTTTGACCATATTGAAAAATTCATATCTAGCAAAAAAATGACTTTTAGAAAAAAAACTCTCCATTCGATTGGAGGTCTACATCTGGTCTATATATGGTAGTAATCCCAGGTCTTAATATTAAATATCATGGGAGGAGAGGAGATGAATTTGAAAAATGGTATTTTCGGGATAAATCGCCCTGGCGTCACAAAACCGAAGGTCAGAGGCGAAAATCATATGCGGTTTGGAGATGTCCAAGTCACCTTATTAAGTGGTATGAATATCAAAGTCCTGTCCTTAAAAAAGGGCATTAGACCGGCCGGCGGCCCCCCTTAATGACTGTATTGGACTGTTGGTGAGTTCTGGGATGTCTGCTTGGTGTGCTGTTAGCTGTTAGAGTTCTGTGTTTTTAGTTCTTTTTTAGTCAGTCTTTAGTCAGAAGCTGTGAGAGACAGTAGTGTGGGCAATAATCTGGTGAAGGCATTGAGATTCGTTTGAGTTGTGTTTTGTTGATCTGTTTTCAGTTATTGTTAAGTTTGGTGTTGTTAGTGGGTGTGTGTGTTGCCTTTTTTGTGTTGTTGTTTATTTTGTGTTAGTAATTGTTTGTGCAGTGGTCTTGAGTTGTGGTTGAGTTCCTTGTTGTTTGCTGTGTTGTTGAGTTGTTGTTGTGTTCCTTTTTTGTTGTTGTGTTGTTTTGTTGTGGGTTGTGGTTCTGGGTTGTAGTTGGTATCTCTGTGACCTCGACCGGCAGACAGCACAGGATAGCCCTGAGTATCTGGAGTGGTTGGTAAGTACATGTGTGTTTTGTGTTTTTTATGTTTTGTGTAGGTATAGGTCAATTGTCCTGCGTGTATTTTGTTGTGTAAAGAGGAAAGTGTGACAGAGGGTGAGTTGGCAGCTAGATTGATTAGGTTTATGTTTGGGGGGGGGGGGGGGGGGGTGTGTGGGTAATTTGCCACTTGTTTTTTTAAAGCTTGTGATCCCGCACAGTATATATATATATATAATATATATATATATATATATATATATATAATATATATATATATATATATATATATATATATATATATATATATATATATAATATATATATATATATATATATATATCTATATAGTTTGAGTATTCCTTACCAGAGGGTATCTTTTAGAAGCTCTAATCTGTCAGGCAGTCTTGGGATATCTTGGTGAATCAGCCTTTCTTCAGTCTGGGATATTTTGTGTAGCAACGTTAGCTTATCCGTCAACCATTAGGTATTTTGTTGTGGAATCTCTTTGTGTCAAAGGCTGTAGAGAAGTGTTTCTTTGTCTGAACTGGATGTTCAGGTTTCGAATATTTCTTAGTATTCCAGTGTGAGCCTTGGGATAATTTGCATAAACATTACAAGGGCAGAAATATGATATTTTCCATAAAATATTCCGCAGAGGTATTGCACTGTTAGGCTTAGAATACCTTAGAGAGACTTTACTTCGTCGGTCTGGGATATTTAGCTGATGTTCCTGTAAGTCATATACTTTTTAGTTTTCTGTAAAAAAAAAAAAAAAAAAACTATTTTGACGGCTTCGTCTCTCCGTCCGCACTCTTCTGACAATTTCGGAAACGTATTCCTTTTAATTTTCCGCCAGCGATAAATTTAGGAAAAAGGTTCCTTTTCATTTTTCGACATCGACCAATTTGGGAAAATGTTCCTTTCCACATCATTTCTCATCCCTTTACATATTTCTATATATTTTGCATAACACACATCTTCAGCTTTTATCAACATTGATGTGATTCTTAGGTAAAAGTGTTAAAGTTTAAATATCGATACATCTTAAATATATGACCGTTACTCACTTGAAAACTGTGTAAAATAATTTATGTTCCAGCACTAAGGAACATTGTAAAAGCTGCTCTTCATCATTTCTCATCGATCAATTAAGCAGGAAAGCTCCTCCTTCATTTTTCAACATCGACTGACACTATACAACATACACTATACACTATACACCAGTGGTTCTCAACACCAGGGT
This sequence comes from Macrobrachium nipponense, assembly GCF_015104395.2. NCBI lineage: Eukaryota > Metazoa > Arthropoda > Malacostraca > Decapoda > Palaemonidae > Macrobrachium > Macrobrachium nipponense. The sequence goes on along the minus strand of NC_087221.1, from coordinate 34,991,096 downwards.
CGCGAGGGTATTTCTGAGGGTCGCCAGAGGGTCTTACAAAAATATATGTTAATCATTCACAGCTGGTCACATTTTCATTTTGAGTAATGTAACTGATTTACTTTAGTGGGGACAAGGTAAAGATTCTACTGTGCACATAGCAACTTGTTTTCATTCCAATTTCAAACGTATTGAAATTCATTGTGCTATAGTAGATTCATATCAACCGTGCATTTGATGTCAAGGCCCGTCCGTCCCTTACGACGCTCCTGATTGGCTATTGATAAGCCAGTCACAGGGCTGGAAACTCTCAGTCTCTCTTGAGAGTTCAAATAGGCAGATGTATGTTCCACTCCTCCTGAGGGATACTTCTTTCAAAAGCATCCCTCAGGAGAAGTGGAACATTCATCCTGCTCGTGTGAACTCTCGGAACTCTCGAGTTTCCATCCCTGTGACTGGCTTATCAACAGCCAATCAGGAACGTCGTAAGGGACGGGCCTAGACATCAAATGCACGGTTGATGTGAATCTACTATATAGTAAATATAAACTGAAATATCAGAACGAAAGCTCATAAACATTTTGCAAGTATGACTGTAACATAAAACGGTTGTATTTATTATAACAATTAGGGTCGCTACTCCAGGTTAAGACGGAATTTAGGGTCGCAGCTGGTTGGGAAACACTGCTATACACAAGACTGCATTTAGGGTCACAGCCGAAAAAGATTGGGAATCACTGCTATACACTGCAGAGAAGCTCCGTTGCCAGTGTAGCTTTAAGCAGTTCGCGTGGACCGAGAGTTCGTCGTCATTAGCCGAAGTCATTTGCGTAACTGATAATCCCCTCTTCGTTTGACTTCAATTATCCTGAACTGAATTATATTCCCATCGATTCCTGAGGCAATTAAAGTCTAATTTCAATTTCAGTAAATTTCCGAAGTGGTCGTCCGGTTGTATACTGAGGTGGGAGCTGATCTCGTTTTATTTACTGATTGCGTCAGGATGCAACTCAATGTTCTGTTGTGGGTACTGTCAGATATTTAAGCTAGATGATGTGGATATGTAATGGTATACTAATTTATATGCAAGTAAGTATTCATATATATATATATATATATAATATTATAATATATATATATATATATATAATATATATGAATGTCTTTTACTCTATTACAACAGTATAATATGAAGATAAAAGGCCTATAAAACATATTAGCGTTACAACCATATATTTTCGAGCACTTCCTTCTGTGATCAGGAGCAACGTTCATATATATATATTATATATATATATATATATATATATATATATATATAATTATTATATATATATATATATATATATATATATATATATATATGAACGTTGCTCCTGATCACAGAGGGAAGTGCTCGAAATATATGGTTGTAAACGTTATAGTGTTTTATAGGCCTTTATCGTCAATTAATTCTTATACTGTAACACACACACCACACACACACACACACACCCATATATATATATATATATATATATATATATATATATATATATTATATATATATATATATATATATATAAGTATGTGTGTGTGTATCTGGATACTTTTTGAGACCCACGAAACTGTTTAAAGATAAAGCAAGCTTTATGCCACCGCGACCCTTTACTTTACGTAGGTTGTTGAGGTCTTCAAGGCTTCCAAGGGCGTCTGGTCCTGGTGTGGACCTTTGAACACCTCCTTCGACAACTCCTCCGGGCCGATCCTTTTGATTTGAGACGCGTGAGAAATTTCGTCCTGAGGGGAAAGTTTGATTGCCGCTCTTCGCAACTTTCGAAAAGTGGTTATGAAAGTTTACGAAAGTTTTCGTTGTTATTTGGAGGAAGCTTTTGTTGCGAGCGGGTCTTCAGACTACGAGAATGCTGTAGAAAGACACAGTAACACGAAGTGCTTGAGCAATCACGTACTGGCAAGCCAACCGGTTTTTAGGTACAAGATTTCGTTTAAAAGTAAAAAAAAAAAAAAAAAAAAAAAAAAAAAAAAAAAAAAAAAAAAAAAAAAAAAAAAGTGAGTTTGTAGATAGACACAGTAACACGAAGTGCTTGAGCAATCACGTTCTGGCAAGCCAAGGGCTTTTAGGTACAGGATTCGTTAAAAGGCAATAAAAAAACAAAGAACAAAAAAGTGATTTTGTAGATAGACAGTAAAATGAAGTGCTAGAGAAATCACGTTCTGAAAAGCCAAGGTTTTTAGGTACAGGATTCGTTAAAAGTTAATAAAAAACAAAAAAGTGAGTTTGTCTGTAGAAAGACACAGTAAAATGAAGTGCTTGAGAAATCACGTTCTGAAAAGCCAAGGCTTTTAGGTGCAGGATTCGTAAAAAGTCAAATAAAAAAGCAAAAAACAAAAAACTGAGTTTGCAGATAGACACAGTAAAATGAAGTACTTGAGAAATCACGTTCTTAACCACCAAGACTTTTAGGTAAATGAATCGTTAAAAATCCACACACACAAAAAGAGAAAAACATAAAAATGAAAGTTTGACTGACCTTATGAAACCCAGTAATTTTTAAACCTAAAAAAAGTTATCATTAAATGCCCAGTGTTCCTCTGCTTATATATGTCACACACTGGTAATCAACGTTTAAATAATTAAATGAAACATTACTTGATGTTATGAAACGCAGGAATCTTAAAACATTTAAAAACATTATCATTAAAGGTCCAATGTTCCTCCCCGTACATGTTTACAAACCCAACGTTTACGAGCACATCTCTGTGCTAAAGACATATGCGCTGATAACTAACGCATAAATGTTTACATAACCCTCAAGCATTTGTTAACAAGTTATTAGTTTGTAAAACATGACTTTTTTTTTTTTTTTTAGTGGTTAGATAAGTCAAATTCATCATTACACACACGCACTTTCTCTCATTAATGTCTGGCAATTTAGGTTGAAGGCTTTTAGTTTTTTGCGCTCATTCATTCATATTCATATGAATGAATACAGCTCGTTACAGAATACAGGCGTATGGATGTAAAATGATATAGATATTTCCCCGAAAAATGAAATTTTAAATCAATGCGTCCCCTCCCCCCACCCCACCTGCGTTCTCCTTCTTTTATTCCTTTCGGTTTTTACTTCCTTCTTTCTAAAACTCCCTTTGAAAATACCCTTCCGCAGCTGCGCTTTTCTACTCTCTAATTTTTATGCTCAGCAAATGCTCCCCATCACATATTCGAAAGGATCTCCCATTTCCAGCTTAAAGGCGTGTGGCCCCTTCGCTGGGGATATGGGCACTTTCTTACGGTAACGCTTTTCCTTAATCTGGGTAATCCTTCACTTTCTCCCCAACGCTATAGGCGAAGGATGCTGTGTTCCATCTCTCTGGTTGCAGAATGCAGAAGAAGGAAAAGAAGAAGGGACGTTCTCGCGCATGCGTACATAATACCCGTATTGAAATACCATCGCCAATAGCAGGTCCGAAAGCGCCTCAGTGGCTTGGTTGGTATGGTCTTGGCGTGCCACCCCGGTGGCCGCGAGTTCAATTCTCGAGCATGCCACTGAGGAGTGAGAGATGTGCATTTATGGTGATAGAATTTCACTCTCGACGTGGTTCGGAAGTCACGTAAAAGCAGTTGGTCCCGTTGCTGAATAACCACTGGTCCCATGCAACGTAAAAACACCATAAAAAAGAAATAAAATTCACTTGGGAATATTTTGCATCAGAAAGAGTAAAACTGATGCAATCCTTCATCTCATTGGCTGTTCATGTTTACTTTTAACAGGCATATAGGTTCGAATCCCGGGCAGGGCGAGCACACTTATATATGATTATTTTTTTAGCTCATATTATTCCTAAAGCAGAACTGTTTGGTATCAACTCATTTTGTGGTTTATTGCATTCACACACGCACCCAACCATCACCCCCCCCCCCCCCCCAACACACACACACACACACACACACACATATATATATATAATATATATATATATATATATATATATATATATATATATATATATATATATATATATATATATATTTATTATTTACATATATATATAATATATCTATATATATATATATAGTTTATGTATATTATATATATATAGATAAATATATATATATATATATATATATATATATATATATATATATCGAGCTACGAAATCTCCTTTATTATCTAATTCGCATCTACCTCGGAATGTTAATATATTTGTTCATATAAGTTTAACCGAAGGGAATTTTTTTTAGGCGATAATAGATTTGCCGGCTTGACGGGCACGAAACCCAATCGACACCTTGCAAAATCAACCAAGACTAGTGAAACCTTAGCCCACTCTGCCTCTGCGATGGTGGAGTGGGTTAAGGCTTCACTGTCGTCCTGGATTTGAAGGTGTCGATGGTCGTGCCCGTCAGCCGGCAAATCTATTATCGCCTAAAAAAACAAAAAAAAAAATTTCCCCTTCGGTTAAACAATATGAAAATATATAATTCCGAGGTAGAACGAATTAGATATTAAAGGAGATTTGTAGCTCGATATATGTATATGAATCACGGTAATGTGATATGACTTATATATATATATATATATATATATATTATATATATATATATATATATATTATATATATATATGATTACATACTACTTATACACACATCGCGGAGTAATTCAGAAGAGGCGATCACGAAATATGAGCAGAATACGTGCGGAGATCCCTCCCTCCCACGGCGAACAACGCATACTGGAATTAAATCAGACTTAAATCAGGCCAAGCGGAATTCTGTCCAAATACCAGAATAAGAATCAGAAAGAAACGTAGTGGTATTCTTCATCTCCCAGTTTGCTCTGTCAATTGCGAGTTCTTTTGATTCTAAATTTGCCTAAGCTTCTTTCCCTTATCTATTCATTTTGCTTTGCAAGTGTTTTTTATTTTTTATTTTAATGCGTTGCTGCTGGGGACGTTAATACTCGAAGATTTTATAAACGTGGTTGGTTATGACCCAGTTTTTGGTCTAGTTGTTTGTGCTTATTTTGGACGTTTCTCTCTTCTCTCTCTCTCTCTCTCTCTCTCTCTCTCTCTCTCTCTCTCTCTCTCCTCTCTCTCTCTCTCTCTATATATATATATTATATATATATATGTATATATATATATATATATATATATATTGATATATATATCTATATATAAAGTATATATATATTTAAAAGTCCTATAAAAACCAAATATATTTTAACCAAGCCACTTTAGTGCTGCCAATAGACACCTGAGACGGTTCAAACATAGTGGCTCATTAAAATTCCATTAATACTTGTACGAACCTTTTCATGAAAACTATTGAGCTGTTAGATCACAGAAAGCAGAAATAAACGCACTCTCATGCACTACACACACACACACACACACACACACACACACACACACACACACACACACACACATATATATCATATATGTTATACATATGCTTGTTTATATATAGATATAGGTATGTTTGTCTATATATAATATATATATATATAGAGAATATATATATATATATATGTATATATTATATATATATATATAATAAATATGTAGATAAATATACATACATATATATAATATATATATATATATATATTATATATATATAATAATATTATAATATATATATTTAATATGCTTCAAAATTCGTCAAGATATCCCCACTCCTCTTTACACTGCGTAAGACAAGACAATCGCGCGAAGAAGAAGACAATTCTGTCCTCTAACAAGGAAGAGCCAAAAAGACAAATTCGACACGACTGCGTCATCTACTTGGCCCGTCTCGCGTCATTTTAGAGACTGAGGCGTAAATTGTCTCCGCTGGATTCTGTATTATGGTACCCTCTCTCTCTCTCTCTCTCTCTCTCTCTCTCTCTCTACTCCGCTGCTTCTCGTCTCGAGTGTTGTAAGGTGGCCTATTCATCAGAGCAGGTAAAAAGGAGAGGTGGCCTTTGTTTCCTCTCAGTCTCGCCCGAGCTCAAAGTTAACATTAGCTCTTCAAGGTTCCCGGGATGAGCTTCCCTTCCTACCTCCAGTCACATCTCGGTTAAGCTGTGCTAGACTCACTTTCTTTGATGCTACTTTAATAACAGTGGTGTAGGTCGTTAATTCAGTGAAGACCAGACTTCCCTGGAGAGCAATGAGTGAAGATGCCGTCCCTCTCTGTGTTCAGCTGCTCTTTGTTGACATGGTGCGTTGTAGAGCGGCCTCTACGCAACCTCATATGAACTGGTTTGAAAGCTTATATAGACTGGTTCGATACCCACCATTTAGCGCGAGAGTTTCTTCATTTGCTCCCTATGTGGATTCAAGGCTTACAGTGATCTGAACAGCACGAGGACGTCGTCAATTTAAGGGTCATTTGGCTATTATAAATACAAGTATTTCTGGTAAATCTAGCAGTGAAAATTTATATATATGGGTCACATCCTGTGACTGGACACAGGTTAATGTTGAATATATATATATATATATATATATATATATATATATATATATATAGATATATATATATATATACTATATATGTATATATATATATATATATATATATATATATATATATATATATATATATATATATATATATATGCTTAAAAAATCACAGTGGATGCACGTGACTTCATTAAATAAGCGAATACCACAGGAAAATTATAGTCAGAAATCCAAGCGCTTTCGTCTTTGCTAAGACATTGTCAGGGAACAAATGAAGCACAATTGGAGAGAAAGGTCTCAGGTACACAACAAGATCAAGAATACCAGATGGTTAATTGTCAAAAGGGTAAAAATTAAAGAGATAATCCAAGATTATCTCTTTAATTTTTCATCAAGTGAAATAATGGAAATGTTCTAAATTTAAGTCTTGGTTTATTTAGACTTGATGCCTTCATAATAAAAAAAGTTGTAGATAAATATAAGCAACAAAATTAATATATTTAGTTATTACATGTTTTGGACTGTAAGGATACTTTGTAATTTCGGTTAAGGTTAAATCTATGTTTAGGTTTGTGACCGTGTGATATCCGATAATCCTGGATTATCTCTTTAATTTTTACCCTTTTGACAATTAACCATCTGGTATTCTTGATCTTGTTGTGTACCTGAGACCTTTCTCTCCAATTGTATTTCATTCGTTCCTTGACAATGTCTTAGTAAAGACGAAAGCGATTGGATTTCTGACTATCATTTTCCTGTGGTATTCGCTTATATATTATCCAAATAGGCACCCTTCAGGGTTATTCATATTTCTACGACGAATATATATATATATATATATATATATCATATATATATATAATATATATATATATATTCGTCGTAGAAATATGAATAACCTTGAAGGGTGCCTATTTGGATAATGCTTTTCAGATCACAAGATATTACTTGATCAATACGATATTGAACTTAAACTTTACTTTCATCTCTTGAATGATCCACCTAGAGGTAATTTTTGTGTGTGAGTGCATTGGCATAGCTTTGCTAAGAGAAGAGATAAATCAGTATAAAGTAATTAGGTCATAGAACAATACACTATAGGTGAGTAAGAGTACTCTAAAATAGCGATTCATTGGTTCTTCAGTGCTTAGGTTGATTGCGTGCTATTTACAAATTCTGCAAGATTTCAATATACACAGCCATTAATTTCCAATATACTTTTGATTCACAAATGAATCAGAAGGAATATACGTACAAATAATTTTACCTCCCAGAGTACGTGATTTTGCTCGTAGACACAGGTACGAATCTTAAAACTGAACAAAAGTAAAATTTTTGTTGGAATATCTTTCTTGAAGCTGTTCCATTTTCTAATACCTCCTCTTACGCTGTGGTTATTGCAAAACACTATTCTCAACCAGAATAGGATCTGACTCCAGACTGCTTCATGTTTTAATCTTTTCAAGGTGGATTCTGGCTTCCAGTCTCCAGTCTATTGTTTCTACTAATTTTTGTCACCTAATGAAGTATATTTTTATCTGTTTGTCTTTCTCTCTCTCTCTCTCTGTCTGTACCTCGTTTCTCACTGAGATTAGATTTTGGCTTAATTTCAGCAATCTAATCCAGTACGATTTCTCTCTCTCTCTCTCTCTCTCTCTCTCTCTCTCTCTCTCTCTCTCTCTCCCCAATCTGGACTTCTTTCTAAAAGTCTGTCTCTTTATCTGTACCCCATTTCTCACTGAGATTAGATTTTGGCTTCATTTAAAAAAATCTAATCCGGTACGATTATCTATCTTTCTCTTCTCTCCTCCTCTTCTCTCTCTATCTCTTCTCTCTCCTCTCTCCTCCTTCTCTCTCTTTCTCTCTCTCTCTCTCTCTCTCTGAATCCCCAATCTGGACTTCTTTCTACAGTCTGTCTCTTTGTCTGTACCTCATTTCTCACTGAGATTAGATTTTGGCTTTATTTCAAAAATTTAATCCAGTTAGATTTCTCTCTCTCTCTCTCTCTCTCTCTCTCTCTCTCTCTCTCTCTCTCTCTGGATCCCCAATCTGGACTTCATTCTAACAGTCTGTCTCACTGTCTACCTCGTTTCTCACTGAAATTAGATTTTGGCTTCATTTCAACAATCTAATCCTGTACGATCTCTCTCTCTCTCTCTCTCTCTCTCTGGATCCCCAATCTGGACTTCATTCTAAATGTCTGTCTCTTTGTCTCTACCCCATTTCTCACTGAGATTAGATTTTGGCTTCATTCCAGCAATCTAATCCGGTTCGACTATCTCTCTCTCTCTCTCTCTCTCTCTCTCTCTCTCTCTAATCTAAACTTCTTTTTAAAAGTCTCTCTCTTTGCCTGTACCTCATTTCTCACTGAGATTAGATTTTGGATTAAATTCAACAATCTAATCCGGTTCGACTATCTCACTCTCTCTCTCTCTCTCTCTCTCTCTCTCTCTCTCTCTCTCTCTCTCTCTCTCCTAACCGTAGCAAATTTCTTCGTCAACTTTTGCCATTTGATAAGAGATTGACAGAAGAAAACAGATATTTTGTGGGAAATGCGAAGGGAAGTGTATTCAAGGCTCCGTCTAGGTCTCATGAAAGCACCTGTTGCTTATTGGTTTGTTAGTTTGTTTGAGTAATTGTTTGTCTTTGCGTATTTCAAATGACGGATCAGTGGCTTATCTTTATTTCTTTAAAATTCAGTGCGTCGAAAAAAATTTTCTAAGTATTGAATGGGGCTTTGCTGTTCACCTTTACTTGGCCTTCTGGTTTTATTTTATGATTTTCATTAAATTTTTTATTTATTTATTATTTTTTTTAGGAATCACAATCTTAACGCTTACAAAAGTTAGTGTTTTTGTCTGACTATTTGCTTCAATCTAACTTAATTCATACGTATGCAGCAATTCAGTTTTTGCCAACTTCTAGATTAAAAATTTTGTAATGTACTCGTAATCAATGCCTTTTACACACAGTCACACACATATAGGCATACATACACGGGGACAAGCACAGACGCCAGGACCCACACGTGCGCGCGTTCGTGTGTGTGTGACTAGAGGGAGACAGATAATGTCATATTAGAAGGCCTAATGGAACATGCAAATAGGAGTGGCTGCTGAGGAAGATAAAAGTAACCTGAAATGATTCCGTCCGTTGGATTATTAAATCGATTGCAGATTTTTTTTATATTAAATTAAAGATTTTCCAAACGTATCTTCATCATGACTAAGGTATATGGACAGTGAAGAGTCTCTCGTAGTCGTGAAAATTTAGATTTAAAAACTAAGTTATTTGTTGCAGATAAAGAATATAGATTATTTGTCGTAGATCACGAATAAGTGCGATGTCACACGAGCAATTATTTTATCAGCAGACCTTGTGAAAAGAATAACTAAATTATTTATTTCTGTAAACTTTAGTGGCAAAACAGCCAAACGCCAGAGATGAAGTATAATTTCGCGTCTGCATGATATTATTGAGAATAAATACGAAACTGATTATGCGTAAATATTAAACACAAATATTCAAACGTCCCTAGAACACTTACGTAACGAAGCCATAGTTAAGTTCGACGAAAGAATTACGGAGAAAAATGACTGATTTTTTTCAGTCTAAGATACCCTAGAACGAGCACATTCCTTTGGCGTTTATTTATGGTTGGTTTTGAACTGTTTCCAACGCAACCGTTTTTTTTTTTCTAATGTTTAGGTCCCAGTAGATGACAACCTTCGGGTCCAATCTTTAGAGTAATGGCTGACATAAGACACTGGAGCGGAGACTAAGTAGTTTACAACTGCAATCAGAGTTTTGCTCTCTCTCTCTCTCTCTCTCTCTCTCTCTCTCTCTCTCTCTCTCTCTCTCTCTCTCTCAGTATAATTTTTCGTTTCTTTCTGACGCGGTATACTCCCTACGTAATATTAGTATTAGCGTTTCATTATTATCTTGAAAAATTTCTGTTAGGGAAATGTTTTTAGGTACGGCAGTATTCCCATACACATAGAGATTCAACATCACACAAACCCTTAATTTTCGTACTTAAAACAAGCAACCCATAAGGTCATTCGCGACACAGAATCTATAAACTAAGAAATATAAGGCACCACAGAATGAAGCACCTTGGTGAATTGACTTGCATATAGAATTTAGGTTAAAGGCCAAGCACTGGGACCTATGAGGTCATTCAGCGCTGAAATGGAAATTGACAGTAAAAGGTTTGAATGGTGTAACAGGAGGAAAATATCAAAGCAGTTGCACTATGAACGAAGTATTAGGAGAGGGTGGAAAGTAAGATGAAGAAGAGAACATGAAAGGAGGCACAGTGAAAGGAACGAAAGTGGTTGCACCTAAGGGCCGAAGGGCACGCTGCAAAGAACCTTAAGTAATGCCTACGGTGCACCGCATGAGGTCCACTGACGGCACTACCTCCCTACGGAGTACGGCACCTTGTTAAGAAAGGCTAAAGAAGAGGTAGGGAAACGTTGCATAGATGGCGCATCGTCAAGCGTCTTTCCGCTCGCATCCAATATGGCTGCCTTTGACGTCACGAAAACGAGTTTTACTCCATTTCGGAGGTGTATCCGAATAAACTGTTCCAGCTACCTCTCTCAATGAGGAGCTCTAACTGGTTCTTACCAGAACCCTTCTTACGAAACAAGAAAGACCGAAAGGGAGCCGGGAGAGGCCACACGAGACCTCGATTTGGATGAAAAGGGCCAGACGACAAAACGCCTCTCTCTCCTTCCGCGGACCCTATTAAGTAGTGTCATCATCCATTGATTTATTGGTCCGCTTTTATTTTCGTCGTGAACGAAAGTGGCTGGTTAATTCTCACCTTTGTTCGAGCAAACGACCTTCCCCCCCCCCACCCCCCACTCTCTCCACTCACCCACCCTTGTTTTGGAGGGAAAGTAAGAAGCGAGATGCATAGGCCTACAGACATAATCTAAAACGGGTGTTTCTATAGGCAACCCACACTAAAATTGCTGTGTATGGAAATGGCGAACTCGAGATTCAGCCGGCATTGGTGGCTTTCATTTCCAAAATAAGGAATTCTCTTTTTTCTTCTGTATTCCCAATAGCATTTTACCTGCGATTTCAAAAAAGCTGATATTAGTGAAGTACTTTACCACATTGTCTCTCTCTCTCTCTCTCTCTCTCTCTCTCTCTCTCTCTCTCTCTGCCGCGCGCGCACACACACAACACACATACCTATATACGTAATCCATTTTCTTTAATTCGCGCTTCGTCAGTATAATTTTGAAACTATTATTATTATTATTATTATTATTATTATTATTATTAATTATTATTAAGGAAAGGTGACCCTATTTTAAACAGGCTTTATGACAGTATATTTCACTTCACTTTTTCTCATATAACATTCCCTCCTCTATGGAATATCAATCATTCACAGGCTGACCTCTTATCACCTCATTAGAACAGGTCATTATTTCCCGTTTCTAATGACACAAAAGTAAGCAAATTAAGCTTTCAAAGGTCGTTGACGCGTCGACCTGAATTGCGCTGACGAGGTGAAAGTAGGTCAGCTTCCGATGATTGATGTCCCCACCGGAAGTGGAATGACATTACGAAGCAGCGAAGGAAGAGTATCAGCCAATGAGGTGAATTACAAGCAGGAGAGTGAGATGTATCAAACGAATGGAAGGCATACAAAGCAGAGGAGATGGGAGATGTAATCAACTAGAAATGGAATGACATTACAAAGCAGAGGAGA
>NC_087221.1:34976996-34978428 GCF_015104395.2 Macrobrachium nipponense | reverse complement strand
CTGACCAACGTTTATGTGTTTCGGGTTTGAAGCAGCATGTATTCAGTTAGAACAGCCCAGACTTCAAATGCACTGTTTATCCATCTGAGTGAAAAATCTCATTGTATTAATTGGGGTGATGCCTCGGTAATTGCTAGATCTAATGATTATGTTTCAAGAAATTTACTGGAATCGGCAATTATACAAATCACTAATAAAACAACCTAAATCTTAGTCTGGGAATGTTACCATTTGGACCCATATATTTGTAAGATGTTTTATGAAGGACCTCAAAATAAATGAACAACTAATAAATTAGTTCCCACATGTATATAGTTATTAATTCTCTCTCTCTCTCCTCTCTCTCTCTCTCTCTCTCTCTCTCTCTCTCTGTCTCTGTCTTTTCTCTTTCTCTCTCTCTCTCTCTCTCTCTCTCTCTCTCTCTCTCTCTCTCTCTCTCTCTCTCTCTCTCTCTCTCTCTCTCTCTCTCTCTCTGGTTCGATATTTTCTCTCCCTCTTTCTCTTGCCTCGATATATATATATATATATATTTATATTTTCCTTCGTCTTTTCATTAATAATAATTTTTGTTGGGAAAATTTGTGTAAAAATTCATGATATTAAATTGTATATGCTCCTGTGTTGTTTCAAAATGTACTGTTTTTCTGGAAGAATCACTTGTTTACCGCGGTATCCTTCAAGGTGTGGCTAGCCTATGACTCCTCCTCCTCTCTGTAGAGTGAAAATCGCCCTTATGGCTAATTTGGTAGTGTCAGTTTGATATTAAGCCTTCTTTGACTATGGTGTTCTTTGTAAAACCAGTATGCCTCAGTAAAGGGTCCGAATAGGACCGAAAGTACTCGCCAACTCGTTTTTTCATTTTTTTCCTTCGTGGCAAAAAAACCTTTATATATATATATATATATATATATATATATATATATATATATATATATATATATATATATATATATTATGACTTTTTATTTCATTTGGCATTTTAGACGCCTTACTTGTATTCAAGTAGACAGCAAAGAGGGAGTATGAGACTATTATTTATTGATTCTATTTTTTTTTTGTCGACGCAAAACGTCAGTGATGACGTAAACCGAATGTGACAAATAAACAGATCCAAGTTCAAATATGTGAAGCTCAAATATCCTGAGAAACGAGATGTACATCCATCCTTCTGTATATATGACGTTTACTTCCCAACTTTAAAGATGATTATCGATTTTTTTTCATACGATTTTATATTTCAAAATCTGCAAACCATTAATTTTTCAATAAAAATTTCCAGTACTCGATAAGTAAAAAGAGGAAAATAATGAAATGTAGTGAAATACAGGGAAATAATGAGGGATTTAGATATGCTGCTAAAACATAAAAAAATGAAATAAGGTACGTAGAATTACACATAAAATACACATAATGAAAAAAAAACAGATAAATC
>NC_087221.1:34964496-34971996 GCF_015104395.2 Macrobrachium nipponense | reverse complement strand
TCCGAAGCCCTGGACACATATTTGCATGGCCACCCGAAAAACCTTGATGCAATCCAGCATCCAATAGTTTTTCCGTCATCTTGTTGTCTTAATGTAACGACCAAGGCCGCCAAACTTGGTGTCTGCGAAAAACCAAGTCGATGGATGACGTATGGTTTTGTTTGTGGTTTTGTTCTTGAATGATTCTCGTATGAAATTTGTTTCCCAGAAGAGAGTGGGGGGTAGGGGGGTTAGGGTGGAGGCGTTGGGGAAAAGGGTTATCTGCTTAGCTCGGTGTAGACACTGAGTGTTAACATTATTGTAAATATGAGTTGAGTGTTTAGGCATGATAGAGAGAGAGACCTTACCTTACAGACCTTACAGTTCGTTCGGGTTGCCCCAGGTCCCTCAGTGTGAGGCACCTCTAATGTCTACCAGAGAGTTGCTAGTACATCTTCCGGTATATTTTGCATCTTCCAATCTTGGATGGTCTGGGATGCAGTTTAGATATTTGTCGAACTTATTCTTAAACACATCTACGCTCACTCCTGATATATTCCTCAGATGAGCTGGGCAACGCATTGAATAGACGCTGCATTATCGATGCTGGTGCGTAGTGGATTAATGTCCTGTGTGCTTTCCTTATTTTTCCTGGTATTGTTTTGGGCACTATTAATCTACCTCTGCTTGCTCTTTCTGATATTTTTAGTTCCATGATATTTTCTGTTATTCCTTCTATCTGTTTCCATGCCTGAATTATCATGTAGCGTTCTCTTCTCCTTTCTAGACTATATAATTTTAATGATTGTAGTCTTTCCCAGTAGTCAAGGTCCTTAACTTCTTCTATTCTAGCTGTAAAGGACCTTTGTACACTCTCTATTTGTGCAATATCCTTTGATAGTGTGGGTACCATATCATATTGCAATATTCAAGTGGACTACGAACATATGTTTTTATAAAGCATAATCATGTGTCAGCTTTTCTTGTTTTGAAGTGCCGTAACAACATTCCCATTTTTTGCTTTACATTTTGCCAAAAGAATTGCTATTTGATCATTGCATAACATGTTCCTATTCATCATCACACCAAGGTCTTTAACTGCTTCCTTATTTGTGATTGTCTCATTATTAGGTCCCCTGTTATATGCATATAGCTTTCCTTCTCTGTCTCCATAATTTATTGATTCAAATTTATCAGAGTTAAATACATCCTATTTTCCTCTGCCCAATCATATACTTTGTTAAGGTCTCTTTGTAGAAGCGTTCCTATCTTCATCACAAGTAATTTCTCTACTTATTCTTGTGTCATCAGCGAAAACTACTCACTACCGAATCCTTAGCATTACTGTCTTATGTCTTCAATTCATAATAACAAAACAGTTATTGCAGCTAACACCGTACCTTGTGCACACCGGATATTACCTTGGTTTCATCCGATTTCTCATCGTTTGCAATAACTATCTGTTTTCTGTTGTGTAAAAATTCTTTTAACCATCTTCCTATTTTATCTACGATATTGTGTTTTCTAATTTTCTTTGCTAATATATTATGGTCTACTTTGTCAAAAAGCTTTTGCAAAGTCTAGATAAACCACATCTGTTTCATTTCCGCTTTTCATATTTTTGAATATGTTCTCACGGTGGACTAACAGTTGGGTTTGTGTACTTTTTCCGGGTACGAAACCGTGTTGTCCTATATTAAACAAATTATTTTTTATTAAATGTTTCATAATATTTTTCTTCATTACCCTTTCATACACTTTCATAATATGTGATGTTAGACTCACAGGCCTATAATTACTTGCCTCAAGTCTTGATCCACTTTTGAAAGTAGGGGTGATATATGCTAATTTGTGCTCATCATAAATCTTGCCTGTATCTACACTTTGTCTTAATAATATTGCAAGTGGCTTTGCGATAGAATGAACTACTTTCTTTAAACAAAATAGCAGGGATTCCATCAGGCCCTGCAGCAGCTCCATTTTTAATTTCATTAATTGCCTGCACAATATCAGCTTCATTGATTTCTATGTCAGCTAGATATTCACTATTTCGTCCCTTACTTCTATATCATTATCTTCATTATCTATTTCTAGGGGTGAATTCTCTCTTATATCGTTCTGCCAGTATGTTCAAATTTCCTTTTTTTCATTCGTTAATCTCCCTTCAATTCTCAGAGGGCCTATTTCTATTCTTCTTTTATTCATCTTCTTCGCATATGAGTATAATAGTTGGGTTTTGCTTGATATTTAATAGGGTTTTTTCTTCCAATTCCCGTTTTTCATTTTCTTTGATTGTATAATCTTTTGTTCTGCATTTTCTATCTTACTTTTTAGTTCTATAAACTTTCCATGCATTTTTTTCTTTTGCAGACCTTTTTTCCACTTTCTGATTTTCTGGAATAAGATCCTTCTGTCTCTTGGTATGGCATGAATGATGTTTACTTTTCTTCTTCGGTATATATTTTCCACTATTTTCTCTAATATATAATATCTCCGTATTTACCCTTATGTCATCGCTTACGAAAATGTTATCCCAATCTTTGTTTAATTCTAATTCATATTTATTTCTGACCATTTTTATATTTTACTGTAGAAGTTGTATTTCCATATCCTTCCCACTTTTTCATTTCTTGCTTATCTCTGTTTTCACTTGCTTTGGGAATGGAGAACTGTTAATTCTATGACATGGTCTGAAATACTCATTTTATGTCTGAAAATACTCGCATTATAAAACTATTATTTCTTTAACATAATTCACCTCGTTCACAAATACTAGGTCTAAAGTATTTTCCTTTCTTGTTGGCAGGTGATTTATATTTGTTGAATGTTGTTAATTTGCTAGTAGCATATCTAATAGCTTTTCGAATTGCCTCTTATCTTTCTGCACTACTATTACTCTCTTTTTTATATGTATAAGTACATCCACAATCTCCTATTCGTTTCTTTCCATTCTACGAAAGGAAAGTTGAAGTCACCAGATAGGAGAATAGTCCAGTCCTTGTGATTTCTACATATATCATCCAATTTTTCAATTATTAAGTCAAACTCTTTAGTATTAGGAGGTCTATATATTACTATGTTCATTAATTTTTCAGATTCAAATTCTACCGCTATTAGTTCACATTCTGAGTTACTATATTTCTCATATATTTTTCTTTGTTTTTTGTCTTTCCCATATATTGCGGTTCCCCCTTGATTCCTATTTTTTCTATCTGATCTATAAGTTTGGAACCCTTTTATTTGATCATCATTCCCAGTCTCTTGGGAATACCAGGTTTCACTTATATTCATTATATCTATTTTCTTTTTCAATTTGGGTTAGTTCTTCTAAGTACTCTATTTTTCTTTTTGAGTTACTCGTAACTAAACCCTGCGCATTCATCACTATGATGGTTTGCGTGTTTTCTCCCTTCATTTAATATTGGTAGTAATAAGGATTTCCCATGTCTCTTTCCTGTTCTGTATGTTGTTCTTTTTTGTTTTTCTTTTTTTTATTTCCAGAAATTCTGACATTAAAAAATCCAACTTTTCCATAATATTTGATCTTCCTTCCATCATAATTATTCATTTTGTGTCTGAATCTGCAATTTTCTCCGTTTCTGCAATATCCTCTTGCATAATAAATACAGTTATTATCCCTTGAGTAGAATTTTGGAGCTGATGCATTGAAATTTGCTGACATCTCTGCATATCTCATTGGTGGTTTGCTTTTCTCTTTTACCTGATATTCTTGATTTCTCTCTTTATTTGTTTCTTTCTTATTTTGGATTTTATTACTTGGTTGGTTATTTATTTGATTATGATTCATGGCTACAGGGTGCATATATTTGCATTTTTTGTCGAACTTACATCCTTTTCCTTCTTTTAGGGTTTTTGGATATTTTTGGATGCAGATATCTGCAATCATCCCATATCCATCTAGGTATGCACATTTACCATATATTTCATAGTCTTGTGACCAATTAACCTTCTTTAGGATAGTTTGTAAAGATAACATCTTTCTCCCAAATGCAATTCCCTCTTTTCAAAAGGTTGCAGATTTTCTTTCTTGTCTATTTTCCTCTTTCCCGTCATTGTGTAGATCTGGGTAGAGCCTCTTCGGGATTTGCTTTTCTGTTGCCATATCGTAATTTATTTCTTCGTAGGTATGCTGCTTTATTGCCTCATATGTAGTATCAATGAGTATCTCTGCATCCATACTTTTATCTTGTTCTTTGTTTTCCTTATTTTTTCTGTCATTTCATTTTTGTTTACTTCTCTTCCGTTTTCCTCCTTCTTCTTCTTTTCTTCTTCTTCTTCTTCTTCCTCTTCCTCTTCTTCTTCATCCTCAACTATTTGTACATTCAATCTTGATTTAATAACATTGTCTATCCATGATAGACATGTTGAACAAAAAATTCTTGTATCTTTTCTCATATCTTGTATTACCTCAGCACACTGTGGATGGGTGTCGGAATGTTGCATGCAGCACATTTTCTGATTAGGTTTTGTGATTGACCTATGCTATACCAAAACCTTACACAGTTTGCATGCTTTTGGCATTCTTTTTCCTAATTCCAAGTCAATCAATTAGGATATTCACAAGATTCACCTTATTCATTTTCTTTGTCGGAATATGTTGGTTTATGTATATTTTCTTTATGAGTCTCTTGACCACTTGGATTTTATTTGGAACTTCTTCAATTATTTTCAAGATGTTTTCATTAGATTTTTTCCAGTTTGAAGGATTATATCCTTCTAATATATCTATGAATGCTTTTGTATCTTTTTGGTTAGGACTGTTGCTGATTTCATAGATGAGAAATGCCAGTTCCCTTCCTGCTACCTCATCGTATTGCGAATCTGCTAAACACGCTAAATTACGCCATCTCTTCCCGCAGTTGGAACTTACTGCCATCTTGTTCTGATTTACAGTATTACACTTGATAAACTAACTTAGAAGACGCTTTATCCTACTATTTTCACACTAATCTTATCACCGATAGTTCACGAACACTTCAAGATATTTCTCAAATTCTAGTCGTATGTTAAACTTGTGATATCTGTTGATTAATCTGATTTCACGCGGGAACGTCTCATCAAGCAAGATGGCTACTACGAGAGAGAGAGAGAGAGAGAGAGAGAGAGAGAGAGAGTGGGAGAGAAAGAGAGAGACTACCTTTTGTTTGTTCATACACATGTAATGGATCAAATTTTACCTTAAACGTATATATATACATACACATATAGCTAATATGTATTATATATATATATATTATATATATATATATATATCTATATATACATATATATATATGTATATATATAATATATCAAGTACAAAAGGCCCATTATAACATTTTAGTTAAAAACTAAGAACTATATTTCGATGGTATGACTACCACCCTTATCAAGCATATATTATATATATAATGTTTGTGTGTTTGTGTGAGAGAGAGAGAGAAATAAAGGTATCAGTTACCTTATGCCACTCTTACCCATTCGCGATTTCCACAAGTTCGTGAGAAGGGCCACTTCCTGTTAGTTTTCTCCCTTCCCCCCTCCCATCACAAGCACCCTTCTTATCGTCCCGCATTAATTAGCCCATTATGACTTGTCGATAAGGACGTCAAGATATTATCCATCTGATTACAGATTAACAGGCCGGTGCTAAGGAGCGTTGGTGGGAAAGGGGCGGAGAATGCATTTTTGGCGGTCTCTCTTACACTCTCTCTCTCACTATATGTGCGTCCCAGGGTGCAGTCAAACTTCTCGTAAATACATGTCGGCAACTTATTCCATACATGTCGTAAACATATGTCGACAATTTATTCCATACATGTCGTAAATGCGTTGGCAGCTTATTCCATACATGTCATAAACATGTTGGCAAATTGTGCCATATATGTTGTAGACATTTTTTGGCAACTTATTCCTTACATGTCATACTCAAAAGTCGCAAAACTAGTCCATACATGTCAATTACTTAAAAGTCCAGCAACTTATTCCATACATGTCACTTAAAAAGTCGGCAACTTATTCCATACATGTCATACTCAAAAGTCGGCAACTTATTCCATACATGTCATACTAAAAGTCGGCAACTTATTCCATACATGTCATACTAAAAGTCGGCAACTTATTCCATACATGTCATACTTAAAAGTCGGCAACTTATTCATCCAAATGGTTATCATACTATAAAAGTCCGGGCAACTATTCATACAAATGTCATACTTAAGCGGGCAACTTATTCCATACATGTCATACTTAAAATCGGCAAACTTATTCCATACATTGTCATACTTCAAAAGTCGTGCAACTTTATTCCCGATACATGTTTCATACTCCAAAAGACGGCAAACTATTCCATACATTCTACTCAAAGTCGGCAACTTATTCCCATAACATGTCATACTTTAAAAGTCGGTCCAACTTATTCCATACATTTCATACTTGAAAATCGGAACTTTTCCAAAATACATGGTCATAACTCAAAGTCGGCCAACTTTTCCATACATGTGCATACTTTCCAAAAGTCCGGCAAACTTATTCATACATGTCATACTCAAAAGTCGGCAACTTATTCCATACATGTCATACTTAAAAGTCGGCAACTTATTCCATACATGTCATACTTAAAAGTCGGCAACTTATTCCATACATGTCATACTCAAAAGTCGGCAACTTATTCCATGCATGTCATACTTGAAAGTCGGCAACTTATTCCATACATGTCATACTTAAAAGTCGGCAACTTATTCCATACATGTCATACTCAAAAGTCGGCAACTTATTCCATACATGTCGTAAATGTGTCAGTAACTTATTCCATACACGTCGTAAATGTACCGGCAACTTATTCCATACATGTAGTAAATGTGTTGGTAACTTGTGCCAAACATGTCAACACAAGTCAGAACCTGTGCCACACATGTTGTAAACATTTTCGGCAACTTATTTCTTATATGTCGTAAACACATGTCAGCAACTTATTCCATGCATATAGTAAGCACATGTCGGCAACTTATTCCATACATGTCGTAAGCACAAGACTGCAACCTATTCCATATTAGGCCGGAGTCTCTCTTGCATAAACAATTATCACCCATTTTCAACCTCAGTTTCTATAGCTCCATTTCTCCTTTTCCTTTGTCCTCGTCTCCCTTCAGCGCCAATTTATTCCTCCCTCACGTCACCTGTCTCGACCCATTTTTTGTTCGACACGAAATCCCTTTCGCTGTATTAGTCCTTTCCCCCTTTCATTATGTTAATGAGTTCAACATTATTCGTGTGTCTGCGTTCGTATATTTCGTGTATGTACTTCAGTACTGGTCGTATGTATCTGCTCTCGTGCTATTCATAATTTAGCTTTTTATAAATTATTCTTGTGTACCTGTTTTCGTGTTAGAACGTATGTATCCGCTTTTGTATTATTCGTACGTATCTGCTTTCGTGTTATTCGTATGTATATGCTTTTGTATTATTCGTACGATTCTACTTTCGTGTTATTCGTATGTAAATGCTTTTGTAGAATTCGTA
>NC_087221.1:34939496-34959496 GCF_015104395.2 Macrobrachium nipponense | reverse complement strand
GGATGGGAATGTAGTTTTCTTCAGTTTTTTTTGTAGTCTTTTTCGGTTTTCATTTTTATTTTGTAGTCTTCTTCAGTTTTTTTTATTGCAGAGTCTTCTACAGTTTTTTATTCTTTGTATAGTCTTTTTCAGCTGTTCTTTTTTTGTAGTCCTCTTCAGTTTATTTATCTATTTATTTATTTTTTTGGTAAGTCTTCTTCAGTATTTTCTTTTACTTGTAGAGTCTTCTTCAGTTTATCTATTCCTTTATTTATTTATTTATTTTTTCTGGTAAGTCTTCAGTTTTTTCTTTTGTATGTAGAGTCTTCTTCAGTTTATTTTTAATTTATTTATTTTTCTGTTAAGTCTTCGTCAGTTTTTTCTTTTATTTTTTGTCTTCTTCAGTTTATCTATATATTTATTTATTTATTCATTCTGGTAAGTCTTCCTCAGTTTTTTTTCTTTTTTTAGTTAGTCTTCTATAGTATTTTTGTAGTCTTCTTCAGTTTTTCTTTTTATTTTGGTAAAGACTTCTTCAGTGTTTTTTTAGAATTTTCTTCATCTTTTTCTTTTATTTTTTTATTTGATAGAGTCTTCTTCAGTTATTTCTCTCTCTCTCTCTCTCTCTCTCTCTCTCTCTCTCTCTCTCTCTCTCTCTCTCTCTCTCAATACTGCGGGACAAAACCTCAAAGTGCTTTGAGTTGAGACTCGCATAAAATATCACTTGAATACGATGAATAAGCCCTTAAACGCATAACTAAAAAAGCAACTTCACTTGATTTAGGCTGACAATATTTCACCCATGATCAGTTATAAATTAACCAGTTATTCTGGAAGTGCAATTCAAATACAGTGTATCCCTTGAGCACACAGCATAATAAATCAGAAACTGGAGTCAGTTGCAGTCCTGCAGCGCCAAGATCAGCAGCGGTTGGGGTCACTCCAGCTCAGTGCATACCTGGGAACTGCATGCCTGCAACACAGCAATGATGTACATATCATCAATGCATGCACGCTTCCCAACTCACATGATGTTTACACATAACTCACTTCTGATTTTGAATTCTTTAGTCTAGGTAATAGCTGATATCTTCGACAAAGAAATAAATAAAAAAGAAACAAGAATAAAGAAATTTTGGGGGAAAATTCCAATCCTTAAGTTATAAATATATTTATTTAACAGAAACATAACAAATGTATTGCGAAGATGTTAATGATTAAAATTTTTCCGATAATTAGCTGGTGCAGAGAACTATGGGCAAAAGGAAGGATAGAAAAACCCGGATCAAATCCTATAACAGAGAAATGGGTAGAACTGTTTAAGATAAAAAATCAAAGAGAAACTCTAAAAGGTGAAGGAATGAATAAATGAAAAAGATAAAACAAACAATGAACTAAAAAGTGCAATAAAGCTAATCTTATTACTGTATGACACAATCACCGAACAAGCAAATTATTTTCAGTAATAATCGATGAGCGGGAATTATTTGATGTCAAGTTATTTTTGGAAAGAGAATTCCAAATAGCATTTTTTTAATAACATTTTTTTCGCAGAAATTTGTATATCTGTTGGGATCATCGGTGATGTTTGTAAATTGCTTATGAAAATATTTCATGTTCATTTTGACATGATATTGACAACGCTGCCCTACATTGTCGGTATTTCTTGATTAATTAAGAGCACATATCTAAAATTTTCATATATATATATATATATATATATATATATATATATATATATATATATATATAATATATATATAGACAACCTTTTATTAATAAATAATTAAAACAAAAATTAAAGCATTATTTTAGGATAGAGGGTAAATATGCTGTAGGAACCTACAGCTAGCTGACATGTTTTAGATTATGATTATTGTGTAACATATGCACCTATATTTGAGATTTCCTGTGATAGGCTGTTTTTTTCTTTTTGCAGTTATAAAAAAGTAATACATTATCATTACTGAATATTCTCTAAATACCCTCTATCGTCTGTGCTTTCTATTTTCCCTCCAGAATGACGAATCCGCGCCTGGCTGGAACCGACCCTAGACCCACAGATTCGGAAGGAGCCAACAGAGAGAATGAAAAAGGAAAGAGACTCCTCTGCGGGAAGTCCTCCATTGGCAGGAACATATCCAGGACACAGTTGAAAGGTAGGTGGTTGTAGGTCTAATCCTGTAAAGGGCAGCTCAAAGGTAGCCCTGTTTAAGTCTAATACTGGATAGGCCTAATCTCAGGTAGGTGGATGTAGGTTTAATCCTGGAAAGGGCAGTTCAAAAGTAACCCTGTTTATGTCTAATACTGGATAGGCCTAATCTCAGGTAGGTGGATGTAGGTCTACTCCTGGAAAGGGCAGCTCAGAGGTAACCCTGTTTAAGTCTAATACTGGATAGGTTCAATCTCAGGTAGGTGGATGTAGGCCTAATGCTGGAAAGGACACAGCTCAAATGTAAGCATATTTGGTTCTAATACTGCATAGGTCCAATCTCAACGGTATGTGTATGCAGGTCTAATACTAGGTATTACACAGTTCAAAGGTAGGTCCTATTTAAGTCTAATATTAGACTGGGTACACCTCAAAGGCAGTCAGATGCGGATGTAATTCTAATACTGGATGGGGTATGCCTCAAAGGTAGGTGGATGTAGGTCTAATGTAGGGAAGGACACAGATCAAAGGTAGGCCTATTCATGTATGATACTGGATAGGCCCAACCTCAAACGTAGGCTGATAAAAAATTTTCAAAGGTAGGTTTAAATACGTCCCGATTCTGCATAGGGTACAGCACAAAGTTGGGCGGATTTAGTCCTAACACAAGATAGGCATACCACTAGAGTTATTTGGTTATCTATCTGAGATCGTTTTCTTGTATGTTTAACGAAACTTGCAACGGGCTTTTGGAGTCTCGTGAGAGTGGCCATTGATAATAGTGAGGTAGTATATGACGACTATTTTTGTACTGACTAACTTGTAAGCTCTGCCTTTTTCAACCAGGGTGAGGAATGAATGGATCCAGAAGTAGTACCTACAATTCTTGAGGTAGCAACGCCCGCAAGGTAACATGCAAATAATAATAAATGAAAAAATTAAAAAAGATTCTCTCTCTCACAAGTGCAAGTGATGTAATACAAGTCAAGCCGATTCATCGTCAATGGAATTCCTTGATTAGACCACTTTCAAAGACTCCAAGTGCTTGAAGTCCTTGGCCTTGAAGAAGAAGAAAAAGAAGAAGAAGAAGAAGAAGACTTCTTCAGTGAATTGCAAGAACATCGAAGACCATTCCGTATTAAATGTGAATATTCAAATAAAGTTTAGTCGACTCATAAATGATTAATTTATGAAAATATTAAACCTATTTTCGGATAAGTAGAATTTTTTTTGTACATCCACTTCCAATATCTGTTGCAATTCAACATTGCAAGAACATCCAAGAGCATCCTGTGTTATATCTGAATATGCAGTTTATTTGTATGGTGTTTTTACGTTGCATGGAACCAGTATTTATTCAGCAACGGGATCAACGGCTTTACGTGACTTCCGAACCACGTCGAGAGTGAACTTCAGTCACTAGAAATACACATCTCTCACCCCTCAATGGAATGCCCGAGAATTGAATTCTCAGCCACCGAGATGGCAGGCCAAGACCAAACTGACCACGCCACTGAGGCACTATCTGAATATTCAGATCAAGTTCAGCCTCATAAATCATGAACTTGTTAAAATGCTTACGTCTTCTTCTGGTATCTCTTTGTTCAAAGGTCTGACAACTTCATCATCCGGGAAGGTAAGAGAACCTGGATTCCTCTCGCCGAAAATACGGCATGTTTGAGGCGCAGAGGTTAAGACCTCGTCTTGAGAACTGCTGGACGAAGAAAAGTAAAAGCTGATAAGCCGAAGATAACACTCCTTCCTTTCTTTCGCTCTCTTTCGCCTCCATAAAAGGCCTATCTTTCTTTTCTTTGAATGCCTATCTTGACTCTGGGGGTTCATCGTTAACAAAGGGAGAAGCTCTTCGCCCTTTCTTCTTCTTCTTCTTCTTCTTCTGGTACTTTTAATCGATACAGATCGCTCCAGAAACAGATGTTAAGTGTTGTCTTCTTCTTGCGACCTCGTCTACGATCAAGAGTCACTCAGACCTTACGACTACTCAGCATCATTATTTCCAAAAAACCTTTTCCAGAAATATAACTGCGTCAAAGAACAAAATCAACCAAAAAGAAAAGTTTAAAAAATAGGGCATTTTGCAAAGAATTTATCTTTGAATCATTGGTAACTTACCGTTCTGTGTCAACAGTTCAGCTCTGTTTATTTGGAAAATTTAGTTGAATATAGAATTTATGAGGTCATTCAGCGCTGAAATGGAAGTTGACAGTAAAAAGTTTGAAAGGTGTAACAGGAGGAAAACCTCGCAATTACATCAAGTGTTAGGAGAGTGTGGAAATTAAGATGAAGAAAGAGTATATGAAAGGAGGTACATAAAAGGAGCGAAAGTGGTTGCAGCTAGGGGCCGAAGGCATGCTGCAAAGAAAACTTAAGTAATGCCTACAGTGCACCGCATGAGGTTCCACTGACGACATTACCCCGCTGCAGGGGGAAAATTTAGTAAAACAAAGATAAAAAGGAGAGTCTTTTACGAAAGCTATTAAAAGAATGTGCTTCCAGATAATTGTACTAATAAAACCATAGGGTGCCATAATAAAATTACAAAAACCTCTGACAAACAAACAAGACGAACAAGTTCTTTGATTAAACAAACAGACACAAGATTATTCTTCCATGACAGCGCAATTTTTGAAATACGTGATTAAAACAGCGTCATGGCAAAAGAGAAATTAACGACAGCGCTTTATCACTGACCATAAGGCAGGTTGATATCAGCACAGAATTAGAATTTCGACCTTACAGCTTCCTGATCACAGCGGCGATTTTCGCCGCTAAAGATTCAAACCACCTTTTCGATTTTAAAGAAATGAATAGAGAACAAATATTGGTTTCTGTTAAGATATATAGATTGCGTGCAGCTTAATCAGTTTAATTAAGTTATAAATTAAGTCACATACGAGCGGTTTTGATGTTATAAACAAGTGAAAAATCCTCCGAAGTTTCTTCAGAGCGATCGAGTTTTCTGTACAGCGTTTACTGCTGTATGAAACTGTCAGCCCCGACCCATGAAACTTTCAGCCACGATCATGGCTAATTTTAACCTTAAATAATATATAAACCACCGAGGCTAGAGGGCTGCAATTTGATATATCTGATGATTGAAGGGAGGATGATCAACATATCAATTTGCAGTCCTCTAGCCTCCGTGGTTTTTAATATCTGAGGGCGGACAGAAAAAGTGCGGATGGACAGACAAATAGCCATCTCAATAGTTCTCTTTCACGGAAAACTAAAAAGTCGTTTAGATAATACTGTCTTTACGTGAATAGTTCCCAGTCTTATGCAGGGACGCTATAGTAGATTAACATCAACCGTGCATCTGGTGTCTAGGCCCGTCCCTTAAGACGCTCTTGATTGGCTGTTGATAAGCCAATCACAGGAAAAAGTATCCCTCTGGAGAAGTGGAACATACATCCTGCGTAAGTGAACTCTTGAGAGAGCTAAGAGTTTCCAGCCCTGTGATTGACTTATCAACAGCCAATCAGGAGCTTCGTAAGGGACTGGCCTAGACATCAGATGCACGGTTGATATGAATCTACTATAGTCTCCGCTATTCCAAAAGGTAGTAGGTCTATGCTAGTTGACCGAGCCTAAGAAAAAATAGGCCTACCTTTCACCCAGGCCAGAGAAGCTTATTTAAAGACAAATATATCAAAAAGCCACGGAAGCAAGACACTCTTGTCTCAGTCCAACTTTCAGACGAAACGAGTCACTCTCCCATTTATAAACTCAAACAAATGTCACTTCTATCACTAAAGTTTTTGATCGAGCTCGATGATATACTGTCTATATTCTATCATATGAAGCCTCTACATCACGCTGCCTCTAAATCAGTTCTGTCAGAAGCTTTCTCTAGGTCTAATTTTTTCCTTTCACTCCGAAATTTAACACAGTGATTAGTGATGAACATTTCCTCAGTAAAAATCTTACTATACAGCTTCTGTGATGATATATATATATATATATATATCTATATATATATATATATATATATATATATATATAAAATTCATCGCTGTTCCAAGTAACTCTTTATTTGCATTATTCAGCGAGCAAGGCAGACCGCTTTGGCAAATGGCGGAACAAAGAAATGACGATAATCTAATTCAGTGCTGCTGTTTAACTTTATATAAGAAACTGAATCATGGATGGTGAGGGGTTGTTGAGGGGTGGGGGTGGTGGGGGGGTCGTCTGACTCTAACATGCGCGCGTGCGCAAAGTATGCCATTCATTAAAAATCTAAAAATGGAGCACGAAAACGAACAATCTTCCCTGCTAAGAATAATTAACTGCCGACCCCCATCTGAGAATGAAGCAATCATCTTGCGAATTCGGAGACGTGATATATTGTATTGTTTCTCAGTTTTCGTAAAGCCTCCATATTTACCTCAGCGTTCCATTACTTTCTCAAAAAGCCTTGAAAGAGAAAACGTGACAGACGAACGGACGAGATAATAATGAAAGCAGCGATTTAACTGAAATATCATAAATGTTCTTACTTTCATTAAAGTTAATTCGGCCCCGAGCTTTCATTATCTTATAAGTGGAGTTAGTTTACCTTCCAGTGATTAATCAGAGCATCGATTCCTGCGTTCAGACGCCTTAATTCGTGCTTGGCTTCGGATTAGAAATCTAAGACTTAGGAAAATTCGAAAATGATTTCCAAGACTGACGGCAAATTCTAAATTATCACTAATAATTATCGCAAATTTAAATGCTATTATTTTAGACTAGTTCCTGAAGTAGGGCAGATAGCTGATTAAGATAATAACATAAATAATTGAGTAATTAATTGTTTTTATGCATACGCTGACGTCACAACAAGAGAATTAAAGAGGTCGATAGTCGTGGAGGGCAGAAAGTTATAGTCCTCTGTCTGTCTGTTGAAGTATCTTAGAAACTCATTTACCATTACAACTATAAATATGTCATCAAACACTTATAATATCAAACTTTCTATGCTTACTTTTCAACAGGTTTATGTTCCATGTGAATGGGGTTCATCAACTGAATAATAATAATAATAATGCCAGTAGAAATCGTGCCCATAATCATAGGAACACTATGCACGATCCCAAGATCCCTGGAAAGGAACCTGAAAAAAAACTAGATTCCAAGTAGCTCCAGGACTCATGCAGAAGAGTGCGCTATTAATCAGCGCACATAGCGAGAAAAGTGATGGACTCCTAAGGATGCAGGATGCAACCCGGAGCTCCACACTAATAAAAACCACCCGGTCAAATAGGATTACTGAGATAGAAGGTTCATCAACTGAATAATAACAATAATAATAATAATGATAATAATGATAATAATAATGACAGTAGAAATCATACCTATAATCATAAGAACACTATGCACGATCCCAAGATCCCTGAAAAGGAACCTACTAGATCCGAAGTAGCTGCAGGACTCATGCAGAAGAGTGCGCTATTAAACAGCGAACATAGCGAGAGAAGTGATGGACTCCTAAGGATGCAGGATGCAACCCGGAGCTCCACACTATAAAAACCACCCATTCGAATAGGATGACATAAAAAAAATAATGATAATACAATAAACCAACCTCTACTATTCTCTCTAGGGTCATGCCATCTCAGGAGGGACATAACCGCGCGCATGCGCAATAATGCAACTCGACACTTCATTCTTTCGCCTCATATGCTGCTCAAATCCACTGAGATCACAGACATATGACCTGACTTCCACCGTCTAAATAACATCGAATTCCTGAATTCATAGCAGCATCTGGCAGCAATATCTTCCCTTCCCAACGGCCTACTAGTAGAGGATTATATCCTACACCGGCGAGGGTAAGACAGGCGCCCCTTTACCCCAGGGGCGGCACCTTGCGTATAGGCAGCGAAGTCTAATGATATTAGTATTTCACCCTAAAATGTTTGGAGGCAAACTTGCCTAAGACGAATCACCGTAAACTCATTGAAACTAACGAAGCGAAAAAAAAAGAGATAAAACCACACACACATACATACACTTAGAAGGCATTTGGCTACCTCGAAAACCCAAACTGACAAAATGAAAAAAAAAAAAGAGAGAAAGAAAATAAATAAGATCAAACAAAATGCATTCCCACGAAAATGGCCTCATCCGTTAAGGGTCGTAATCAATTTCGCTTCAGTTTCCCCCATCGGAAAATCGAATTAGAGGCTGTCTGGGGCCAAGCTTATGGAGGGGGTCTCCCCCCCCCCCACCTTCCTGTCACCCCCCTCCAGAACAAATGTATTTATATTCTTTTTTGGGGGGCTATCCCCCCTTTTGGTCTTTTTTGGTAGTTAACGGCTAAAAAGATCTTTTACCGTCAGGTTAGTTTCCTGTAAGTGTTTCAACTATTGGTCACCAAACACCGAGAGAAAAGAAAATGTTCGGTGAATTTCTTGTGGTAATTCATTGAAGAGGAGCGAGAGAGAGAGAGAGAGAGAGAGAGAGAGAGAGAGAGAGAGAGAGAGAGAGAGATGGATTTGCTTCTTTTTGATCGTTTTCAAGGAGAGGGAAAGTGAAAGAATTCATTGGAAGTAGGAGGAGGAGGAGGAGGAGGAGGAGAGAGAGAGAGAGAGAGAGAGAGAGAGAGAGAGAGAGAGAGAGATGGACGTACTTCTGTTTTATCGTTTTCAAGGAGAGAGAAAAGGGAAAGAATTCATTGCAAGGAGGAAGAGAGAGAGAGAGAGAGAGAGAGAGAGAGTTGCTGAGTGAATTTCCGGATAACGGACTTATAAGAAATATCCAAATTTTACATCATCCAGTACCACTAAAAGCAAATATTTCATTGTACAAATTCTATGAAAAAAAAGGGGAAATGGCACAATTAAGAAGGCCAATAAATAACTTCACAATCTCATATTTGTTTATTCTTTAAAATGAAGATGAAACATTATCACGATTTATTTACAAAAAGGAATCCTGTCTTCGATGTCGTCCACCACAGAATCGGGTAGGACTCCACTACAGGAATTGAGTGCAGGGGAAAAAATCCTGAGCAGTGACAGGGAACTATTGGTCTCAACGGGACTCTGAGGAACTGTGCTAGTGAGAGAGAGAGAGAGAGAGAGAGAGAGAGAGAGAGAGAGAGAGAGAGAGAGAGAGAGAATCCCTTGTTGAATGCCAGCTCAGCGACAAAGGAGCCTTGCAATTGTCACTGCATATTGCATAAAAGTCGCCTGCAATGTCTCTGCTAAAAGGCAAATTTCGTCCCTCTCTGCATGAATATGGCTTCCTCTCTCTCTCTCTCTCTCTCCTCTCTCTCTCTCTCTCTCTCTCTCTCTCTCTCTCTCTCTCTTTCTAATATATATATATATTATATATATATATATATATATATATATATATATATATATATACAGTTGGCAAAAACAGAAGTCAGAAGCAACAAGAGAGTTCACAAGCTTACCCTACATTATAAACAATGCACATATATATATATATTGATATATATATATATATATATATATATATATATATATATATATATATATATGTCATTCGAGCTACAAATGTCCTTTAATATCTAATTCGCTCTACCTCGGAATTTGATATATTTTCATATATGTACCGAGGGGGAATTTGTAGTTGATAATAATTTCGTCCCCCCATGGGATCGAACCACCGTCCAGTTGGACGGGGAACGAAATCAGGAACGGACAGTGAGGCTACCGAGTCTGCTATCAGAGAGGCTATAAGTTTATTTCGATTCTGACCATTACAAATCACCGCCGATCTCGGTGTACTCGTAATTAGAATCAATATGAAACCCCCTCAACCATGCTAGCCGATTCGAGCGTTTGACCCACGCAGCCTTGTTATGAATACTTATCACATCACCGTGATTTATATAAATCATTCGAGCTACAATTGTAGGTCGAATGATTTATATGAATCACGGTGATGTGATAAGTATTCATATATATATGTTGTATGATATATATATATAATATATATATATTATATATATATATATATATATATAAAGATATGTATAAACATATACCTCGATAGCCCACGTTTAATACTTGGAAACCCAGACAGCCTCAACAAAGCCTTTCAAATGTTTTCGTGAAATGATAATCGTTATTGCACCTATGAAATGTCATGTATCATTGCCAATGGCTTTTACGGTTGTTTGTCGAGAAGCGAGAGTATTTTTTTCTGTCTACAAAAGGCGTCAGAAAAATATAAACTCACTGTATGGTCTTATTTTAGTCGTATTGTTCATTCTTCGGCTCCGATTTATTTATTTTTTTTTTTTTAATCTTGCCGATGCGAAAACAAGCCTTTAAAAAAAAATGGATAGATTTTCTCAAAATCATGTAGAGTAAGACTTTCTAGGGCAGTTCTTCGCTCTCTCTTCTCTCTCTCTCTCTCTCTCTCTCTCTCGCTCTCTCTCTATATATATATATATATATATATATATATATATATATATATATATATATATATTGTAACGAAGTGCCAGGCATCTGGTTACTACACTTACCAATCATCAAATGAGTACCTCACAACAGCCAGACACCTGATCCTTCATCACAAGTAATATACGACTGAATACTCTAAAGGCAACAGTGATCCCTTAAACAACTTACCAGTATTGCAGAAAATCAGACTAAGTTCATAAAAACAGTTGTGAGGTAATCCTATATGTAATTAAATTAATTAAGGGCATCACTCCATCAACAACTTTAAAAGTCTAAGTATTTCCCTGATTTCAAAAGTCTAAGTACTTCCCTGGTTCTAACTCACTTCAAGTAAATTGAAGGAAAACAGCTCAATTACTACTCTATGTTTCTACCTCTACAAAAATATACTTATATACTGGTGAAAAAGAAAACACTTATAAAAATTTAAAATACAAAAATTTCTTATCAAACTCAAAATTTATAAGTGAAATTCACAATCTCAGGGAAATTTACTATTATTTGAAAACAACACAAAGTTTAGTTAATTCTAGAATTAATTAAGTAAAATTAAATCAAAATTAATTTATCACAACATTCAAGAAAATTAATTCAATCGAAATTCAAAAGTGTTAGGAAATGATTAGAATTTAGAAATCAATTTACAAGTGCTAAACAACACTAAACCTTGAAAAGAATTCTAACTAAATGCAAATTAATTCACAAGTGTTAAATTCAATTAAATGTGCAACGATTAATTATTGAAAACAACTAAGTCAATCAAATTGTGAATGCAAATGAAAGCACGTCACAGAAAAATATGGAAAATACCAAAATTGTAAAAAGTGCTAATCACACAGAATATAAAATAAAAACACTTCAATAAGAAAAAATGGACAAATGCACAATAAATCACTTCAATGAGAAAAAATTGATAAATGCAAAAAAAATCACTTCAAACGAAACAAACACAAAACGTTAAAATTTGTAATATGTAAAAATTTAAATGTTTCACCAAATCACTGTAACTATTAGTTGCAATTAATAAAAATTGTATAACACATTACCTTGGAACCAATTGTTTCTGCTGCAGCCAGTTAAAAAAAAATTTCACCACACAATATTTCAAAAAAGAGAAGGGCCGTTACACACTTGTACAATGTTTGTTCAGATTCCACAATAAGCGCTAAATAATACTAAATAACTCTAGGAAATATAAAATCTGAAATTTATTTGAGTGACCAACAATTACGTACACTAAAGTGTTTACGTTAATATGAAATCAAAAGTGGCATGGGAGAGGGAGAGAGAGAGAGAGAGAGAGAGAGAGACCTCTCTACGCCAGGAATTCAAAGTCTGTAATGAATGTGCTCTCTCTCTCTCTCCTTGCTTGTATGGGCAAACTTCAAGAGACTGACGGGCTCAAATCGTTTTGGACACGTAGTTCAGCTAATATCATAGAAATTCTCTTTCAAAACAATATCTAAAGAGAAATTGAAATTACAGTCGTAAATAACATTAATTATTTCGTGATTTAAGATGATAAAAGTATTCTAATATATAAGGGATAATGATTTACAAAGAAAGCAACACTATATGACGTCATTCTCCAAAGATGACGTATGCTTAAACAGAAGGTTCTAGAACAATCTTACGAAAAGATGATGCAATACTTCCATGTGATTTCTTGGCAAAGACATACACGTTTGAAACCAGTCATGTACGTAGTATGCTCTCTACATGTTCCAAACAGAAGTCCCAATCAGACGTGTTGACATGTTTCCAAATCAAAACAGAGATCTCGAGTTCCTTTCATCTCGCAGCGATGACAAGTTATGGAAACAATTTCTATCTTGGAATGGACAAAGTTAATCTCTCTCTTTTCACATTCTACGTTATCTTAACTTTTAGATTATGTTATGCGAAATCTGAACATACATTTTTAGACATCCTATAACTCTAATGTAAATAAGGAATCTGAAAATGTTGCAAAACTCTTTTTTATATATCATTTCATAGTCAAAGAGAGGATATATGCGTTATGAAAGTAGCAGGATATATATATATATATATACACAGAAATATGTAAATATATACATATATATGAATATATATATATATAATATATATATATGTGTGTGTGTGTGTGTGTGTATAGTATATATATATATATATATATATATATATATATATATATATATATATATATATATATATATACTTGTTATATACATGTTCCTAACTTTCGTGATTCAGTTATACATATATATACATATATATACATATATGATTGTGTGTATGTGTGTGTGCGTATGTGTGAAAACGTACGAAATTCACTCTCATACAAGTTTCCATATGTCTGTACTGGTCGTGCATGTTCAAGCTCTCCCAGTTACGAAAGTTGGCGAAATTTAGAGCAGAAATTCGGTGTTAAATCGGGACGTTCCCGAATATTCGTTATCGTGCCATCAGTCTGATTATTATACATCTGGCGTGACCCAGTGAAGCCTCGTATTGATGAACCAGACGCCTCGGAAATAAGTGCGAGATATTTGCTCTCTTACAAATACGGTATTTATTTACATTTTTTGAAACGAGAAGGAACATATCTAGGTAATTTGGAGCATTATTCGAATTCAAAATTAGGCAGTATCATTTCGCTGGAAAATGGTGAATTTCGCTGCCTTCTAAGAGTAATTTTATGGTGTAATTATTAAATAATTTTGCTGGCATTTTCATTGTTTTCTTTCAGAGTGGGCATTATTCCCTTCTTCTTCTTCTTCTTCTTACGATGCACCAGGCCATCAACGCTTCTCAGGATAGAGACGTGAGCGACATAGAAAAATACTAAGCCTAACGTCGAGATATTGGCAGCGAAGGCAATGGAAACAGAGAGAGAGAGAGAGAGAGAGAGAGAGAGGAGAGGTCTGGTGATTTGGGAAATGTTTTACGAACAAGGAGGAGTTATAGTTTGAATGGGGGAGGAAAGTTTGAAGTGGAAGAGGTTTGTGTGTGTGTTGTTTGTTTGTTTGTTGGAGAGAGAGAGAGAGAGAGAGAGAGAGAGGAGTAAATTTTAGGTTTGGAGCAACAAACATTGCCATTTCTTGCTCGCTTCTCTATAGTGAGTCATACATGTCGCATAGTTCCATTACTGCTGAGTCAGTGACTCGTGACTCAGTGGATCTTAGTTTTTGTCGCAAGACTCAGTGTTGCCGTCGTGGCGCCAGAGGCAATGTTCGGTTAATCAACGAATCGTGTGTCCTGTCGTTCGTGACCAATTTCTCATCTGTTTGGAGAACGTGAGAGCTGCCCGAGGTACGATTAATCGACCACAGATGTCTCGCTGATTAGAAACAGGTTTTTATTTATTAATGTCTAAATGACATTTTTGATTAATAAATCCTGTATTTCAACAAAGTCATTGCTTGAGAGATGTTTGTTTGGACTGATAAGTGATTGATTGTTTGCTTCTGTCAACTGTCGTTATGCCAAAGATGGTCATTCATGTTTGAAATTAATCATCTAATTGATTGATTATAAATAGAAAATTTTTTATGATATTTTTTGCTCAATAATATTCCCATTGATGAAGGCGTATCGCAAAATACCAATTTCTTTTTATTAAAAATAAACGAAAATAATATTGTAAAAAAAAAAAAACATTACCTTTCCTACTTGTATTTTTATTTTTCTAGATGACAATAATTTATGGCAACTACTATCTCGAGATTGTCATGAATTTTATTATAATATCCCAAAGTATTTTACTGAATCTACTACTATTCTGTTACAATTGCAGTCTTTGATATGATCTCATAGGTTGATATTGTTTACTTTCAATTATTTAATTAATGCTACTCACTGTCTCCACATCATTAAATATTATTCTGTAATAATATCCTATCAAGTAATTTTGATTGAATCTATACATAAAAGTTGAAACACTCGATCGCTGAAACATTCGATCTTTGGGATAATCGATCTTTAAAACATCCGATCTTTGGAACATTTGATCTTTGAAACACTAGATCCTTGGAATACTCGAGCTTTTAAATATTCAGTCTTTGAAACACTCGATCTTTGAAACGCTCGATTTATGAAACACTCGTTCTTTGAAGCACACGATCTTTGGAACACTTGATCATTAAAACACTCAATCTTGAAGCACTCAATCTTTGAAACGCTCTGTTTTGAAACACTCGATCACTGAAACGCTCTGTCTTTGAAACACACGATCAGTGAAAAACTCGATCCTTGAAACGCTCGATCTTTGAACCACAAAACTTGTGAAACGCTCGATAATTGAAACAATCGGTCTTTGAAACGCTCTGTCTTTGAGTCACTCGATCATTGAAACACTCGATCTCTGAACCACAAGACCTTTGAAACACTGGATCACTGAAACACTCGATCACTGAAACACTCGATCTCTGAACCTCAAGACCTTTGAGACACTCGATCACTGAAACACTCGATCATTGAAACACTCGATCATTGAAACACTCGATCTCTGAACCACAAGACTTTTGAAACACTGGATCACTGAAACACTCGATCATTGAAACACTCGATCATTGAAACACTATCTCTGAACCACAAGACCTTTGAAACACTGGATCACTGAAACACTTGATCATTGAAACACTCGATCATTGAAACACTCGATCATTGAGACACTCGCTCATTGAAACACTCGATCTCTGAACCACAAGACCTTTGAAACACTGTATCACTGAAACACTCGATCATTGAAACACTCGATCTTTAAAACACTTTACAGAGTAAAGTGTCATTCACTTTGATTACGCCAATAACCCTCTTGTTGAGGGTCATTTATCTCCAACTTTACCCTGTAAGGCCAAAATGGAAAGGATTTATCCTGCCCATGTATGCGAGTTTATATGAAACTGTAATCCTTTGCCGCGTGGATGTTATTCAATAACGAATAAATCTCTCTCTCTCTCTCATGCATTTGGTCGGAAGAATTTCTTTGCCTCTTTTGATATATGTATTATATTATAATAATATAAATATATATATATATATATCATATATATACATATACATATATATAAATATATATATATGTATATATATATACAAGTATGCATATACATACGTATACATGTATGTGCGTCTGTGTATAATATATATATACATATATATATATATATATATATATATATATATATAATATATATATATCCTCGATAATTGTTCATACTATTTTTAATAATATTATCTTATTCTCCATCCAGCTTATTATTGTATTTGATTTTGCCTTAGAATTTATAATTGCAACTATTGACTTTTATAACTGAGATATTTGGCCTCACAATATTTCCTGCATTTCGATATAGAACTTCGGCATTCTCTTTCCACCTCTGTGTTTCCAATCTTTTCGGTTGAAGGCCCGCTAACGTATTTCCCAACTTCAATATCCAGGTGACCACTTGGGCTTATATGGTTAATGACACTGTTTACGATCTCATTGACTTTTGCTTAAAAAAAATGATTATTATCTATAGCTGGCAGCATTTATTAAATCCAGCATGCATCCTGTAAGATAATCCTATCTCATCCTATCTTATCCTATCACCTCGTCTCTCACGCGAACAATCCTTTTATGATGAGCCTTAAGTATCTCAAATCCTGATCGATGGGATTTGAACTCCTGCGAAGGCGGTCACAGGAGCATTTTTATCATTTTTTTTGTATTTCTAATTTTTTTACTTTTAATTTTTCAATCTCTGAGATAAAAAATAAGGAATGAAAGAAAGTAATTTTTTTTAATCTGAGATAAAAAAAAAGGAAATAAAGTAAAAAATAAAAAAACTATTTTTTTCAAATATTTGTATCAAAGGAGACGATAATTTCTTCTACAATATATTTTTGGAAATGATTAATTGTTACAATTGTAAAGGATGGTTTGTCTGGATTTGCCTTAACACAGCACAAGAGGAAAAATATCGCCTTGAGAACTTTCGTGTTCCTGGAAGAATAATAATAATAATAATAATAATAATAATAATAATAATAATAATAATAATAATAATAATTTCATTTTCGAAATGAACAAGACACAAGGGGCTTAAAAACGCTGCCTGATGCTCAGATTCGCTAACATTAATTAGCGCAAATTTTTTAAACGTTGTTAATTTCGGTCTCCCCTCGAGTGGCAGCATCCAATCTCGCTCTTATTAAAGTCGCGTGTTAGGATATGGAATCAAAATAACATTTGTCTTGTTTATCTTAAATTTTCAATTCTCAATTATTGTTTACTAGCAAACTTACCCATCTACGATGGGTGATAAAATACCGTGCAGAAGTGAAAAATTTATATGTACTATTTGTTCAGCAATATTAAAATAAGGGCGATTTTTATACATACCTACTGCGGAACCTCTTTGTACACAATATTATCAGTTTGTCCACAACTTAATTTCAAGTTGGCAGAGTCAGTTGCTCTGCTCATCGCCACATACAGTTGGCCATGCGTGAACATGGGTGACGGCAGAAACACACCAACACGATCCAAAGTCTGCGACTTGTATGCAGTGAAGGAGGAAGGAGAAGGCCAGGTTGATGGGAAACTGCCTGCGCCGTAACTGGAATGGAAACTGGTTGTAGAAGGCATCAGAGGAATCCAGGGGATGAACAGACGTTTGCCGGTGTGAGGGCCTGTAGCTATTACTGCTTCGATGACGTGGGAGTTTAGCTCCATAACGGAGTACCTCATTTCATTGCAATGTCCATTGGCAGGATCGAAATTCCAAAGCAACATTACCGGGCAGTACTTCTTCAACGTTATTTTGTGCACTGGCAGTCCCGATGGATTTAGATATTGATGATAATTTTCATCTTCTATTGTGTCCGAGCTGAAATATTCGTGACTTTCTCCGGGAAGTTGTACAGAAATTATGTATGAAAAATCGTAAAGTAACTAAGTCTACGGGAATAACCAGCCTCGTTTCACGGCCAGGAACAGCTCCGTTTCAGGGAATCCCTTCTCACCCCCACCCCCTACAAAGGAGGGGGGTATGTTGGATGAAACCCCATTACAAACCATCTTAGGGGTCCCCACCATAACCCTGCCAAGTTTCATGCCCATCTGACCAGCCGTTTTGCCGTGATTGATTGACAGACAGACAGACAGGCAGACAGACAGAAAGACATTACGCCCATTATAGTATGATTTATTTTTAGAATTTCTTTGAGCGAAAAGTACACTGTGATATCTTATATTTTTGCCTTGTTTATTCCTAATTTTTTATTCTAAATTTTTTTTGGTAAGCTGAAAGGATTACTGTGAGTATTAAATATTTGTTATATTTCAGTTCTGGTAGCAATGTATTTTTTTATGTTTTTTTTACACAACAGTAAAACATGTTAATATTTGAAAGTATAAAAGTCACTTTTGAATTAGTGTTAAAACTATATATATATATATATATATATATATATATATATATATATATATATATATATGTATACGATATATATATATATATATATATATATATATATATATATATATACGTATATATATATATATATATATATATATATATATATATATATATATATATACATATATATATGGGCATGTTCGAAGGTTAACTTATCTTTGATTTGCCATTAATATTTATGACATCAGTTTCAAGGAGAATTTTCTTATAAATTTATCAGAAACGTTGCTTTTATCACCATCATCTAAAATTAAAATTATGATTATTCCCGTCACCATCTAATCATTATCTAGGGATGTCGTATCACCAACATTAAACCGATACAGATCTTCATAATACCGTGATTCATCCTTTTCAGCCCCAAACTCAAAATATTCCACGAGAAAAATGTCAACATCTCACCGACAAATAAGTCGATTGCGATATGAAAAAGCATTATCGAAGCATTTTCGACAACGGGGCGGTGTCTTTTGATGAAGACGAGTGTTTTTTTCAATAAAATAAAATAAGACTATATTATCTTGACTGACGGGTCAATTTCCATGGCGCCGATTTTGACTGACGTGGGATCTTTTCGGCCGAGTGGGTTCTAAAGTCTACGACTTTTTCACGACTTTATTGAAGGAATTGAAGGTAGTAATTTTAAATGCCGTGTGCTCTCTCTCTCTCTCTCTCTCTCTCTCTCTCTCTCTCTCTCTCTCTCTCTACTCTATATATATACGTATATATACGTGTATATATATATATATATATATATATATATATATATATATATATATATATACGATATATATATATATATATCTATATATATATATATATATATATATATATTATATATATATATATGAATAACTTGATCACGAAGTATATAAAACGTGATGCTATGTATAAATAAAGGTTTTTTGTCACGAAGGAAAAATGAAAAAGCGAGATAGCCAAGTACTTTCGGTCCTGTTCGGACCCTTTACTGAGGCAAACTGATTTTACAGAGCACAACATAGTCAAAAGAAGGCTTAATATCCAAACTGACACTACAAGATTAGCATTAAGGCGATTTCACTCTACAGAAGGGAGGAAACACCTGAGGGTAGCCACACCTTGGGGGACAGACGCAGTAAACAAGTTATTCTTCCAGAAAACAGTACATTTTGGAAAAAACACGGAAGCATATACAATTTAATATCATGAAATTTAAACAAATTTTCCCAAAAATTATTATTAATGAAAAGACGAGATATAATATATATATATATCGAGCAAGAGAAAGAGGGAGAGAGAATATCGAACCAGAGAGAGAGAGAGAGAAAGAGAGAGAGAGAGAGAGAGAGAGAGAGAGAGAGAGAGAGAGAGAGAGAAATAATAACTATATACATGTGGGACTAATTTATTAGTAGTTCATTTATTTTAAGGTCCTTCATAAACATCTTACAAATATATGGGTCCAAGTGGTACATTCCAAGACTAAGATTTAGGTTGTTTTTATTAGTGATTTGTATAATTGCCGATTTCAGCAAATTTCTTTGAAACATAATCATTAAATCTAGCAATTACCGAATCACGAAAATTTGGAATGTGATAAATCCATAAATAAAGGTATAAGCCACGAAGGAAAAATAAACAACGGAGTTGCTGCAAGATTTTTCGACTTCAACGTCCTTTACTCAGCAGATAAACTGACTTACATGAGGAATTGACAGCACAGGAAAGCTCGTATAACTGACAGATAGGGATTATAAGGAGATTAGTACCTAGAATCCGGCACACCTGGAGAAAGAGTAACCTTTTCACAAACAAGCATAAACATGGGTACAATTTAAAAACAAAAAGATTAAGTCAATCTGCTCAGACACAAGAACAAGACAATTAAAGGATTATAAAGGATTATAAAGAACTTTGGTAACAAAATCTTATTCACAATACATATTAAAACATACATATACAACGAAGATATCTCTAAGGCAACTAATTTGTATTTAA
>NC_087221.1:34931996-34934496 GCF_015104395.2 Macrobrachium nipponense | reverse complement strand
ATATATATACATGGTAGTTCACAATTGTCAAAAAGTAACACGTATAAAAAAACTCAACACCTAAGAAAGGGTATATATTACGATATATATATAGATGATAATATATATTATATATACTATCATATATATATATTAGAATATATATATATATTATAGAGAGAGAGAGAGAGAGTAGAGGAGAGAGAGAGAGAGAGAGAGAGAGAGAGAGCGAGGAATATATCCGATGAAAATGATCATGCAGGAAAAATGTCAATATATATATATATATAATATATATATAATATATATATATATATATATATATATATATATACAAAGAGAGAGAGAGAGAGAGAGAGAGAGAGAGAGGAGACAGGAGAGAGAGGCACGACTCACTATATCGGTTTGTGGGGTGAAGCATTGGACAACACTTCAAGATTATCTTCTTTGTCAACACAGCGTATGATATACTTCACGGCAATCAGTTCCCTTTACGGTTCAACCTTTCAGTTAAACCCTCAATGTAGGTTTGTAAACCTCAGCTTAGGACACTCTAATCTATAGAATTCCCTCTATTCAATACAAATCTATGACTTACGAGCATCTTTAGGTGAATAATATCACTGAATATTAATAATTGTAATCACCAGCAGAGAATTCCGTTGTGTCATTTACTTCTACACTAAGAAAATCGCCGGGGAGTTCTCAATGCGCGTGGTGGAATGTCTCCCGCATTCCACCGCTTGAGGTCTATTTGTTAAGATATCGTGTCCCCTTCTGTATTCCTATAGTTCTGTATTTATACCACGTAGGCGTCTGTATCTGTATACTTAAATGTAATAGTTGTGCTTGCAGTTTTATTTTGAGATCTATATATCTGTGTACATCAACGGTTAGATTAAATTTAATTCTATTTCTTAAAATTGAAATTGACAGTTACGTGAGCGTAATTTGGTTTTTAAGTAAAGTGACAGACACCATATATATATATATATATATTATATATATATATATATATACCGATATATATATATATATATATATATATATATATATATATAGATATATATATATATATATATATATATATATATATTATATATCTTATATTAGTATATAATATGTGTATAATATATAGTATAAACAAATATATATGAATAAATACCATTAATAATGAGTGACCTACTTCATATTTATATCTTGGTAATTAATAGAGAATACTCATGTTTTCTGAAAATGATGAAAAACATTATTCTAAGATCCAGACAACACAATATTGCCTGTACTACTGAACGTTAGAAATTAGGAGTGAATCAGTTGTTGACTTTGCCCATCAATTACTGATTGATTTCTTACAATATTGGTTTATTGTAATTAATTTTCCAATGCATTCCAGTAGATATTGTCAACACAAGTTCAAAATGCTGTCAAATAAGACGATTTTCAAATAAGACGATTTTAGCAGGCTGTAAAAATTACTGATTAATTCTAGCAATATCGGTTTATCTTAATTAACCTTCCAGTGCATTCCAATAGATATTGCTAACACAAGTTCAAAATGCTGTCAAATAAGACGATTTTAGCAGGTTGCAGAAATTACTGATTGATTTCTAGCAATATTGGTTTATCGTAATTAACCTTTCAGTGCGTTCCAATAGATATTGCCAACACAAGTTCAAAATGCTTTTAAATAAGACGATTTCAGTCACTTGCAAATATCAACACTTTCCAAACAAAAGCCGAGTCCCCGGCATTTGCCTTCTGCAGAGCTAAAACAAAACTTCGGTTTTTCATCAGAGAACAAAGTTTTAAGCGCGTGTTTTTCTTCTTCTTCTTCTTCTTCTTCTTCTTCTTCTTCTTCTTCTTCTTCTCTCGATTTTTCTTTCTGCTTCCCTGTGAAGTCTTTATTTTATTTTTTTATTTTATTTTTTATTTTATTTTTTTTTTATTGGCACACCTCTCGTAAGGGACACGTAAAACAACGCTCTCTTTTCTCTGCTGGCGATGTTTTTAATAATGTTTGAATAAGAATGACAATTGGCAAAGGCATTTTTAAAACTCTATCGGAGGTAGGACTAATGCAAAAGCTAAAAATTTGATGTCTTTTATATGTACTTTTGTCGTAAGTTCATAGTTTTCAAATAAATTTCGCGTCTCAACATCGGTGCAACTCACGCAGTACACTTTAGGCATTATTATTATTATTATTATTATTATTATTATTATTATATTATTATTATTATTATCATTATTATTATATGCTGGAAGAAGACCTTCATTAATACAGGTTTTATTGAAAATAATGGTTATTTCAGCCGCGTTTCTTTTGTATCGAAGTTTCTCTATTCTTCTGATTACTGACTTTTCCTCTGTACTTGAGTACAGAGGAAAGTCAGTAATAAGAAGAATAGAGAAACTTCTATACAAAGTAAAGGCACCTGTATTATTATTATTATTATTATTATTATTATTATTATTATTATTATTATTATTATTATTATTATAGAACAGTCCCACAGCG
>NC_087221.1:34921996-34924496 GCF_015104395.2 Macrobrachium nipponense | reverse complement strand
AAAAGAAGGAAAAGTATGTAAGTTCAACAAAAAATGTAAATATATGCACCCAGTAGCAATGAATCAAAATCACTTAAATAATCAATTAAATAATAAAATCCAAAAAATAAAAAAATAAAAAATAAAGAAAGGAACAAAGAACATGAGGTGAAGGAAAAAGACCAGCCACCCTTGCGCTATGGAGTCTCAGCAAAGAATTTGCAAGCATCAGCTCTAAGATACAGTGCAAGGAAAAAGTACTGTATATACGACGCTAGGGGATGGTTCAGATACAGAGAAAATTGTAGATTCATACATAAAATGAATAATTATGATGAAGAAAGATCAAATATATTGGAAAAGTTGGATTTTATAATGTCAGAATTTCTGGAAATGTAGGAAAGAACAACATACCAGAACAGGAAAGAGACATGGGAAAATCCTTATTATTACCCATATTAAATGAAGGGGATAAAACGCAAACCATCATAGTGATGAATGCGCAGGGTTTAGTTATGAGTAACTCAAAAAGAAAAATAGTGTTCTTAGAAGAACTAACCAAAATTGAAAAGAAAATAGCTATAATGAATATAAGTGAAACCTGGTATTCCCAAGAGACTGGTAATGATGATCAAATAACAGGGTTCCAAACTTATAGATCAGATAGAAAAAATAGGAATCAAGGGGGAACCGCAATATATGGGAAAGACATAAAACAAGGAAAAATATCTGAGAAATATAATAACTCAGAATGTGAACTTGTAGCGGTAGAATTTGAATCTGAAAAATTAATGAACATAGTAATATATAGACCCCCTAATACTAAAGAGTTTGACACAATAATAGAAAAATTGGATGATATATGTAGAAATCACAAGGACTGGACTATTTTCCTATCCAGAGACTTTAACTTTCCTTTCGTAGATTGGATAGAACGAATAGGATATTGTGGTTGTATTTATACATATAAAAAAGAGAGTAATAGTAGTGCAGAAGATAAGAGGCAATTCGAAAAGCTATTAGATATACTACTAGAATACAACATTCAACAAATAAATCACCTGCCAACAAGAAAGGAAAATACTTTAGACCTAGTATTTGTGAACGAGGTGAATTATGTTAAAGAAATAATAGTTTATAATGCGAGTATTTCAGACCATAATGTCATAGAATTAACAGTCCATTCCAAAGTAAGTGAAAACAGAGATAAGCAAGAGATGAAAAAGTGGGAAGGATATGGAAAATACAATTTCTACAGTAAAAGTATAAAGTGGTCAGAAATAAATGAAGAATTAAACAA
The DNA here is from genome assembly GCF_015104395.2 of Macrobrachium nipponense. Classification (NCBI taxonomy): domain Eukaryota; kingdom Metazoa; phylum Arthropoda; class Malacostraca; order Decapoda; family Palaemonidae; genus Macrobrachium; species Macrobrachium nipponense. Next base: position 34,923,217 of record NC_087221.1, on the reverse strand, counting down.
TGATTGGGATAACATTTTCGTAAGTGATGATATACAGGTAAATATAGATATATTATATAAAATATTAGGGAAAGTAGTGGATAAATATATACCGAAGAAAAAAAGTAAACATCACTCATGCATACCAAGAGACAGAAGGATCTTGTTCCAGAAAATCAGAAAGTGGAAAAAAGGTCTTGCAAAAGAAAAAAATGCATGGAAAGTAATGGAACTAAAAAGTAAGATAGAAAATGCAGATCAAAAGATTATACAATCCAAAGTAAATGAAAAATGGGACTTGGAAGAAAAAACCCTAGTAAATATCAAGCAAAACCCCAAACAATTGTATTCATACACGAAAAAGATGAATAAAAGAAGAATAGAAATAGGCCCTCTAAGAATTGAAGGGAGATTAACGAATGAAAAAAAGGAAATATACAACATAATGGCAGAAAGATATAAGAGAGAATTTACCCCTAGAATTGATAATGAAGATAATGATACAAAAATAAGGGATGAAAATAGTGAATATTTATCAGACATAGATATTAATGAAGCCGATATTGTGCAGGCTATAAATGAAATTAAAAATGGAGCAGCAGCTGGGCCAAATGGTGTCCCTGCTATTTTGTTAAAGAAAATAGTTCATTCTATCACAAAGCCCCTTGCAATATTATTAAGGCAATATGTAGATACAGGCAAGATTTATGTTGAGCAGACAATTAGCACATATTACTCCTACTTTCAAAAGTGGATCAAGACTATAGGCAAGTAATTATAGGCCTGTGAGTCTAACATCACATATTATGAAAGTGTATGAAAGGGTAATGAAAAAAGATATATGAAACATTTAATAAAAAATAATTTGTTCAATATAGTACAACATGGTTTTGTACCTGGAAAAAGTACACAAACCCAACTGTTAGTCCACCGTGAGAACATATATAAAAATATGAAAAACGGAAAAGAAACAGATGTGGTTTATCTAGACTTTGCAAAGGTAATATCCGGTGTGCCACAAGGTACGGTGCTAGCTGCATTACTGTTTGTTATTAAGATTGCAGACATAGACAGTAATGTTAAGGACTCGGTAGAGATTAGTTTCGCCGATGACACAAGAATAAGTAGAGAAATTACTTGTGATGAAGATAGGAACGCGCTACAAAGAGACCTAACAAAGTATATGAATGGGCAGAGGTAAATAGGATGGTATTTGACGCTGATAAATTTGAATCAATAAAT
>NC_087221.1:34909496-34916996 GCF_015104395.2 Macrobrachium nipponense | reverse complement strand
TTCAACAATGCAGCTTTTTAGGTGAATGACGGCTGAAACCGTTGTCTTGTGGCACCCCCTTTAAAGTATGGGTGGGGGAGGGGGGAGGAGGAGTGGTAACAGAACCCCAGGAATGCAGAAGTAAGAGTTTGCAATGTTTGGAGGCGCGCGAAAGCACTGGAGGTATCATACACTCTTCCAGGAGTTTTCCATCGGTCTAAGTCTAGGAAAAGTGTATCGTGCAAGATGTCAAAAGTTACCGTACCCAGAGAATTCCGCATGATCACACACTGTTCTTTCCCCCTTTCTTTGCAGAATTCCGCGAGGCGTTCCGCCTTTTCGACAAAGATGGCGACGGGACGATCACCAAGCAGGAGCTTGGGCGTTTCATGAGGAATCTCGGGCAGTTCGCCACCGAAGAAGAGCTTAGAACTATGCTAGACGAAATCGACATTGACGGTGAGTAGGCTACTTGAGGTTTGATATCCATTTCAAAGTGAATCTATCAGTATACACGGATATCTCTTCTGGCAATGACGGTGAGTGAAAAGTGTTCGTTTTATTGTGCATTTATTCATGTATGAATGTCACTTGTAACATCTTGGAAATGGAGTAGAAACAAGAATAAACACAACCTTTGGGCAAGGAACAAGACCGTGATTGGATGATGGCATCTTGAAATTCCGGACGAAATTAGACCTAAACGGATGATAACAATTCATTGCAAAGAAGTGTCTGGCTATTTTTCATGTTTCCCAATAGAAATGTAACGGGAAAGTGAACTAAATATCAGATTTAAGAATCAGAGAAAAATATTTCAAACATAAAGAGCTAAAGAGACTAATTTTCTGCGTAAAACAGACTACATTTATTTACATTTTTACCGCCAAATAAATTGCTTTTGACAAAACCTCCAAAGAGTCTTGAAAAAAGGTCAGAGGTCTGATTTAGAAAGTGTTCACTCAGGGGTGGTAATTATATATAATTGTATAATTACAACTCTAAACCAGCCAGACGAAACAATGGAAGTTCACTTTAAAAACGCCAATTCCGTCTCATAATTAAACACTTTACGATTTTAATAAAATTCGTCTGGCGAAAAATAAAGAAAGGCAGGTCATTAAACTTAAGTGATGTGATGGACGTCTGAAGTATAAATAAAGCAAGATTAATAGTATTTTAAACAAATAAAAAGCAGTTTAATTAAAGAAAATAAGTTTTAAATAAGAACATTGTAACAGAAAACGTACATTAAAAACGAAAGAAAATGGGAAATTTAAGCGATGCAATGGACTGATTGAAGTATAAATAGACCAAAATAAAAGCAATTAATCCAAATAAAAATTAGTTTAAAATGAAATAAAGTGTTACTGAAGTCCAGTGCAATAGAAAACGTATATCAAAAGAGTGCAAAGAAAATGGGAAATCCTCCACCCTGGCCGTGAACACCAAGAGGGATTGACACAGTCTTATGGTGACTACTGCATCGCCAGTTAATAAAATCAATAAATCAACTTTAATCTCACGGGTAATAACGTGTCAGCGAGAGTGGTGGCTCCGAAAAATCAATAGCAAAGTCCAAGGAATCCACTTTCTGGTCCTTGGGCAGTAAACCCATCGAGGAATTTCCTAAATGGTGGTTCTTTAATAGTCTTATGGCCTAGTCTCATCATTCTCTCTCTCTCTCTCTCTCTCTCTCTCTCTCTCTCTCTCTCTCTCTGTACTTACAAAGAATGAAGTAGAATAAATCAAACCTTTATTACCTCGAATGAAACTATAACAGAAAGTATCAAAGACTTACCATTTTGGAAATTACTACCGGAGGATTTATGGCCTCTCTCTCTCTCTCTCTCTCTCTCTCTCTCTCTCTCTCTCTCTCATTAATGTGAGAATAGTAGGATAAAGCGTCTACTAAGTTAGTTTATCGAGTGAATTATTGTAAATTCGATCAGGATGGCAGTAAGCTCCAACTGTGGAAAGCAATGGCGAAATCTTGCTTGCATTGCAGATATGCAATATGATGAGTTAGCAGGAAGGGAGCTGGCATTTCTCATCTATGAGATCAATAACAGCCCTAAACAAAAAGATGCAAAATTGCAGAAAATATTATGAAAATAATTGAAGGAGTACCAAATAAAATTCAAGTGGTCAAGAGACTTATAAAGAAACTTACATCAATGAACACTTTCCAGCAAAGAAAATAAATAAGGTGAACATTGTGAATATACTAATTGATGTAATAGGAGAAAGAAAGCATAAAGCATGCACACTGTGTAAGGTGTGGTATAGCATTGTAAATCCACAAAACCTGATCAGGAAATGCTATTCATGCAACATACCCACGCATCCCCAATGCGCAGGAGTTCAGCAAAATACAAGTAAGGATACAAGAGTATTTTGCTCAACATGTCTATCATGGATAAATAATGTTATCAAATCGAGACTTAACGTGCAAATAGTAGAGGATGAAGAAGATGAGGAAGAGGAAGAAGAGGAAAACGGAAAAGGAGAAAATAAAACTGAAGTGATAGAAAAAAATAATGAAAACAAAGAGCAGGATAAGAGTAAGGATGCAGAGATACTCAATGATACTACATATGAGGCAATACAGCAGCATACATATGATGAAATAAATTACGACTTGACAATACAAAATAAAATCCCGAAGAGACTTTACCCAGATATTCATACTGAAGGTAAAGAGAAAAAAAAAAAAAAAAAAAAAAAAAAAAAAAAGAAAGACACAGTCTGCATCCTTTCGAAAAGAGGGAATTGCGGATTCGGTGAAAGATGTTACTCAAACATCCCAAGGTATGTCACAATTATGAGATTTATGGTAAATGTGCATACCTAGATGATTCCAGAGATCTACATTAAAAAATATGCAAAAACTTAAAAGAAGGAAAAGGATGTAAGTTCAAAAAAAAAAAAAAAAATGTAAATATATGCACCCTGTAGCCATGAATCAAAATCAATTAAATAATAAAATCCAAAATAAAAAAGAAACAAATAAAGAAAGGAACAAAAAACATGAGGTGAAGGAAAAAAAAAAAAACAAGCCATCACCGCGCTATGGAATGTCAACACCGAGAATGCAAGCATCAGCTCCAAGATACAGTGCAAGAAACAAGAGAAGAAAGCACTGTATATACAATACCAGGGGATGGTGCAGATATAGAGAAAATTGCAGATTCATACACAAAATGAATAATTATAATGAAGGAAGATCAAATATATTGGAAAAGTTGGATTTTTTAATGTCAGAATTTCTGGAAATGAAAAAAAGAACAACATACCAGAACAGGAAAGAGACATGGGAAAATCCTTATTATTACCCAAATTAAATGAAGGGGATAACACGCAAACCATCATAGTGATGAATGCACAGGGTTTAGTTACGAGTAACTCAAAAAGAAAAATAGAGTTCTTAGAAGAACTAACACAAACTGAAAAAAAAATAGATATAATGAATTTAAGTGAAACCTGGTATTCCTAAGAGACTGGTAATGATGATCAGATAAAAGGATTATAGATCAGATAGAAAAAATAGGAATTAAGGGGGAACCACGATATATGGGAGAGACATAAACCAGGGAAAAATATATGAGAAGTATAGTAACTCAGAATGTGAACTTGTAGCGGTAGAATTTGAATCTGAAAAATTAATGAACATAGTAATATATAGACCCCCTAATACTAAAGAGTTTGACACAATAATAGAAAAATTGGATGATATATGTAGAAATCACAAAGACTGGACTATTCTCCTATCCGGAGACTTTAACTTTCCTTTCGTAGATTGGAAAGAACGAATAGGAGATTGTGGTTGTATTTATACATATAAAAAAGAGAGTAATAGTACTGCAGAAAATAAGAGGCAATTCGAAAAGCTATTTGATATGCTACTATAATACAACATTCAACAAATAAATCACCTGCCAACAAGAAAGGAAAATACTTTAGACCTAGTATTTGTGAACGAGGTGAATTATGTTATAGAAATAATAGTTTATAATTCGAGTATTTCAGACCATAATGAAATAGAATTAACAGTCCTTTCCAAACTAAGTGAAAACAGAGATAAGCAAGAGATGAAAAAGTGGGAAGGATATGGAAAATACAATTTCTACAGTAAGAATATAAAATGGTCAAAAATAAATGAAGAATTAAACAAAGATTGGGATAACATATTTGTAAGAGATGATATACAGGTAAATATGGGTATATTGTATATTAGAGAAAATAGTGGATAAATATATACCGAAGAAGAAAAGTAAACATCATTCATGCATACCAAGAGAGAGAAGGATCTTGTTCCAGAAAATCAGAAAGTGGAAAAAAGGTCTTGCAAAAGAAAAGAATGCATGGAAAGTGATGGAACTAAAATGTAAGATAGAAAAGGCAGAACAAAAGATTATACAATCAAAAGAAAATGAAAAATGGGACCTAAAAGAAAAAACCCTAGTAAATATCAAGCAAAACCCCAAACTATTGTACTTATGTGCAAAAAAAATGAATAAAAGAAGAATAGAAATAGGGCCTCTAAGAAATTAAGGGAGATTAACGATTAAAAAAAAGGAAATATGCAACATATTAGTAGAAAGAGAAAAAGGGAGAATTTACCCGTAGAAATGATATTGAAGATAATGATACAGAAATAAGGGATGAAAATAGTGAATATTTATCAGACATAGATATTAATGAAGCCGATATTGTGCAGGCTATTAATGAAATTAAAAATGGAGCAGCAGCTGGCCCTGATGGTGTCCCTGCTATTTTGTTAAAGAAAGTAGTCCATTCAATCGCAAAGCCGCTTGCAATATTATTAAGGCAAAATGTAGATGCAGGCAAGATTTATGATGAGCATAAATTAGCATATATTACCCCTACTTTCAAAAGTGGATCAAGACTAGAGGCAAATAATTATAGGCCTGTGAGTCTAACATCATATATTATGAAAGTGTAAGAAAGGGTAATGAAGAAAAATATAATGAAACATTTAATAGAAAATCATTTGTTTAATATGGTTTTGTACCCGGAAAAAGTACACAAACCCAACTGTTAGTCCACCGTGAGAACGTTTACAAAAATATGAAAAACGGAAAAGAAACAGATGTGGTTTATCTAGACTTTGCAAAAGCTTTTGACAAGGTAGACCATAAAAGAATTTTTACACAACAGAAAACAGATAGTTATTGCAAATGATGAGAAATCGGTTGAAGCTAAGGTAATATCCGGTGTGCCACAAGGTACGGTGTTAGTTGCATTGCTGTTTGTTATTAAGATTGCAGACATAGACAGTAATGTTAAGAACTCGGTAGTGAGTAGTTTCGCCGATGAAACAAGAATAAGTAGCGAAATTACTTGTGATGAAGATAGGAACTCGCTACAAAGAGACCTTAACATAGTGTATGAATGGGCTGAGGTAAATAGGATGGTATTTAACTCTGATAAATTTGAATAAATAAATTATGGAGATAAAGAAGGAAAGCTATATGCATATAGGGGACCTAACAACGAGACAATCACTAATAAGGAAGCAGTTAAAGACCTTGGTGCGATGCCGAATAGGAACATGTTATGCAATGACCAAACAGCAATTCTATTGGCAAAATGCAGAGCAAAAATGGGAATGTTGTTACGGCACTTCAAAACAAGAAAAGCTGAACACATGATAATGCTTTATAAAACGTATGTTCGTAGTTCACTTGAATATTGCAATATGATATGGTACCCACACTATCAAAAGGATAATGCACAAATAGAGAGTGTACAAAGGTCCTTTACAGTTAGAATAGAAGAAATTAAGGATCTTGACTACTGGGGAAGACTACAATTTATAAAATTATATAGTCTAGAAAGGAGAAGAGAACGCTACATGATAATTCAGGCATAGAAACAAATAGAAGGAATTGCCGAAAACATCATCGAGCTAAAAATATCAGAAAGAGCAAGCAGAGGTAGATTAATAGTGCCCAAAACTATACCAGGAAAACTAAGGAGTGTACATAGGACATTAATCCACTACGCACCAGCATCGACAATGCAGCGTCTATTCAGTGCGTTGCCAGCTCATCTGAGGAATATATCAGGAGTGAGCGTAGATGTGTTTAAGAATAAGCTCGACAAATATCTAAGCTGCATCCTAGACCATCCAAGATTGGAAGATGCAAAATATACCGGAAGATGCATTAGCAATTCTCTGGTAGACATTAGAGGTGCCTTACACTGAGGGACCTGGGGTAAACCGAATAAGATGTAAGGTCTGTAAGGTAAGGTAAGGTAAGGTAAGGTAAGGTAAGGTCTCTCTCTCTCTCTCTCTCTCTCTGCACTTACAGAGGATGAAGTAGGATAGACCTAACATATTATCTCGAATGAAACTGTAACAGAAAGTATTAAAGACTTACCATTTTGGACATTACAACCGAAGGATTTATTGCTTCTCTCTCTCTCTCTCTCTCTCTCTCTCTCTCTCTCTCTCTCTCTCTCTCTTCCAGCACGAGATGGATGAAGATGGAGAGAAGATAGATCCCCGTTAACTTCGCGTTAGTTTTTGGAGCCCTTATTATCATCACTAATGGATCGCTAATCGGATTTGGTGGTAATTCGCTCGCCGTCAGAAGATTACGTAGGAAGTGAAGCGTCTCTCTCTCTCTCTCTCTCTCTCTCTCTCTCTCTCTCTCTCTCTCTCTCTCTCTCTCTCTCTGCTGTTATATATTTATGTATGTTTTGCATATTACTGGGATGCGTAAGCAAAGGTACGTGCCCACACACGCAAAATATATATATATATATATATATATATATATATATATATATATATATATATATATATATTCATTTATTTTTTCTTTTCTGATGAATGATTCCTTCTTCCTGTCTCCATTATTACCTTCTGTTACTTCTTTGGAAGCTTGAATTTCAAATCAATATCCCCTGTAGGATCGTTCCATATGAATAGGGTTCATTTGTTGGATAATATAATAATAATAATAATAATAATAATAATAATAATAATAATAATAATAATAATAATAATAATAATAATAATAATAATAATAATAATAATAATAATAATAACTTCATTTGACTTTAGATGCGCGAGGGAAACTTGGCAACTTTATGAGATTCTGGTAAATTTGGTTAGAAGTTGATTAGTTGATGGCTTTAAGTACTTTGATATGAGAGGCAGCCTTAGGCCACACAGCTCCAACCATGCGTGATTTGCCAGTTGGCTGGAAGCATAGGTCTATTTTGTGGGATTTCGTAGTTGGCAGGAAGCATAGGTCTATTTTGTGTGATTTCCTAGTTGGCTGGAAAGCATAGGTCTATGTGATTTCCTAGTTGGCTGGAAGCATAGGTCTATTTTGTGATTTCCCAGTTGGCTGGAAGCATAGGTCTATTTTGTGTGATTTCCTAGTTGGTTGGAAGCATAGGTCTATTTTGTGTGATTTCCTAGTTGGCTGGAAGTATAGGTCTATTTTGTGTGATTTCCTAGTTGGCTGGAAGTATAGGTCTATT
>NC_087221.1:34864496-34904496 GCF_015104395.2 Macrobrachium nipponense | reverse complement strand
ATCCTCCAGTTTATGGAAGCATTATTAGTTAATCCTCCCATTTCTGCAAGAATTATGAGCTAATCTCCCAGTTTCCATAAAAATAATTTAAAATTATCAATCATAATTCCCGCGAAAGGTAAATTATTCAACTCTTCTTGAGAATTTTAGAAAGTTCTTGAGAATGATTCGAGAAAGTTATTACTGGAAATATAAAGGAAGATTTTTAATCTAATTACTGAAAATACAGAGAATTAGTTCATAAACTAATTACGACATATATAAAGAATAACTCCAAAATGTATTAGAAAATGTAATATTATTCTATGAGCTAATTTCTATTTAAATCGACAATAATTCCATAAATTGTTTGACGGAAATATCCTGAATTATTCCATAAATTATTTGACGGAAATAGAAATAATTATTCCAAACGGTAATTCATAAAAATATCGATGATAATTCCAAAGGTTTACTTCACAGAAATACATTGAATGATTTTAACGTTAATTACAAGACATCAAGAACCATTCCGAAACTTAATTAACGGAAATAATTATTTCGTAAGTTAATTATTGGAGATATAGAGAATAATTACAAAAACCAATCACCGGAAATGTATCAATGGTCTACTCCCAGAATTATTGCATTTCAGTTATCATGATTATCTCACTGTAATAAACAGCGATTCGTTGCCTTGTAGTTACCAGTCTTGCACTGAATCAACGACAACAGAAATGATAAACCTTATTTTTGTATTCCTTACATTGTCGCCTTCTGGGCCCTTTTCAACTGAAGAAGAAGGAAAACGAGAATAAGGTTTATAATTTTTTTCTTCTGGATTTAGTGCAAAACTAATCATGAAAACGAAAGCCTAGATCCTTTGACTGAAGCAAAACAGATTTGTTTTTAGTAAAAAAATAAAATTCTGGCCTGCCTTAGTATAGAAAAGGATAAAAACAGGCAAAAAATGCGCCGAAATTTCTTCGGAGCATAATGCTGTGTGAAACTCTCAGCCGCGGCCCATGAAACTTTCAGCCACGGCCCTGTGGTGGCCTGCGTTGTTGGCGCATATAGCGGTGCCAGATGCATGATCGTGGCAAACATTAAAATCAAATGAAATAAAAACTACTGAGGCTAGAGGGCTACATTTTGGTATGTTTGATGATTGGAGGGTGGATGATCAGCATACCGATTTGCAGCCCTTTAGTCTCAGTAGTTATTAAGACCTGAGGGCGGAGAGAAAATGTGCTGACGAACAGACAAATAGCCATCTCAATAGTTTTCTTTTACAGAAAACTAAAACTGGCATTTCATTACTTAAGCTTGTCTTACTTTTTTTAGACGTCTTATAAAACATTTATTTCTATCACTCTTGGCGGTGTTTACACAGAAGAGGCCCTATAATAAAAACGGTCTTTATTTACTTAGCATCGGTTATCATCGCATTATTTAACCTTTACACTAGCTTTTATTATCATTTCTCTTTTCGGAATCATATTTCTCGGAACATTTGCGACTTTTCTTATGCATACCTTCAGCAATTCACAATGAATTTTTTGCACGCTTCCTGCAATTAGTCCAATTTCCGAAGTTACGATAATGACATCAAGCGGGATATCTTTTTAACTCACGTAGAGGTTTTATCAAGATTTGTAAATAAAACGAAGAGGAAATGTTATCAATCTTGGAACGCAAATCTATTTTGGAAGCTTTCGTGTCTCGCAATTCTTAGCCGTCTGCAAGTCACATCTGATTTCTTCATGTTTTTATGTCTAAATCCGAAGTGATCTCTTAAACAAAATCCTAAAGCAACTTATGAGACTGATATCTAGTGTGGTTTATTGTTTTTTTAAGTGCCATGTACATTCATTCGTTTTATAAGGCATCAGCATGACGCTGAAATATCCTGTAAGTGATTTTGTTACACAAGTAAATTCGTCAGTCCAGTGTCATATTTCTAAACCAGTCTCCAGAAATTGGTTTGTTTAATCCTGTTCAGCAGCTTGGATGCCACAGTTAAAATTGCTCTTTCTGCTTCTAAATTCTTTAGTCATTATTTGTTCATGTTAACAATCTGGATGCATTTTAGATAGCTTACCGTTACTTTAAAAAATAAGACATTTAAAGATAACGAACCCACAGCATGAAACTTCCAATATCAGTCATAGTAAAGAGTAAAATAATACAAGAACCATGCGTTTTATGGTATGAATATGCATAATACGTCCACTATAAGATTTTTACACGAAATTCGACTATTATTTCTGTATTTTGGTGCACATGTTAGAAGTTCCAAAATGCTTTGCACTTTTAGAGTAGTATCCCATTCACCTTGCAACAACTGCAAACGTTTTCCTTATATCTGGTCCATTTTCTATATCCTGATCGATTTTCTGAGACCATTTTAAGGGTAACTTTATCATTCCATTTTACAGGCAATGCTTTTGATGGTGCAAAATAATCTCAGATACAGTAATGAAAACTATTAAATTAATGGGTGTACTTACACAGGAAATTATGAAATGTAAGCAACTACTACTACTACTACTACTACTACTACCACTACTACTACTACTTCTACTACTACTACTACTTCTACTACTGCTGCTGCTGCTGCTTATATAATAATAATAATAATAATAATAATAATAATAATAATAATAATAATAATAATAATAATAATATACGAAAGATATTTTAAAATAATAAAAAAAAATATCTGACACCATTTCTATTCTTGTTCAACACTGACTCTCTCTCTCTCTCTCTCTTCTCTCTCTCTCGCTCCTCTCTCTTTTCTTTCCTCTCTCTCTCTCTCTCTCTCTCTCTCCCCTGATCAAAGACTTCATTTTTTTTAGGCAATTCAGATCGTTAAAAACCAGAAACTATCTAAAAGAAAATCCTTCATCTTTTCGCGGAATAAAAAGAAAAGAAAAGAAAAATAGTTAAGCGCTTCCGTCGAAGTTTGCTTTCCAGAACTAACTCGAAATCGATTCGGTTACTTATAAAATGGGAGCGGGTGAGGGAGAGTGAGAAGGAGAGATAAAGAACTGGAGACTTGTATCATTCAGATACTGAGAAGAGAGAGAGAGAGAGAGAGAGAGAGAGAGAGAGAGAGAGAGAGAGGGCCATTCGTTATATATATATATATATATATATATATATATATATATATATATATATATATATATAATACACACACACACACACACATATATATATATATATATATAGTATTATATATATATATATATATATATATATATATATATATATATATATATATATATTATATATATATATTATATATATATATATAGTTGACCGAATGATTTTTGCTTTTATTCTCTCTCTCTCTCTCTCTCTCTCTCTCTCTCTCTCTCTCTCTCTCTGTGCGTGGGTGCGTGTGTGTGTGTGTGTGTGCGAGATCCTTCCAAAACCTTTAGTCCTAAAGGATATTAGGGAGATGCATCGTCGTTTCACCTCAAGGATAACTTTCCACATTAAACCAACTAGATTATTCAGTACCAGCAGACGAGTTCCAGGCCCCAAAAGGAAAACAAACCTTCCCATAGACTGGAAAAAAAGCTATCCGAGATCGCCTTTCGACATTTGGGATTTTTTTTCGTTGCCACGAAACATAAAAAAAGATAAAAAGATCCGGAAGGTTGAAGTCCCTTCGAGTTTGTCGAGTTTTCATTTCGGCAGACTGAAGAGGCAAGTCGGCCCCTTTGTTTACTGAGTCAACAAAGGAAAAAGAAGAAGAAGAAGAAGAAGAAGAAGAAGAAGAAAAGAAGAAGAAGAAGAAGTCTTGTAACTGCTGCTTCTGTTGTTGCTGTTGTCGTTATGTTGTTTTTCTTTGATGTTTATTTTTGAAGTTCGCTTGAGTGAAAAAGAGTACCAAAAGTGGGGGATGTTTATGCTTCGACTCCTTCCTTTCGGAGGGAGTCAGGAATATGTCGGACTTCCTGGGATGTTATTTCACCTATAATTTGTTGTATGATTTTCTACATAACCTTATGTATGAAGAGGAGTGAATAAAATTTAAATATTACTAAAGTATGTGATCTGGACATAATCAGTATCGACACCTAATACTTCCATTTTTAACTAAATTATCATTGTTACTACCTATTGCTTTCTGTTTCCTCTTTCTAATGAACATCATACTCTTTGGAGGCTTGAATTTCAAGTCAATGGCCCCTGTGGTTTTGTTCCACATGAATAGGCTTCATGCTGTGAATAAAAATAATTAATAATATAAGAATAATAATAATAACTAATAATACATAATAATAATAATAATAAATCAATAATAATAATAATAATAATAATATTATTCATTATTATTATTATTATTATTATTATTATTATTATTATTATTATTATTATTAGTTATTATTGATTATTATTATTATTATTATTCACCAACATGAAGGCCTATTCATGTGGAAACAAACCCACAGGGGCCATTGACTTGAAATTCAAGCCTCCAAAAGAGTATGATGTTCATTTGGAAGAGTTAACAGTAAGCAAGAGGTAGTAAACCAATGATAATTTAGTTAACAAAAATGGGGAGCTATTAGGTGTCGATACTGATTATGGTCCAGATCACATACTTTTATTCACTCCTCTTCATACATAAGGTTATTATTTGAAAAATCATACAACAAATTATAGGTGAAATATTATTATTATTATGATTATTATTATTATTTTATTATTATTATATTTTTTTTTTTTAAATAATAATAATAATAATAATATAATAATAATAATAATAATAATAATAATAATAATAATAATAATAATAATAATAATATAATAATAATAATAATAATAATAATAATAATAATAGCAACAACTCTTGTTCTTAATTCATGTAAAATGGGTAACCACTCTTATGAAAAAAAGCCACTAAGGAGTATTTTAAAGTAAACATAATCTGTCTTCTTGATTTCTCCAGATCAGAGGAGAGTGAAAAATGAACTTCCAAACCTTTAAGAAAAACGTTTAGTAGTAATTTTCTAGATTTTATTCGTGACAGAAGTTTTCCAGCGTTTATATGTTAAATAAATTTTTCAAATTTCATTTGCGGAGTAATTGTTCCAGTTGTTTTTTGTGAGATGGAAATCTGTGCATCGTATTCCTAAGATAAATACAATGAAACATTAGCCAAATGTTGAAACCTCTCTTACAAAATGAAATAGCAGTACTATAGTTGCTTGATTTTGCTTGTTGTTGGAATGCTCACAGATTTCTTTGCAGTTTTAATTCTCTTCACAAGTATTTCAATAGAGTTTGTAAACATTTATGTGTTTTTGTTTTATATTAGTATTCTATTGCAATTCACAAGACACCTCTTTTACCAGAAGACTGGACAGACAGCTAAGGTTAATCGGTGATTTGTTTTCGTGTGATAAGGGATCAGTCCAAATAGAGTTCCGGTTATGGTAATTAAGGATGATGAAACGACACCAGCTTAATTTAAAAGATTGTAATAAATCAGTGTTTTTGAAAGGTAAAGTCGAGTCGTACAGTGTACAGGTCTCAGGTCAGGCGGCTAAGAGATATTTTAGCTTAAAAAGAACGCAGTACGTTCATTACCCCTCGGTAATGAAGTGATCCTGCAAGCGTTCTTTCTGGAAGGGAAGGGGAGGAGGAGGAGGAGGAGGAGGAGGAGGAGGAGGATGGGGCTCATAAATACTCATCCCCCATCCAAAAATGTGTAATTTCAAAGCCCGCGAGAGGCGGTCTTGTCCTTACACCGACTTGAAAAGAATTTTTTTTATAGTTCTCCTCTTCTTCTCCTCTTCACTCACCTCACCTGGCCTTTGACAAAGAATGAATGGAGGACCCTCCTTTCTCTCTCTCTCTCTCTCTCTCTCCCCTCCTCTCTCTCTCTCTCTCTCTCTCTCTCTCTCTCTCTCTCTCTCTCTCAACCAACCACCCTTGACCTCATTTTGATATCTCATACACCTGTCACGCGCGAAGCACTTTAGAAGGCGGTCGGTGAGAATAAATTTTTTTTTTTTTTTTTCATCCGGTCGACGGATGTTTTCTTTTTTCGTTTTCTCTATCTCTAATGAGGTTGAGAAATATTACAATTTTCTTGGTTTCATGACATAACTCGTCTTCTGCGACCATTCTCTCATCAATTAAGCGAGGAATTATTATTATTATTATTATTATTATTATTATTATTATTATTATTATTATTATTATTATTATTATTATTATTATTATTATTATTATTATCATTATTTGGAAGGAGTCCCTCTCCTAGGGTAGTGTTGTTAAAAACAATTTATTTATATATATATATATATAATATATATATATATATATATATATATATCAAGTATAAAAAGCACATTAAAACACTCTGGCTTAAATCTAGGGACTATATTTCGGTGGTCTAACTCCCACCCTTAACAAGTAGCATTCACTACTTGATAAGGGTGGGAGACAGACCACCGAAATATAGTCCTTAGCTTTAAACCGGATTGTTTTAATGGGCCTTATATACTTGAGACTTATCCGGTTTTAAACAGAAGAATTTATATATATATATATATATATATATATATATATGTATGTATGTATGTATATTATTATATATATATATATATATATATATATATATATATATATATATATATATATATATATATATATATATATATATATATATATATAAATGTCCAGACATGTGAGAGGATGGAAGAGAATAGAGACCCCAGGAGAGCACTGAGAGCAGTACAAATAGGAAGAAGACCGCTGGGTAGACCAAGAACGAGGTGGATAGACATAATTGTCAGGGATCTTGAGGATGAAATCCAAAACTTAGAGGAAGCGAGGGAAATGGCTCGGGATAGAGACAGATGGAGAGAAACTGTATCAGCCTTATGCCACTGGCCAGTGGCGGGAAGATAAATCTAAATCTAATATATATAAATGTCTTTTAACACATGCATTCGTAACTATATATTTATATATTTTTGGCTGTCCGTCAACGTAAAGGTTAAATCTATGTCAATATGGGTTTCAACTGTCAATCCTTACAAATACCTCTGGACGTAAGTGTCACCTTCACTGTCGTTTTCCCTGAACGATAGGGTACATTCGACCTTTCGACGGCCCATTTCTTTGAAATTGTATGATGGACACTCCCATATGATTGCTTTTCTTTGATATATATAAATGTGCTTTTATTTTAGTGTAAAGATTAATCTTCTATAAGCTTGTGCGCGTTAGATTTGACGCCAAAATAACTAATTGTTCTTAGGTATCGTGAGTTAAGGTTCCCAAGTGGTATGTCTATGAAAGTAGGTGATGTTTATTGTTATTTTTATATGCTTATGCTTATATCATTATGAATGTAAACATTACCCCAGAAAGTGACAGATTGCATGAATAATAATAAAAATAGTTCAAGTGTACTAGCTACTCTTTTGCTGTCACACGAACAAAACGTACATACATACACAAGCACACACACACACACACACACACACATATATATATATATATATATATATATATATATATATATATATATATATATATATATATATATGTGTGTGTGTGTGTGTGTGTGTGTGTGTGTATGGGTATATATATATATATATATATAATATATATATATATATATATATATATATATATATATATATATACATATATATATATGTATATGTATATGAGTATATATACTTAAACACATGTCTAGAAACAATCACAAAGACCTCGTACCTTGATTTATTTCTTCACGCTTCATTTGATCACCAGAAAACACATTCTTTTAACCAACATATTTATCTGTATCCAGGCTGCCTTTTAAAGGTGTTAAATCTTTGCATTACGCTAAACCTTTCCACTGCATCCTCAAGCCTATAATTTTCTCGCTGACCCAATTGCTTTCCCATTTCATTTCTTTCTGCCTCCCCTTTCTCTCTGATTCGTCTCACACAATCACAAAAACGTCTTGCGTTAGAAACAAGCTGTATACATTCCTGATTTGTCATCTGTGAACATTTTTCCTCTACTCCACAACATTCTGTAGTTTCTGCAAGGTTCCTTTAATAAAATGTAGATGCCCCTTACACCTGGCGAAAGAGAAACAGAGAGAGAGAGAGAGAAGAGAGAGAGAGAGAGAGAGAGAGAGACGAGAGAGAGAGAGAGAGAGAGAGGGGGGGGGGGGGGTTGGTTATTAAAGTAGTCAGAGTGAGAAGAAGAGAAAAGGGGGAACGTAAATGAAATGGAAATAGGAAGTAAAAAGATAAATTCAA
This sequence comes from Macrobrachium nipponense, assembly GCF_015104395.2. Taxonomy (NCBI): domain Eukaryota; kingdom Metazoa; phylum Arthropoda; class Malacostraca; order Decapoda; family Palaemonidae; genus Macrobrachium; species Macrobrachium nipponense. Next base: position 34,896,223 of record NC_087221.1, on the reverse strand, counting down.
TACATGCACACGCACACATATCTATCTATCTATCTATCTATCTATCTATCTATCTATCTATCTATCTATTTATCTATCTATCTATCTATCTATCTATCTATCTATCTATCTATCTACTATCTATCTATCTATTCATATATATATATTAGATATATATATATATATATAGATATATATAATATTATATATATATAGTATATATATATACACACAGCCGTGTTCAATAACATTGCAGATTAAATCTAAAAACACAGCGTTTGATCCCACTTCCCCATCAAAATACCATTGGATTCTGTTGAGATATCCACACTCGAGTATCCTCTCAGTGGATCCTCACAAACAACTCATAAAGTCTCCTCTTCAAACTGCTTCTTTCTCTCTGCTTAATCCCTTTCGAGATAACGATCATGAAACCCTGAATACGTTTGAGTTGTTGGCAAAAACAGAGATTCAAAGGAAATCGCATTATGAGTTTTGCGGTTTCATGAGGAGTGATAATGCATTGATACTCATCTTCTCTTGTCTTCCCTTCTCTTCTGTCTTGCCTTAGTTTTTTATTTATCTTCTGCACGTTATAATAATAATAATAATAATAATAATAATAATAATAATAATAATAATAATAATAATAATAATAATAATAATAATAATAATTCTGTAACATTTATTTTAAAAATTTCCTAGTGCTAAAGCAAATAGTCTACGGACCACACAACCCACATTTCACTATCTCGCAAGATTAGTGAAGCTATCAATGCCTAGCAAAATAGACTCAAACAATGCCATAGCAAAGTACTTATTACTGCAACAGTTTATTAATAATTAACAATGAAGAGACATTTAACATTCATCAAGGTAACCTTTTTCAGCAGGATGCTCTTGTGAGATGTAAGAAGACGTCTGAATTTTAAATCTACCATAAATTTGTAAATATGAAAAAAATGAAAAGATGGCCTGATTAACCTGCCTACGTAAATAAGAAGCAAAGTTCAACCTTAAAAGTCTATTGATTTCAATCCCGGAGGAAATGAGGTTTTCCGAGGATTTACAACCGTTGACGCCTCATTAAGAATAAATAATTATAACTCATTTGAGGACTATGTAAGGAGAGATATACCTTCATTAGGGTTCCTCTGAAGGTGGATATACCTGAGTCTTATTTATTTGAGGCGAAAATGCCTCGTTACTTCTTGGGTTGTATTAGTGTTTGAGAGAGAGAGAGAGAGAGAGAGAGAGAGAGAGAGAGAGAGAGAGAGAGAGAGAGAGAGAGAGAGAGAGAGAGACTAATTATAATATAAATATAATAACTTTATTTCCAAATGACACTGGTTATTCTACAATGCATATATATATATATATATATATATATATATATATATATATATATATATATATATATATATATATATAGGTAAAAGATGAAAGATCGGCATTAAAATAAATTCACAGTAAGAGGGAGAGAGAGAGAGAAGGGGGGTTGTGCATTCGATTGTGCACAATCAATACGTAGCACACACCACACAGAAAGAGAGAGAGAGAGAGAGAGAGAAAGGCAAGCAGCATTTTAAGTTTCCCAAAATTCAACGGACGGGACCTTACCTTCTCGTCCATCTTGCCTCACCTCGCCCCTTTCATCGCCTCCCCAGAAGCGGGAGTCGGGGGGCGGGGGGAGGAGAGGACTCGGGACCTTTAAGATTCATGGTCTAAAGAATTCGTTCTCTTTTGTAACGCAGCTGAGTTCTTTAGATGCCGCCTCGTCAAACGTATAAAGTCCCCCCGGAGGAAGACTTCGGGTTCACGAGAGAATTGGCGTCCTTTATATTGTCTTTCGAGGTTCTTTGAGCTAGAATCTACATCAGTGGGGAAAAAACGGCTATTTTATGCTCTGGTAACTGAGGACTAAAACTAAAGAAGAAGAAGAAGAAGAGGAGCGGCCTCTCTTCGATGAAAACATCACACTTTTATATTGGCCTTCAAGTGCCGTAAGGAAGGTTTCAAATTTCGTGGGAAAATGGGCTTTCTCTCTGTCTTTTATCAAATGTTTTCTACCAGGCTTTAAATCTAATGTTTATGAAGTCTAACCTTTTACGTCAAGAAGAGTAAATTTTTGCCATTCAAATTCTTCCCAGCCGACTATGAATTTATGGTGAAGAAATGGCGTTTTTAATAGTCTATTATTTTTTTATGAATATTTAAATTTTGATTGAAAAACCTCTACATTACGTAAAGATTGAAGGATATATGTCTTTCATTTTGCACGTAATGGTATTATAAACATTCATATGGAAAAACTATCTCTACTTATTGAAATTTCTGAATGATCGCTTCATTTGGAAAATTTGGTTTCCCAAATTCCAAGAACAATGTCATGTTGTTTATATATCTTCACACTTATTCAAGGGCTCATTATAAAAGTGCATTTAAGTGAACCTAATTCAGTCTAGATCCCCGATGAGTGTGAATTGGACTGAAGGAATTAAGTTTATATGAATTTTACAGCTTTTCTGTGACAATCTAGTTTTTAAAGGATCTGAAATTAAAAGAATGCCGGGTTTGCAAACAGGAAAACATTCACTTCTTCAACCATGCTCTATGGACTGGAATATGCCTCACTGATCTTTGGGTTCGTGGCATCTACCAAGTTTCAATGCATTGTAAATTATCTATATCTGAACCCAAATGGAAATCAGCTGTCTTCTCTCAGTATCGTCCGTTGTACCCTAAATCGTTACGGGCTGCTCTAGGAGCAAGAGCCCGTGCTGGCGTAAGGGCAGCTAAATCTAAAACAACAACCCTACACCGAATATGCTTACGGGCGGTGTTGCTCATCCCATCTGCTCTGCTACCAGGAAGTGTTCTGTGTGTGTGTTTGTTTGTTTGTGTTACGAGAGCAAACAGATCTGCGCTTGAATGTTTATTCTAACGCCGTCTAAAATGTGGGCCAGGATCCACCAAAGAATTTTCAAGTAGGTTTCCGGTCGATGGTTTTTTTTTTATTTATTTTTTTTTACGTTTTTTACATTTTATTTCACGTCTTTCAATGCTTTCATTCTCCCGTTTTTGGCGCGATAAAATATTCAGATGTTTCCAACTGCTGTGACTATCTACTTTTTTTTTTAGAGAGAGAGAGAGAGGTTGAGTTTCAACTGAACAGCGTTTTCATTAAACGAGGAATTTAGTGCCGGTAAAATAACACCGTTGCACACGAAAAATGAATAAATGGATAGATATGGCGCTGGCGTTACATACAGACGATTATTATTGTTCAATACATATAAACCCTCCTTTGAATCTAGAGAAAAGGTTATAAGTTTGCCCAGAATAAATACCCTCAGCGAGAAAAACAAAGAAAATAGTAAAATTGATTAAAATAATTAAATTTATAATAAAAAAACAAAACAATGAAAAGGAGGTTACAGAAAGATTTTGATAATGTTTTTAAAAATTGTCCTTCGCTTTTCCATCTTGATTGGAATAAGTCTGTTGATTATAGTTAATTTTTAGGCCTTTATCAAGTGCAATGTTCCCCCATACAACTTAAAGACTGACCGGTTCGTGCCAGTCACCATGAAATCGTCGTGTTAGTCGCTATAAAATCATGGTGCCAGTCGCTATGAAATCAGCGTGTTAGTCGCTATGAAATCATGGTGACACTCCCTATGAAATCAGCGTGTTAGTCGCTATGAAATCATGGTCCCAGTCGCTATGAAATCATCGTGCTAGTCGCTATAAAATCATGGTGACACTCACTATGAAATCAGCGTGTTAGTCGCTATGAAATCATCGTGCTAGTCGCTATGAAATCATGGTCCTAGTCGCTATGAAATCGTGGTCCCAGTCGCTATGAGATCAGCGTGTCAGTCGTGTACGTATATGACCAGCTTTAGAGGATTAAGGACATTTTATGGTCAAAGATATCACCACGTACCTTCAACTGGTAAAAAGTAAATCGGAAAGATATCTCTTTGGTCTTTAAGTAACCTCGAACTCAAGTCACGAGGAAACTGATATTCGTAAATCACTTAACAGAAGTGTTTTTACAATTCATCGAAATTTGTACTACTTGGCGACAATGGTCAGTCGTGAAAGCTTTAATTCATGAATATTTATTTTGCTCTAGGTTCTCGAGTTTTTTGTGAAGACTTTGAAAAAATTTAAACGGATCTACATAACTGCTTGGGGTAGCCTTTTAATTGAGGTGTTTGCGGATATTTGATATTAAATATTTCCGTTGTTGTTGTTGTTGTTGCTGTTGCTGTTGCTTTTGTTAATTTTGCCACTGTGGGTCCTTTACTTATTCATGAAAGTAATCAAATAATGATTGAACTATCAGCAATTTTCACCTCTTTTTAGTGTAGTGTAAATTTCCAATTGAATTGTGTGAAAGTCATCGTTGTATGACGAAAATGTGTTGAAATGAATAGAAAAGACATAGAAAAACAGAGAGAGAGAGAGAGAGAGAGAGAGAGAGAGAGAGCAAATATCACGGTAAAATGAGAATTCTCAGCATCCCAAATATGAGAGAGAGAGAGAGAGAGAGAGGAGAGAGAGAGAGAAGAGAGAGAGAGAGAGAGAGAGAGAGAGAGAGAGAGAGACCCTTTTGAGAACCCAATTAATATCGCGGAGCCGTTCCAGTAAATCCACGAGTACTCGGGTAGCGAGTGAATGATGCTGGGAGGGCGAGGCTCCTGAGATTGAGCCCGATTCAGTATACTGGAAGCTTTCGTTGAGAGAAGGTGTGTCTTTTTTTCGCTCCGTGGCTTGTGTTGAATGTGTCTACGGTCGTGTCTACAGTCCACCTTTTTGTGTGTGTGCGTTTTTAGGGGGGGCGTGTTGTCCATGATCGACATCTGTTAATAAGTCCTGCTAAGTTCACGAAACAGTACGAACAAAAGGAATTTTCATAGGATGTGCCGACGGTGGTGATGTTATATTCGTGTTAATTAGGTATACATATTGATGTGTATTTTGTTTCTATTTTATTACAGGTGTATGTTTACCTTTGTGTTTCTAGTTTAATTTTTTTTAAAGACAAACTAGAATAAGAAAAAACACATATAGTGCCCATTTTTTCACACTATATATTTTTTATTTCATTTTCCTTGGTAAATTCTCTGCGTTCGTAATTGAATTTGTTATTCTAGAGTGTAATTGTTACTATTTCTCATTTCAACTACTAAAATTTACCCCATCTTAAAAAAGTTATATTTATCATGGTTATTTAGATCCTATGTCCCTTTTGCAGTTGTTAAATTCTCTGCGTTTATAATTTAATTAAGTGTTTGCAGTGCACATATTAGTATGTCTCTTTTAAACTACTAAAAATACATCATTTAAAAAACATTAATATTCATCATGATTACTTAGCTCTTATGCCCTTTTAGCAACAGGACCAAAATCATGTATCATATCGTCCTGAACTGATTATATTGATAAGGCTAAACATTTACCAGAAACTTTTTCAATAAGAAATAAACTCATTTGAAAAACCTTTACCAAAATGTTTTGGTTTAGGATGCTTGATTTGATGCAGCAATTCGCCTTTGCTATTTAAAAATGAAGGAGAAAGAGAGAGAGAGAGAGAGAGAGAGAGAGAGAGAGAGAGAGAGAGAGAGAGTTTTCGAAAGGAAGGCACTTCATTACATTTTTGAAACTGTAACCAGATCCTCTGCAATAAGCTTCTGCATATCGGAACGGTTATTTCCTATACCTTAACGTCCGCATGGAAGAACATAGCGTTTTATCTCTCTCTCTCTCTCTCTCTCTCTCTCTCTCTCTCCTTATATTAATACCGTAGATGTTCCGTATGAATAGGCTCGTATACATCATGGTAAAAAAGAAGCCCATTTATATTTTCTAAATAAATTTGTGGTATTTTTAAAAGTTACCCATGTTTAATAAACCGTTTTTGCTTCTTCTGAGGAATTTTGAAATAAACACACACGCAAATAAATAAATATATATATATGTATATATCACAATGGATATTACCTTTCCAGATCTTAGAAAGTATTAGGAACGAGATTGCGAATACCATGATGTCTTCTCCATTGGTACGACCCACACCATCCAACTTACGTAGAATAATAAAAAAAAATATATTTTAACAAAAGTAACAAAACATACATAAATCATCCCGCCCCTATTCGGTATCTAACCCGGCCACCCCTCTGGTGAGGCGCGCGTCTTAACCACTGAAGAGAATGCGTTGACGTGATAACCTGCCTCACTGCGTCTTGGCGGAGATGCCATAGATTAGGCACTGATTTCGTGGTTTTAACTTCCATCGTTCAGATCTGACAGATTTAAACGTATTGTTATTTCTTTGAGTTCGTTCTTAAAGGCTTCCAGCTCTGTTATGTAACAGGAAATGACGCAACAGTTCGAATCTGACGCCAGAACGATGCACTTACGAAAACATGGTTAGGAGCCAGTTGAATTTTCATGTCCTGTTGAGTATGCCCCTAGAATTTGATATGTCCTTCTGAGTATGCCCTTAGAATTTGGTGTCCTTTTGAGTGTGCCTCTAGAATTTGATTCTTTTCAAGTATGACCCTAGAATTTTAACTGCACTTTTGAGTATGCCCATAGAATTTTATACGTGCTGTTGAGAATTGTCCTAGATTTTGGTATGTCCTAATAAGTAAGGCCCTATAGTTTGATGTCCTTTTGAGAATGCCCCATGAATTTGATATGTTCTTTTAAGTATGCCCCTAGAATATGATATGTCCTTTTGAGTATACCCTTAGAATTTCATATTTCCCTTTGAGTATGCCTCTAGAATTTGATATGTCCTTTTGAGTATGCCCATAGAATTTGATATGTCCATTTGAGTATGCCCCTAGATTTTGATATGTCCTTTTTAGCATGCCCATAGAACTTTATGTCCTTTTGGAATATACATTTATAGTGTCTTACCACCTTTTCGACTTCTGTTATCGAAGGTAGACCCACTGAAGCCTTCTGTTTTTATGGATTTTCCTAAAAACTTTTCTGTATTATCTTCAAGTAAATCGATAAACCTTTTATCCCCAAGGGTATCATCCCTCCTTTATCACTTCCTTTCCCTTTCATATTCTCACCTTAACCCATGCTCTCATTTTTTTACTGCTTCGTATTGTTCTTTGACTAAAAGGGAATGATTTTGGGAAATGTACCATGAGGAAACAGTTCGAAGATTTCCGTCATGTATCGAGTTTTAAAGCAAGGTGCAGACGTTCTCGGAAGAAAATATGAAAATGAAAATACGAGTAAACATGATTAGCTCACGGGTTCAGTCCTCCAAAATCATCGACATCATCATTATTATCACTAACGTCCTTTCAGTCTGATTTTATTTGTTATCTTTGTGTTCTACCTGCATGCCCATCTAGTCTACGTATTCATCTGTTCCCTATTTCAATGAATTTCTAAATGTTCTGAAAAATCTTCATCTTGCTACTTAGTGTTCTACTGCTTTCCTGACTAACTGTTCCCCATTCATTCTCATCACATGACCAAACCAATTACGTCCTAGAAAAAAAATGTAATAAAAAATTAAACCATGATTTTCTTTTGCACATTTAAAGTCTTGAGAATTATAAAGTTAATCTTGCTTATTACAATTTTCCACGTAAGGTACTTGATCTTTTTTACGACAGCGAGACGGATACGTCAATTAACTTTCCTTCTCACGTAAAGAACTTTCGAAAATAAGAGTTTTCAGAGAGAGAGAAAAAAGAAAAAGAAAAAAGGGGGACTTATTCTTCCTGAATTTACCGAAGTGGAAAGACATTCTTCGACAGCCAAAACTTTTCCTTCTTTGTAAAACTATAGTTAATCGACATCGGACGGAAAACAGAAGTAAGGAAAACGATCAAGAGGTGAATTGAATTATTCGGGGAGAGTGAGAGAGAGGAGAGAGAGAGAGAGAGAGAGAGAGGAGAGAGAGATAGAGAGAGAGAGAGAGAGAGAGAGAGAGAGAGAGAGAGAGAGAGAGAGAGAGATTCATCTGGCGTGAATTTACTTCGCCCTCGAGTTGATAAACTTGAGGCTAAATCACTTAATGGAATTTCGGGGATCCAGAAACTTAAAGTTATCAGCGAATCTGTGTTGTTATCTCTCTCTCTCTCTCTCCAATGTCACCTTACCATTGATATTATTGTCATGTGAATTTAGTATATGAAGGTGAATTTCCACTTGTTACTTATACGGATTTTAGGAGGTAAGTTAAGTGTCTATCTAACGTTTGTATCCTTAAAAACAATCCTTTAATATATATATATATATATTATATATATAGATATATATATATATATATATATATAGTAGTACTTATGTAAATATGTATATGTGTATTATATTATGACGGAAGTGTTGGATACTGCTGTCAAAGAACTGAGAGAGAGAGAGAGACCTTACCTTACAGACCTTACATCTTGTTCGGGTTGCCCCAGGTCCCTCAGTGTGAGGCACCTCTAATGTCTACCAGAGAGTTGCTAGTACATCTTCCGGTATATTTTACATATTCCAATCATGGATGGTCTGGGATGCAGCTTAGATATTTGTCGAGCTTATTCTTAAACACATCTATGCTCACTCCTGATATATTCCTCAGATGAGCTGGCAACGCATTGATAGACGCTGCATTATCGATGCTGGTCGTAGTGGATTAATGTCCTGTGTGCTTCCTTATTTTTCCTTGTATAGTTTTGGGCACTATTAATCTACCTCTGCTTGCTCTTTCTGATATTTTTAGCTCCATGATTTTTTCGCTATTCCTTCTATCTGTTTCCATGCCTGAATGATTCATTTAGCGTTCTCTTGTCCTTTCTAGACTATATAATTTTAAGGATTGTAGTCTTTCCCAGTAGTCAAGATCCTTAACTTCTTCTATTCTAGATGTAAAGGACCTTTGTACACTCTCTAGTTGTGCATATCCTTTTGATAGTTTGGGTACCATATCATATTGCAATGTAGACTACGAACATATGTTTTATAAAGCATAATCATGTGTTCAGCTTTTCTTGTTTTGAAGTGCCGTAACAACATTCCCATTTTTGCTTTACATTTTGCCAATAGAATTGCTATTTGATCATTGCATAACATGTTCCTATTCAACATCACACCAAGGTCTTTAACTGCTTCCTTATTGTGATTGTCTCATTATTAGGTCCCATATATGCATATAGCTTTCCTTCTCTGTCTCCATAATTTATTGATTCAAATTTATCAGAGTTAAATACCATCCTATTTACCTCTGCCCAATCATATACTTTGTTAGGGTCTCTTTGTAGCGCGTTCTTATCTTCATCACAAGTAATTTCTCTACTTATTCTTGTGTCATCGGCGAAACTACTCACTACCGAGTCCTTAACATTACTGTCTATGTCTGCAATCATAATAACAAACAGTAATGCAGCTAACTACACCGTACCTGTGGCACACCGGATATTACCTTAGCTTCATCCGATTTCTCATCGTTTGCAATAACTATCTGTTTTCTGTTGTGTAAAAATTCTTTTAACCATCTTCCTACTTTATCCACTATATTATGTTTTCTAATTTTCTTAGCTAATATATTATGGTCTACCTTGTCAAATGCTTTTGCAAAGTCTAGATAAACCACATCTGTTTCATTTCCGCTTTTCATATTTTTGTATGTTCTCACGGTGGACTAACAGTTGGGTTTGTGTACTTTTTCCGGGTACGAAACCATGTTTGTCCTATATTAAACAAATTATTTTTTATTAAATGTTTCATAATATTTTTCTTCATTGCCCTTTCATACACTTTCATAATATGTGATGTTAGACTCACAGGCCTATAATTACTTGCCTCTAGTTTTCATCCACTTTTGAAAGTAGGAGTAATATTTGCTGATTTATGCTCATCATAAATCTTGCCTGTATCTACACTTTGTCTTAATAATATTGCAAGTGGCTTTGCGATAGAATGAACTACTTTTTTTAACAAAATAGCAGGGACACCATCAGGCCCTGCAGCAGCTCCATTTTTAATTTCATTAATAGCCTGCACAATATCAGCTTCATTAATATCTATGTCAGCTAAATATTCATTATTTTCGTCCCTTACTTCTATATCATTATCTTCATTATCAATTCTAGGGGTGAATTCTCTCTTATATCGTTCTGCCAATATGTTGCATATTTCCTTTTTTTCATTCGTTAATCTCCCTTCAATTCTTAGAGGACCTATTTCTATTTTTATTCGTTATCTCCTTCATTTCTTAGAGGCCCATTTCTATTCTTCTATTCATCTTTTTCTCGTACGAGTATAATAGTTTGGGGTTTTGCTTGATATTTACTAGGGTTTTTTCTTCCAAGTCCCGTTTTTCATTTTCTTTTGATTGTATAATCTTTTGCTCTACATTTTCTATCTTACTTTTTAGTTCTATAACTTTCCATGCATTTTTTTCTTTTGCAAGACCTTTTTTCCACTTTCTGATTTTCTAGAACAAGATCCTTCTGTCTCTTGGTATGCATGACTGATGTTTACTTTTCTTCTTCGGTATATATTTATCCACTATTTTCTCTAATATTTTATATAATATCTCCGTATTTACCTTTGTCATCACTTACGGAAATCTTATCCTAAACTTTGTTTAGTTCTTCATTTATTTCTGATCATTTTAGATTTTTACTGTAGAAGTTGCATTTTCCATATCCTTCCCACTTTTTCATTTCTCGCTTATCTCTGTTTTCACTTGGCTTTGGAATGGACTGTTAAATTCTATGACATTATGGTCTGACATACTCGCATTATAAGCTATTATTTCTTTAACATAATTCACCTCGTTCACAAATACTAGGTCTAAAGTATTTCCTTTCTTGTTGGCAGGTGATTTATTTGTTGAATGTTGTATTCTAGTAGCATATCTAATAGCTTTTCGAATTGCCTTCTCTTATCTTCTGCAGCACTATTACTATCTTGTTTATATATGATAAATACAACCACAATCTCCTATTCGTTCATTCCATCTACGAAGGAAAGTTAAAGTCTCCAGATAGGAGAATAGTTCCAGTCCTGTGAGGAGAGAGAGAGAGAGAGAGAGAGAGGAGAGAGAGAGAGAGAGAGAGAGAGAGAGAGAGAGAAACGTTCCATTCCTTTTAAAATACCTCGTAACCACATTAAAGGCAGACGGGAGGGAGAATCATTATTTACTATTAGTAATGTAAACTGGAATCAGCATCAAAGGGCAATCACGCCGCGAGAGAGAGAGAGAGAGAGAGAGAGAGAGAGAGAGAGAGAGAGAGAGAGAGAGAGAGAGAGAGAGAGAGTCCTAAACTTGAAATACGAAAGCCTAGGTTTACTCAAGTTTAATGGCCCGAGGAATTCTTTCGGACGATAAATTATGCTAATAGTGATTACGGGAATTTTTAGGGGGCTGGGAAACGGATCACAGTCTACGGCGTTATGGAGCTGTAGGAGTCTTCTCGGTCTATCCCTTTGAAGCTTTCTTTAAAACAACAATTTTTGTTGTTGACGGTGAAGGGTTGAATAAGATGAAAAATGGAATAATTGCAGGCCAGTTATTTAAGGTACCAATGAAAACCTAGGACAGTTCTAGTAATAACTAGGTCTTTCAATAAAGCGCAAATATGAATGAATCGTGGATGAAAACTAAATTAATAAATAAAACAAATAAATAAAATGACGCGGTTCGGTCTTTATATATATATATATATATATATATATAATATATATATATATATATATATCACTCAATTTCCTGACAAAACTTTTCCACTGACTACAAAGCGAGTAGGAACAATGGGTCCCAAAGGCCTGACAGGAAATTGTCACAGTTGCTGGCAGTCAGAGGACTTTTTGAAAATGGAGAGAGAGAGAGAGAGAGAAGAGAGAGAGAGAGCCTTTATGGAAATGAGTGAGAATGAGAAAGGCTCTTTGAAGAGAGAGAGAGAGAGAGAGAGAGAGAGAGAGAGAGAGAGAGAGAGAGGCTCTGTAAAATATACTCGAATTGATTATCATCTCTTCATATTTGAAGGGTGCCGCGACGTATATTTGATTTTAGTTTATAATCATTTTTATTTTTATATTTTTCTGTAGACTCCAAGTCGAGCATAGGGGCGACCTCTATTTTTTTAATCTTATTTATTATTATGTTTATGTGTTTTGCAAAGACTAAGCTGAGCATATCTGCTTAAGACGAAATCTTTTCTAGTGCGCTACAGAACAAAGCTTTCCTAACAGTATACTATGAAAGACTTCTAAATACTGAACACCTGCTATGAAAGGATAGCTAATGTTCATGCTAAATAAATATACAAAAGAATAATACTATATTATGAACCGATGACTACTTAAAACATATACAAGCATATGGACTAAGCATCGACATTATTATATTCTCACGTGAAATAAGTGTACTAGGGAAAAATATTATTGGAACCAATGACGACACATAAAGTACATCTACAGTTAACTCGGTATTCGACAAATGCAGATTAGATCTCCGAGAGTTCCGAGATGGCGTCCACTGATGAAAATTTAAAGGGTATTGATCAAGTGCTATCTGGGTTATTATCGCAGGTTTATCCTCCTCAGATATAATGCTAACACTTTTATATAGAAGTGTACGTAGACCTAACCCCGCTTTTGATGTTTGAAATATGAACGCGAAATATCTATTTTCGTGGAAATTAGTATTTATGGTAAACACGTATCGAAAAAAGGACTGTTTTCTTATAATACTGATAGTTAAGGGGTACATCTGAAAGACATCAAAAGGATATTACGATTTGGAAGGTTGTATCTTAGGTCAGAGACGTGAATAAGAATTTAACCTGTGTTGAAACTGTACACAAACATCAATCGTTTTCTGAAAAAAGGCAGTATCTAATACTGTGAGAGAGAGAGAGAGAGAGAGAGAGAGAGAGTACAGTTATTTAGAGAATACCCTGAGGCTCTCGTGCCAGCAACTGGATATAGAATTTAAGCCAGAGGCCAAGCACTGGGACACACGAGGTCATTCAGCTCAGAAGCGGAAATAGAAAGTAGAAAGGTTCCAAAGGTGTAACAGGAGGAAAACCTCAAATCAGTTGCAATATGAAACACTTATTAAGAGGGATTGGAACATCAGACGGAAGAAAGAGAATATGAAAGAGGGTACAGTAAAAGGAACGAAAGGGGTTGCAGCTAGGGGCCGAAGGCACGCCGCAAGGAACCCTAAGTAATCCCTACAGAGTGTGAGGTACCCTAACGGCACTACCCCTTAACGGGGTCGTATACCAGCAAGGTCTTGCGGTCATTAAGCAGCTCTTAACATCAATACCAAACACCAGGTGTTTCTCAGTGACTCGGAGAGACCACAGCAAATAATTTATGACGCTGGACGGGAGCTGCGCCTTAGCGGGCCTTTGCTGCGAAGAAATATCCTGGGAATATGACAAAAAGGATTATGAGTTACGTTAGTGTTTGTGAAGATTTTTTCCTATTTATTTCTCTGAGAGAGAGAGAGAGAGAGAGAGAGAGAGAGAGAGAGAGAGAGAGAGCGATAATTATAACTCCTAATGTTCAGTTTCGTTATACTACCTACCGCTAAAGGTATACATCCCCTTTACTGTGTTTTTGCCTTTACTTCTATAGACCGACGTTTTAGTTTCCTGAAAAGTAAACCATTGCGCCGGATTTATATGTGCGTCCGCACTTTTTTCTGGCCGCACATTTTATCTGTCCGCACTTTTTTCTGTCATTGTTTCCGCATGTTTCCTGTCCGCTTTTATCTGTCCGCACTTATTTCTGTCCGCATTGTTTCTGTCCGCCCTCAGACTTAAAAACTACTAAGGCTAGAAGGCTGCATATTGGCTAGTTGATCATCCAGCCTCCAATCATCAGACACCAAATTGCAGCCACTCTAACCTCAGTAGACTTTATTTCATTTAAGGTTAAAGTTAGCAATCACCGTGCGTTTGGCAACGATGTAGGCTAGGCCACCACCGGGCCGTGGTAAAACGTTCACGGGGCGCGGCTCACAGCACTATACCGAGACTACCAAAAAAATAGATCTATTTTCGGTGTACTTGATTATTATACGATGTTCAGAAAACTCCACTGCGCCGAAGAAACTTAGGCGTAAATATATATATATATATATATATATATATATATATATATATATATATATATATATATATATATACTCCAAAGGTCCACATCAGGCGTCTTTATTCCATTCAGTACGTTACTACATGCCTAGAGGGAAGAGTCCATGCTGGCATAAGGCCGGCTTAATCTTCTTAACCAGCTAACAAGATAGTTGTCCAATGTTATGGCCACGAAACGTATCAGTAACTCCCTGGCAACTGTGTGTGTGTGTGTGTGTGTATATATTATATATATATATATATATATATATATATATATATATAGAAATATATATACAAACACATACATAACATTATAGATGTATATTTAAAATCTGTAAAAAAACAATAGATAAATGTCGATATGAAATATGAATCTACGTATCCCACACAATCCGATACAAAGCACCAATATGTATTGCTTTGCTTTACCACGACGGTCTGTCTCCCTCTGTGACTGTAATGGCACTCATACCATATCTCTTCGTTAACTTCCTGTTCCATCGTGTAATGACTGACAACTGATGGAACTGACGTCGTTGGAATCTGCCTTAGCTCTGACACGAAACTGATTAATGTAATTCAACGTTTGCACTGAAGCCATTCGTCATAACTCACGATTCACAATAGTTCGTTATGGTCTTGAGGTCAGAATTTGCTTTCCGTGCGTTCTTGCTCTCTTTCATCCGCTGATTTTTTCTTTTATTAGTTCTTATATCTTGTCTCTTTTAGTTTGAAAGAGTCCAGGCATCCACACCAGGCCTCATACTTACTTACACACTTTACTCCACTTACAAGAGCCCTTGCTGGCATAATCTAACCATCGCCAACTAATATACGAAGCCAAGTTCCACTGAATCTTAAGTACTCCGCCTACAGTGCGCCACGCAGTTACGGCTGAAAGCTGATAGGCCTTTGACGTAGTATGTATGCCACATTCGTATATGTAGGAATATATAGATGGATTATTTTGGCTTCGCTCGCTGGAAGGTCACATTAAGTTAGAATGTCTTTGCGGGTTTAAATTCACTGCATTTTCAAAGTTGCAATGTTAGTATGACTTTCAAGTTGACATGCATTTATGCATGTATATAAACATGACGTTATATAGGCCTATGTATATATTTACGTCATTTTTAAGCTACTGAATCCTGTTAGATGCTTCAGTAACAGTCAACACGCGTAACCTAGCTGTTCTCTAAATATATCTAATTATGTTTACAAAATTAGTTTAAGCAAATACTAAGAATTCCATCGAAAACACCATTAAATAATTTGACGAAACTAAATCACGTACATTTTTGTGACCTTTTCCAAATATCCTTTCCCTTGTGGAATTAAAAGTGGGAATTTAGGGGGATTTTGTTTCTTTTGTGTTCCCTTTATTAATGTTTCCTATATGGATTTTTTTTCAAGGTTGTAAGGTTGTGATTTATGATTATCCGTGACAGGTGCCAGTTGTAAGTTTAGGATATAACAGCTAATAAACAGAGTATTAACTAATATATTGTGTATCAGTAATGATGATATTATCCACAATTTAAAATCTACAATAATGTTCTTTAGTCTAAGATCACATGATTTAGATAGACATTGCGAATAATAATAATAATAATAATAATAATAATAATAATAATAATAATAATAATAATAATAATAATAATAATAATAATAATGTTCTTTTGTATAACTGATCAGCTTGAATAAATCAATTGACATCAAAGCTTCAACTGAAATATGGCATTAGGTCTCTCTCTCTCTCTCTCTCTCTCTGTCTATTTGCGGAATACTTCATATTCCCCCCATTCATCTTCCATCTTTACTATCTATAATTTCGTGTTCTCTCTCTCTCTCTCTCTCTCTCTCTCTCTCTCTCTCTCTCTCTCTCTCTCTCTCTGAAAGACTTTAAAAGGATCTGGCCTTTATTGAATATAATTCGCCTTTAAAAAACTGATTAGGTCAAAGGATAAAAACAGTCTTTGATGTTCATTATTAATTTTCTATCTTTCATAAATAAATCATGCACTGTATAGCTATGCCTGTGCACGCCACTCAAAATAGATATTTTGACAAAGCATGCAGGCATAAAAAAAAGACATACTCCGATATTTTCATCTGTAAATATATAATATTTTCATCTGTAAATATAATATTTTCATAAGTACTAGTGTATAAACGAAAGATCGAAAAACGTATTTACAATAGGTAGGAGACATGCTTGATTGGTTGATTTATGATTACTAAAACTGTCATCACAACATCTAGGTCATTGACGTTGTTTGGTTACCTGGAACACGCCGTAATTGTTCCGACACAAATTGAATATATCGACAAATATTCAAAGAACGAATAAGTAAATGAGAGTAATTTCATGGAATTACGTATTTTGTCATGAATTCAAAATTCCTTCGTTTACCTGGCAATATGGTAGTATATAATCTAGCTCACATGGAATGCAATTTACTTTTAAAGCTAAACGATGTTGACGTTTTTGTCATTCGTTCAAAATGTACGCCCTTAGTTCTGCATATGTTTCCATTTCACCCGAAGCACATGAAACTTAAGTTAACTTGACAAGTTATCCTCTTCCAAATCTAGTATTAATAGCAGTGTCAAAAGCATTCCATGTCAGTCCAGTTGTGAATGTAACCTTGTATTCTGGAATCAATATACTAAAGTGAGATGAAGTTATTGTCGCCTTATTTTTTAATAGGAAATATTGTCAGACCAATGGGAAGGGTCAATAAACTTGCTTTTAGCCGACTGTGAATCTAAACTTGCTTGGAAACGTGGCTTCATTGTCTCATGTTTAAACCCTGCAACGTCCAACCATATTTTTATAGCTGGTAAACATTAGAAAAACCATATCCAATCGTTTATTCGAAAATACTTTGAAAGATTAAACGCTTAAAAGTTTTCCCCTGGAAAACCAACTGAAAAGGAAGTCTCGATGATTCATATATACATAGGGTTCGTCCGCATTACGGTAAAACAACTGTCGGTAACTTATCGTATACGTGTTTTCAACACATTTGTCATATGTAAGAGATAAGTTGCCGACATGTGTTTATGATATGCTTTGCCGTGATGTATAGATGCACCAACAGGAATATCAATAAGCTTTTTACTTTTATGATGTGCGAGCGATAAGTTTCCGAAGAGTGATTATGACATGTTTAGACTACCAGTAAGTTCGTGACGTGCATGTTAACATGTTTGTAACATGTTAGCAATAAGTTACCGACGTGTGCTTGTGGCGATTCAATTAGGACTACCATTAAGTTGCTGATTTGTATTCAACATGTTTATGAGATGTTACCGATATGTTTCCGACATATGCTGTTGACTTATATTCAACATGTTTATAAAATGTTACCGATATGTTACCGACATATGTTGTTGACTTGTATTCAACATATTTACGAAATAATACCGATATGTGTCCGACATATGTTGTTGACTTACATTCAACATGTTTGTGAAATGTTACCGTTATGTTTCCGACATATGTTGTTGACTTGTATTCAACATGTTCATGAAATGTTACTGATATGTTTCCAACCTATGTTGTTGACTTGCATTCAACATGTTTATGAAATGTTAGATGTGTTTCCGACAAATGTTGTTGACTTGTATTCAACATGTTTATGAAATGATACCGATATGTTTCCGACATATGTTGATGACTTGCATTCAACATGTTCATGAAATGTTACCGATGTGTTACCGACATATGTCTATGACGTACTTTCCCGTAGTGTGGACGCACCGTGACACTTTAGGGAACCTCAAATTCCAGGGAAAACATTTAACGCAACATTTAACGACCCATAAAAAGGCTGGAAACGACGGCGGTACTTCACACACACACACACAAGGTGTTCGGTCTTTTCCTCGATCGACAAAGCGATCTGTACTCACAGCTTCCCTCATCCAAACGCTCTCGCTTTCTCCGAAGTCCAAATGAACAGCGCGAGGAAAAGGCTCGAACGTTTTTCCTTCCTTTGATGTCTGCCACTCTCCAATTAAGCCTCATAATTGTCGTTCGCATCGTCCATCGTTTTGGGATGCTCGGTCTTTTGGGGTAATAATCGTGTTGGAATGTTTGAGAGAGAGAGAGAGAGAGAGAGAGAGAGAGAGAGAGAGAGAGAGAGAGAGAGAGAGAATTAAAGCATGGTTTTCTTCAACTTTTTCGTGTAAGAATAACCAGTATTTCCTTCTGTGTGTATAAAGCATGTTGTCATTTTTATCCGACTTTGTTTTTCCCAGGTCAAATGACAGATAAATAAATAATTGAATAAATAAATAAATAAATAATTAAATAAATGAATTAATAAATAAATAAAAAGTCACAGAAAGTTCTAGTGAGACTTATGATAGAAACGAGAGAAGATCAGCCATAAGGGAATTAGCAACACGAAAATTCATCAGTACTTGAATGAGCGACAGCTGACGAATACTAGACACTAACCTTCTGAATAATAATAATAATAATAATAATAATAATAAAATAATAATAATAATAATAATAATAATAATAATAACCCGGAACCCCACAATATAAATACCACCCAGTCGAATTGGAGGACTGTGATAGAGCAAGAAAAATAATAATAACAATAATAATAACGCCGGAAATATGATAAAAGCCATAAACACATGAGCAGTGCCAGTAATCAGATACAGCGCAGGAATAGTGGAATGGACGAAGGCAGAACTCCGCAACATAGATAAAAAAACCAGGAAACATATGACAATACACAAAGCACTACACCCAAGAGCAAATACGGACAGACTATACGTAACACGAAAGGAAGGAGGGAGAGGACTACTAAGCATAGAGGACTGCGTCAACATCGAGAACAGAGCACTGGGGCAATATCTGAAAACCAGTGAAGACGAGTGGCTAAAGAGTGCATGGGAAGACGGACTAATAAAAGTAGACGAAGACCCAGAAATATAGAGACAGGAGAATGACAAACAGAACAGAGGACTGGCACAACAAACCAATGCACGGACAATACATGAGACAGACTAAAGAACTAGCCAGCGATGACACATGGCAATGGCTACAGAGGGGAGAGCTAAAGAAGGAAATTGAAGGAATGATAATAGCGGCACAAGATCAGGCCCTAAGAACCAGATATGTTCAAAGAACGATAGACGGAAATAACATCTCTCCCATATGTAGGAAGTGCAATACGAAAAATGAAACCATAAACCACATAGGAAGCGAATGCCCGGCACTTGCACAGAACCAGTACAAGAAGAGGCATGATTCAGTGGCAAAAGCCCTTCACTGGAGCCTGTGCAAGAAACATCAGCTACCTTGCAGTACTAAGTGGTACGACCACCAACCTGAGGGAGTGATAGAAAACGATCAGGCAAAGATCCTCTGGGACTATGGTATCAGAACAGATAGGGTGATACGTGCAAATAGACCAGACGTGACGTTGATTGACAAAGTCAAGAAGAAAGTATGACTCATTGATGTCGCATTACCATGGGACACCAGAGTTGAAGAGAAAAAGAGGGAAAAATGGATAAGTATCAAGATCTGAAAATAGAAATAAGAAGGATATGGGATATGCCAGTGGATATTGTACCCATAATCAAAAAAGCACTAGGCACGATCCCAAGATCCCTGAAAAGTAATTTAGAAAAACCAGAGGCTGAAGTAGCTCCAGGACTCATGTAGAAGAGTGTGATCCTAGAAACGGCCCACATAGTAAGAAAAGTGATGGACTCCTAAGGAGGCAGGATGCAACCCGGAACCCCACACTATAAATACCACCCAGTCAAATGGGAGGACTGTGATAGAGAGAAAAAAAAAATAATAATAATATAGCGGTTCATCTCGTTATTCACTTCTTGAAATAGTGATGCAATCTCATCGATCATGAATGAATTCAATCTTGCCCTTAACATTGGCACTTTCATGCAATAAATTGTTTGAAGACTTTACGATAAAATGGTACGATAAAAAGTGGTGAAATCTTTTCTCTAGAATTAATTGCGTATTTATAAGACATGATGTTCGAATTCCGAATGCTTGACCACACTGAAGTTCTAGATAAGAAAATTTTTGTATTGTCATTTTCTGTATGTATGTATGTATGTGTGTATGTATATATATACACATAATTTTAAATATGTGCGTAAGCAGTGTCATTCAGAGCATGGCACCTATTGTTTAAACGAATTGTCCAAAGGACTCAAAAAGCCCTTTTCAAAAAAAAAGGAATTTTTTCCTTCCCTTTCAACTGAAGGTAACCGACGCATAAGGATTCTTTTCCAATGGGCCTTGGAGTTGTTGTTGTTGTGTTTTTTGTTATTGTTGTTGCAGCTATTGTTGATGTTACTATCGTTGTTTCAAGAGCGCAGCGTCACAGCTGAGCGAATGAATCGTTCAGCCGTCGAATAAAGCTTTCATGAAGGAACCATTCGATCACGAATCGCTGTTTGGGAAAAGCTCTGAAATTCCTTTATGTAGGCTTCAATCATGATTTGTGGTTCAGAAAGGAAAAATTAGGTTCATTCTCTATTTTTATTATTTCGTGTATATATACTATAAATAATATATATAATAATATATATAATATTATTTATTATATATATATATAATTATAATTATATATAGAAATTATTAATATATAATGTATATAATAATTTATAATGATGAAGGATGTATATACCTATTGTATTTACATATATTTATATATTTATACATGTATATGTACACACACACACACACACACACACACATATATATATCTTCTTCTTCTCTTCTCATCAGGTGGCCATACCATCTTAACCTTGCTGCCTCTTGCACTTCCTTTGATGCTTCAGTGACCTTTGCTGTACCCCTAATATGTTCATTTCTAACCCTGTCCTTTTTGGTTACTCCACTCATCCACCTAAGCATCTTCATCTTGGTTGCGTTCAACTTTCTGACCTCTGTTTTCTTTAGAGGTGCTGCTTCCAATCCATATGTCATTGCTGGTCTGACCACTGCCTTGTGCACTCTGCCCTTTAATCTTATAGGGACTTTCCGATCACTTATGACACCAGACACCTTCCTCCAGTTGCTCCAACCACACTGTATGTATGTATGTATGTATGTATGTATACATACGTATATAAATTCATGTTCAGTGCCATAATATATTACCCAAAACATACACCTTATAAGGTTTAGAACCAAATATTGGGTCCAATTTGTTCCTCCATCATGGAACTGAACTTTGATTTTTCTCAGCTTGTGAGGCGAAGGTAGCATATATAGCTCAGTGAGAGAGAATGAGAATCCATTTTGCTCATTTTAACATAACATTTGAAAGACGCACATTGTAACTATAGAAGATTCACATCAACCGTGCATCTGATGTTGAGGCCAGTACCCTACGACGCTCCTGATTGGCTGTTGATAAGCCAATCACAGGGCTGGAAACTTTCTCAGTCTCTCGAGAGAGTTCGCATAGGCAGGATGCATGTTCCACCTCTCCTGAGGGATACTTTTGAAAGACGTATCCCTCAGGAGAGTTGGAACATACATCCTGCCTATGTGAACACTCTCAAGAGACTAGACTTTCCAGCCATGTGACTGGCTAATCAACAGCCAATCAGGAGCGTCGTACGGGCCGGCCCTAGACATCAGATGCACGGTTGATGTGAATCTATACATGGTCAACTGTGGTGGATCGCGACCACTGTAGGAACTGGTGATTCACAACCACATTCGAAAGTAAACATTGCTGATAATTTTGGGGTTAAAACGCCTGAAGCCATTTGCTATTTATGAAACATCTTCGCGCATCATGTCAGCGACTCATGATTTGGTCAAGTTAAGTCAATAAAGTACTTTAGTCCCAACCTGTTTTTCGGCCCAACCACCTCGAAAATATTGAGGAGATGCAAACTTTTCCAATCTCGGCTTACGTAGACTCTCATGTTTTGGGAAAAGTTCAAAGGCGCCTTAAACTTTTCGTGAAGTTTTCCTCGCTAAAATTGACACAGCGAATGGTCTATGACCTGATCATGACCCCGTTTCCTTCCGGGACGTAAAAGGTCAGTTGCTTCTTTTATTGATCCGTCTTGTATAAGGATATAGTTTTCTTATGTCCTCCGTAACTGACTGAAATGTTGAAATGTTCAGTTTTGTGCCAGTGTAGCAGTGTACATAACTGAGAATTACGTATACTGAATGAAATATAGGGTTAGAATACTCAGTTTTGTATCTAAGGACATAAAGGAACTTCAAGTGTAATCTTCTGTTATCACCTTAATTGAGTGAAATGAACAAATTGAAATTAATTTCTCATTTTAGATAATTGAAGAAATTGAAATTGATTTCTCATTTTAAATCAATGAACAAATTGAAATTAATTTCTCATTTTAGATCAATGAACAAATTGAAATTAATTTCTCATTTTAGATCAGTGAACAAATTGAAATTAATTTCTCATTTTAAATCAATGAACAAATTGAAATTAATTTCTCATTTTAAATCAATGAAGAAATAGAAATGGATTTCTCATTTTAAATCAATGAAGAAATTGAAATTTAATTCTCATTTTAATTCAGTGAAGAAATTGAAATTAATTTCTCATTTTAAATCAATGAAGAAATTGAAATTTAATTCTCATTTTAAATCAATGAACAAATTTAAATTAATTTCTCATTTTAAATCAGTGAACAAATTGAAATTAATTTCTCATTTTAAATCAATGAACAAACTGAAATTAACTTCTCATTTTAAATCAATGAACAAATTGAAATTGATTTCTCATTTTCTCCTTACTTAAATACAAGTCATTGCTTTAATTGCTGAGAGTGGACTCGAAATGACTGGTAAACTTACGAAGGAAAGAAACAAGACAACAAACAAATATATCTGCCAAGGCCTAAGCCAAAGCCAAAGCCACCCTGGAGGATTATACTTCCAGAGAGCCAAGGAAAAAAAAAAAACTTTAAAAAACCTCAAGAAATGTTCTATATCCGAATAGACATCCTGGACATTCTTAGCTGTTTCGACATGTTTCAAACTTTAGTGAAGAACCAACTTTTTATAATCTTTTATTTTTGTAGAATCTTAGTGGACCTTATTCGTAGAAATTCTCAATACTTCCATCCGTCTTCGTATATATCCCCGCATGAGGACAGTGCCGTCAGTGCACCTCACGCGGTATGTTATAAGCATTTCTTAAAGTTCTTTACAAGGTCTTCTTTCCAGGGTCCCTTCCATTCCTTTTGATGTACCTCCATTCATATTCTCTTTCTACCATCTTACTTTCCACCCTATCCAAACAATTGTTTCATAGTGCAACTATGAGGTTTTCCTCCTGTTACACCCTTCAAACCTTTTACTATCAATTTCTTTTACAGCACTGATTGACCTCATAGGTTCCAGCGCTTGACCTTTGGCCTCAATTTTATATTCCATTCCATTCGTCTTCGTGAACATCTTTATTGCGCCTATTAGCAGCTAAAGTGAATCCCAGGATAATCTGGACATGTTAAAACTCTGTTTAAAACTCGTCGTAAACGTTCTAATACAATGAAATCCATATTCAGCCTCAGTTAACCAGTGGCTATCATTGTTCAGCAATCTTTTAGGTATTCAGTCTTTCGCCTGAATACCATATTTTTTGGAAGCATGAACTCCAAGTCATATCCCCTGTGGGCTTGTTCGATATGAATAAAGTTTCATCTTCTGAATTTAATAATAATAATAATAATAATAATAATAATAAAATAATAATAATAATAATAATAATAATAATAATAATAATAATAAAAGCTTCTGTGAAAGTATCATTGCACAAAACATTTTTCAATGGAATAAGGAACAAAACATGTAATTAGTGTGACGTGATTCCATAGGCTTTTCAAAAAAATCATGGCTTCAAATCGATTAAAACTATTTCAGGTTTTAAATATTCCGGGTGGGTGTTTTTTTTTTTTTTTTTTTTTTTTTTTTTTTTTACATGGATGACCCGATCATATAATCCGTCACTCGCGGGTATATCATATAAAAATTGCTGGCTGGGACCTATACGCTTAATCCACGTGTTGGCTTTTTATGCCACGGCATGTACCATAGTCAGGGCATCTAGTAATTGGTCAAATCCGTTTCCTGCCCGTCCGTCCGTATTATGTTGACCTCGTTCCGGAAAAACATCATTCAACTGAATTTCATTCACTGACCTGTTTGACCTTGACCTCACATTCCTTTATTTTTCTACATCTATACCTCATTTTTTAAGCAACGGATTTAAAAATAAAATAAATGTGAGTTCATCAAAATTACTTTTATCCTTTCGAAAGAAAACGGCCTACGTTCGATGAACACAATCTAGACTAGTCATTATATGTTTAAGCATTATAGCGTGAAAGCATAATCTAAATTGTCAATTATATCTTATATTTTTCTTTCGCAAATCAAATGTTATTATTGATACTTTCTTATTTAACTTTTTTTACACAACTTTTGGAATGAGGTTCATAGTCTCGTCACTGAAAAACCAGGTCACTGATTTCCAGGTGACTCTTGTGTTAATGACAGATGTCGTTTAGGTGACTAATTTAGCAGTTAAGGTGACGAGTAACGTTTCCTGTTAATTATACAACTCATTCAAAGAATTTTTTTTTCTTTTAAATGAATTAGTTACCTTTAACACGCCCGACGAGCTAATGAGACTTATGTTGCTGACCTCCTATTCACATTTATCATACGTCCTGTTACAGTAAAATAGAAATGAAAAAAGGTACTAAAATGAGAACTCTCTCTCCTCTCTCTCTCTCTCTCTCTCTCTCTCTTCCAAATCTCTCTCTCTCGTCTCTCTCTCTATCTCTCTCTCTCTCTCCTTTTTAATCTAATATATATATAAAAATATATATTAGTATATATATATATATATATATACAATCTATATATATATATATATATATTATATATATATAAATATATATATGCATATATATATATATATATATATATATATATATATATTATATATTATATATATGTATATATATATTATATATATATATATATATATATATATATATATATATATATATATATTGACAACTGCTTTCCATCCAGATTGTTTCACAAACATCTTTACAAATTTCTGAATAGTATTTTCCATCCAAAATGTGAAATACCCACAGTACCTAAATTACTACTAAATGCAAGCATCCCTCTCATTCACGATAAAAATTTCTATAGAGAATTACGGCAGATAATAGATAGTTTTTTACCAGCAATTGACCTAAAGCAAATACCTTGTAATCCAATGTCCATAAGATCATTTTTCAACTACAAAGAGACCCTTCACCCTCTGATGACCTCGGGAGTCATTTACCTATTTAATTGCCCCAGATGTAACCTGGGGAAATATGTCGGATCCACCCGCAGGTTGTTAAAAGTAAGATTGGATTCTCATCGAGGCGTGAGTTATCGAACTGGTGTTAAATTATCAAATCCAGAATTCTCTTGCATACGTGAACATGCAAAAATATGTAAATTCGATGTCAGTTACAAGGATTTTAAAATCATAGGCCGAACTCCTAACGACCAACAACTGGCAATCTTCACACCAAATTGCTATATATATATATATATATATATATATATATATATATATATATATATATATATATATATATATATATATATATATATATATATATATATATACATATATATATATATATATATATATATATATATATATATATATGATAGTATATATATATATATAATATATATATATAGATATATATATAATGTATATATTAATATATATATATATCTTATATATAATATATATATTTGTATATATATACTATTATTTATATATATATATATATATATATATATATATTTACACATTCCCTTGAAGGGAAAGGTCCGACCCAGAGGTTGCTACCTCGTAGGAAGGCAGGTATCCTTCCAAGCTGGGGAAGCGGGCTTGGAGATGGCCCAAGAACTTCTAGGGTTAGGCCCAAAATTCCCTAAGGCTCGCAAGTCTCTTGGGGACAGCCTTGAAGGAAAGTGGGCCTGGTGAGGGCCCCAGGGGTGATGGCCAAAGGCTCCTTAGGAAGGCCAGTCCTTTGAGGGCAGCCTTGAAGGGCAGTGTCCTCTCCAGAAGATGAAGGCAGGATTCCTTGGAAGATCTGATAAGAAAATCATTGCAGCTTGATTTCCCAATAACAGAATGCTCTTTATTACTCTATTTCTGTTTTGCAAATGATTAAAATACTTTCCTTATCCTTATATTGTATTCTGTATTACTGAGTTTGTATCAAAATTCTCCCATGGCAAGAATTCATTCAGGGGAAAGTGTCTTTCTTATTGTTGCCATCAATCTCTGTGCAACAATTGCCGCTGGTTCAGTGCCCCATCCTTGGGAACTTAAGAAATCGTTTCTTCTCAGAGTCCATTGATGAAGAGGGTAATTATCGTCTTTCCTGGGACCTCGGAGAGGATATTTTGACGATTGTGGAGGAAGCTGGTTTTCTTGAAAGTTTATAACGTATCGTCAACTTATTTTTACCATTTTATAAATATTGAAAATTTATGTCTTTTATTCCTTTGAGGCTGCATTATTTATCAATGGCGATGATGACCATAGCTATTGCAACGTTGATGTGTATGAAGTCAATGAAACGACCGAAGAGAAGTCCTTAAGGCGAAGGACTCAGTTCACAACTGACAGGCGCGTTTAAACAGGGAGTCCTTCAACTGCCTTCATGCGCCCCCGTAGCATATCACATGCCTCTCGCTATTACATATATATTTGTATATATATATATATATATATATATATATTATATATATATAATCAAACAATCACTGTGTGATAAAAACAGTCATATATTCACAAAGCAAAAAAAAAAAAAAATGAACCAGTCAAATCATGGAAGTCACGATTAAATAAACTTCCACCAACAAGACTAAATGAATAATTTACCAATGAAAAAAAAAAGATTAGAAAATAAAATGCGTCCTTCAAAATTGTGAGCCGTGGGCGGACCTCAATGAAAAGACATTTCAAATATGCTCCGAGAATCTGCCTAATTTGATAGAGTTGAGGCAACCTGATATGGATTATTCTGTCAGCGAGTCTTCCGCCAAAGTAACGCAATTTTGGAGAAAATCAGTAAAAAGAAAGATAACGATGCCTGTGAGAGAGAGAGAGAGAGAGAGAACAAGAAGCGAGAGAGAGAAGAGAGGAGGAGAGAGAATGAGAATGGTTTATTTTTGGAGAGAATGTTATTTTAGGGAAAATGGTTTTTTTATTAGTGAAATAAAGTACAACTGTAAACTTTTCTATCAGGGAGTCTTCGTAGACGAAATGCAACTTCCGAGAACGTCAGTAACATATAAGATTAAGATATATGTCTGTTATAGAGAGAGAGAGAGAGAGAGAGAGAGAGAGAGAGAGAGAGAGAGAGAGAGAGAGAGAGTAAAAAACAAAAGTAACTAAAAAATGCTGTTTGTGAGAGTAGAGGAAGTACTATTATATCTGGGAACGGTTTTTATGTGAGTTTTAATTATATACTATCGCAGCTTTCGTCAAATACTAAACAATTCTTGCGGAAATTGGTAACCACACATACACACACACACACACACACACACACACACACACACAGAAACTTTTCAGTTTTACACATAAGATAACGTTTATTTAGGTGAGGGTAACACACCTATTGAGTTCTGTCACTTCATCTTCGTCGATATTTAAGTAAATTTTGCGAAAAAGAGTGAATAAAAGACAGATGATGTCTTTTATCTTTAAGACGTATGGAAATTGAGTGAGAAATGCAATACTCTGTTATTTCATTCTCTTCAACTTTAAACGTTAATATTACACTTTTTTTTTACTTAGTCGACATATCAAAGAAGCGTTATTTTTAATTACAGCCTTCACAGCGCAATTAAGTCATGAAATTTTGCCGTCATGGAAAATATAGTAATTATGTGATAGGAAAAATAGCTATATTTATTTATTTATTTACTTATTCATTTATTCACTATTAATTGCTCACTCCACGGGACAGGTCGCTATTTATTTGGCAAACAGTTTTCAGTCATATTGAAAGGTCACCACCTACTGCATCCAATTTGAAAAATCAGTAATCCCAGGATTACCAACTCTGGCTTTTTCTCTTAGCTTCTGTTATCCCATCAGTCTTGGAATCATCCGTCCATCTAATTAAACTCCACTTTTTTCTTCCCCATCTATAACTGTCTCCATCGAGCCTGGGCTAGACGTAGCTATTAGTCTAATTGATCCATCAAACTCTTCAGAAAGAACTATTCTAAGATGAGTAAAGACTAGTTTTTATAATGTTTATTTTCGCTTCATTTTTGATAGCTTAATTTTAAAAGCATCTGGATATATTGTTTTAAAGGAGATTTAGAAATAGATAAATAATTACGGTATGATAGATGAGAAATAACTGTACAAGAAACATTGTGTATTAGCGGACATTTCTTGATGGGTTTTTGATGTTCTTAAGCGTTCAGACATATTGTTAGGACGTCGTTAACTGACTAATAATAATAATAATTATAATAATAATAATATAATATATATAATAATAATAAGAATAATATAATAATAATAATAATAATAATATATATAATAATAATATGTTTTATTGAAGCAGCAATCTCCTTCAATAGAACATGCTTGAAAGGTCTTCTACCTAAATGTAATAATAATAATAATAATAATAATAATAATAATAATAATAATAATAATAATAATAATAATAATAATAATCAAAGAAAACTCATAATCCCGTGAGTCAATAAAATGGAAAAGTAAATCCACAATAGTATGTCTGTCTGATTTTGTTACTTATATTTTGAACAACAAAATAAAAAAGACATACTATCGTGGATTTATTTTTCCAACAATAATAATAATAATAATAATAATAATAATATAATAATAATAATAATAATAATAATAATAATAATAATAATAAATTTCGGAAGGAGACCCTCTCGTAGCCAAGTTTTGTTAAAAATGGTTGCGGCTTGAGCACTATTAATCTTTTAGAGAGTCTTCTCTATTTTTCTGATGACGGCTTTCTCGTTGTTGCTCAGACTGGCGAGCAACGCACAAATAATAATAATAATAATAATAATAATAATAATAATAATAATAATAATAATAATAACAATAATGATAATAATAATAATAAAGCCGAACCAAGTAAGAGACTCTGGGAAAACATATGGAGCAATCCGGTATCACACAACAAACATGCAACATGGCTCCAGGAAGTCAAGGAAGAAGAAACAGGGAGAATAAAACAAAGATTCACAGAGATCACGACAGACACAGTCAGACACCAACTAAAGAAAATGCCAAACTGGAAAACCCCAGGTCCCGATGAAGTCCATGGATACTGGCTCAAAAACTTCAAGGCCCTACACCCACGAATAGCAGAACAACTCCAGCATTGTATCTCAAATCACCAAGCACCCAAATGGATGACCACAGGAAGAACATCCTTAGTCCAAAAAGACAGGAGTAAGGGAAATATAGCCAGTAACTACAGGCCTATCACCTGCCTACCAATAATGTGGAAGTTACTAACAGGTATCATCAGTGAAAGGCTATACAACTACCTAGAGGAGACAAACACCATCCCCTACCAACAGAAAGGCTGCAGAAGGAAGTGTAGGGGCACAAAAGACCAGCTCCTGATAGACAAAATGGTAATGAAGAACAGTAGGAGAAGGAAAACCAACCTAAGCATGGCATGGATAGACTATAAGAAAGCCTTCGACATGATACCACACACATGGCTAATAGAATGCCTGAAAATATATGGGGCAGAGGAAAATACCATCAGCTTCCTCAAAAATACAATGTGCAACTGGAATACAATACTTACAAGCTCTGGAAAAAGACTAGCAGAGGTTAATATCAGGAGAGGGATCTTCCAGGGCGACTCACTGTCCCCACTACTCTTCGTAGTAGCCATGATTCCCATGACAAAAGTACTACAGAAGATGGATGCCGGGTACCAACTAAAGAAAAGAGGCAACAAAATCAACCATCTGATGTTCATGGACGACATCAAGCTGTATGGTAAGAGCATCAAGGAAATAGATACCCTAATCCAGACTGTAAGGATTGTATCTGGGGACATCAGAATGGAGTTTGGAATAGAAAAATGCGCCTTAGTCAACATACAAAAAGGCAAAGTAACGAGAACTGAAGGGATAAAGCTACCAGATGGGAGCAACATCAAACACATAGATGAGACAGGATACAAATACCTGGGAATAATGGAAGGAGGAGATATAAAACACCAAGAGATGAAGGACACGATCAGGAAAGAATATATGCAGAGACTCAAGGCGATACTCAAGTCAAAACTCAACGCCGGAAATATGATAAAAGCCATAAACACATGGGCAGTGCCAGTAATCAGATACAGCGCAGGAATAGTGGAGTGGACGAAGGCAGAACTCCGCAGCATAGATAAGAAAACCAGGAAACAAATGGCAATACACAAAGCACTACACCCAAGAGCAAATACGGACAGACTATACATAACACGAAAGGAAGGAGGGAGAGGACTACTAAGTATAGAGGACTGCGTCAACATTGAAAACAGAGCACTGGGGCAATATCTGAAAACCAGTGAAGACGAGTGGCTAAAGAGTGCATGGGAAGAAGGACTAATAAAAGTAGACGAAGACCCAGAAATATACAGAGACAGGAGAAAGACAGAAAGAACAGAGGACTGGCACAAACCAATGCACGGACAATACATGAGACAGACTAAAGAACTAGCCAGCGATGACAATTGGCAATGGCTACAGAGGGGAGAGCTAAAGAAGGAAACTGAAGGAATGATAACAGCGGCACAAGATCAGGCCCTAAGAACCAGATATGTTCAAAGTACGATAGACGGAAATAACATCTCTCCCATATGTAGGAAGTGCAATACGAAAAATGAAACCATAAACCACATAGCAAGTGAATGCCCGGCACTTGCACAGAACCAGTACAAAAAGAGGCATGATTCAGTGGCAAAAGCCCTCCACTGGAGCCTGTGCAAGAAACATCAGCTACTTGCAGTAATAGTGGTACGAGCACCAACCTGAGGGAGTGATAGAAAACGATCAGGCAAAGATCCTCTGGGACTATGGTATCAGAACGGATAGGGTGATACGTGCAAATAGACCAGACGTGACGTTGATTGACAAAGTCAAGAAGAAAGTATCACTCATTGATGTCGCAATACCATGGGACACCAGAGTTGAAGAGAAAGAGAGGGAAAAAATGGATAAGTATCAACACCTAAAAATAGAAATAAGAAGGATATGGGATATGCCAGTGGAAATCGTACCCATAATCATAGGAGCACTAGGCACGATCCCAAGATCCCTGAAAAGGAATCTAGAAAAACTAGAGGCTGAAGTAGCTCCAGGTCTCATGCAGAAGAGTGTGATCCTAGAAACGGCACAAATAGTAAGAAAAGTGATGGACTCCTAAGGAGGCAGGATGCAACCCGGAACCCCACACTATAAATACCACCCAGTCGAATTGGAGGACTGTGATAGAGCAAAAAAAAAAA